>NC_140318.1:3506792-4019292 GCF_964211825.1 Aythya ferina | reverse complement strand
CAACAAACTCAGACATCATGACTGTGCTGAGAATTTGCTAGTGCAGTATTGCTTTGGCTCTTGGGTTAAGGGTTTTAAAATCATTGTTACAAAAATTACAGGAAGGAGACACAACAGTTCAATATCTTACAGCCTGGTCTAAAACACATTTTAACAGCAAGGAAGTAACTATATTAAAAAGCCCAAATTCTGCTCCAGGGACTGCACTGACATTTAGGGATGAAGGCTGGAGCGGTATAAAAGTAGAGATGATTTCAGTGGGGAACTTCAGTGGTTAGTCACAGAGAATTGAAAACACTGTCGTAAACAGTATTCTGTCTCATCTGGTTACAGACAGGACACTTTAAAAAAAAAAAAAAAAAAAGCAGTTTTTGGTTCTTTTCTAAGGAATTGTTTAATGATGTATTCAGGCTAGAATCAAAAAAAAAAAAAAAAAACCAACGAAAAAACCCTAACCCTTTTCTGGTGCTTGTCACTGGGGAAGCGGGAAGTTTCCAACTTGTCCTAGGGCAGGTTCTATAAGCGTAGCTCCTTCCCTCCCCTCAGTTGCAGTTTGGCTCAGAGCATCTCTTCTGGGTAGATTTTAAGGGGGGAAAACAGTCTTTCAGTTCTGCTTCTGTACCAGCAGGCTTGCAGGGTGTGCTGGCAGTGGCTGTCTTCATGGCACTGCCATGGTGGGCTGGCTTCTGGTGGTCCTGAGATGCTTGAGCCAGTAAGCCCCTGCTGAAGGTGGGAGTTTAGTCCTCCAGTAGTGCTGTTCACCAAACAGATGATTTGAAATAATGTGGAATATTTCTAATTCAAGTTAGAAATGCTAGTTTACGGGTCCCTGGGCAATTCACCAGCTCATATTTCAAATGTACAAATTCTTCTTTAGTGAGTATTTGGCCATGTAAGCAATTATGAGTAGTTGCTTTTAATATTAGCCTGAAGAAATGCCAACATGTGTTATCTGGGAAGTGCAAGCGAGTCTTAAGCATGCTTTGTTTTACACTGGTTTGTGTGAAAAGTGAAATGATGAGAATATTTTCCTCTAGCTTTCTCTGGAGTCCCTCTAATTTCTGCTGACAAGTTCATTAAAAATGTGAAAAAGGCGGCTCTTGCTAAATCTTGATTTGAACCTTTTGCGAAGGTCTCCGGTTTTGTTTCCTTCCCCTGTTTGCTACCAGGATGTTTGTATCTAAATGGTTTTCCTGCCTGACTCATCCAACAAAGTTGGTGGCCAGCATTCAGGTCTTTGTAGCTTTTTCTAGAGGGGCAAATTCAGGCCACTGAGTGCGTCTAGAAACACGGAGCAGGAGGAGCTGCTGAGACCTGGCAGCTTGCTCTGTCTGACTGGAGAATTTGTAAAGTTCACATATCAAAGGTCCTTGGTGATTTGGGCTTTCAGGCTAAAAGGTCAAGAAAGTGCTTTATGTTCTTCAGAAATAAAATTCTAACCAGGCAAAAAAAAGACAATCCTCTCCCCCCAATCCTGGTTGTTTATGAGATGAAAAATGAGTTGTTGGCATTTGTTTCATCTGAGAGCTCTGATGTGGCCCGTTTATATTCAGCATAGCTAGATAATACTGTTAATTCTGCTTTTACACTGTTACATTTTGTAAGATTTCCTTTTCTCAGCTCCTCTCCATCTTCTTGTCCTACTGCCAAATCCAAGAGCATCTGAATTTGCTCACGAGCAGTAATGTTGCAAATACTGGATTGTGATCTTACCAGAGAAATCAGATGAGGAGGTGGGGAGAAGCTCTCTGCACAGAATGTTTCACCCGTACAGATACACGGGAGTGAAGCAACTTCTGGAAAGGTCACACAGGGAACCGAGAGGACAGCACAACGTTATGGGTGCTTGGCTTTGGACACTGAAGAATTTCATTTGCTTTGAAAATTGTCTCTGCACTGCTGGTTGTGTTCAGAGGCAAAATGCCACTCTAGCCAGACACCTTGCAGTAAAGGTGGCCACAGCATTTCAGCATTTAGGTAATTAAAATTATCGTAGATTATTCAAGCAAATTGTCAAGAAGCGGGTCATGGAATCATAGCATCATTAAGGCTGGAAAAGCCCTCCAGGATCATCTGGTCAGGCCACCCCCTACCACCAATATTACCCACTAAACCATGTCCCTAGGTACGTGTCCTGGGACCATGTCAGGTCCTTCCTGGCTTTGTGGATAAACTGAGCTGTTAGCTCCTACAAAAGGCAGTGTAACAATTTGTTTATTTCAGAGGAAACTCCTTTTTTGCACTAGTTTAAGGAAGAAGTGCATGGAAAGGAACTACTTATTGTGAGCAGGCCCAGTAGATAACAAAAGCTTAGCAGGATAAATGCAAGCAGCAGAACTGCGTGTTGTAATTGATCCTTGAAATGGGAGGGAATGGATTCCCATACAATTCCTCCATGAAGTCTTTGAGATCTGAATGTGTCTGGAGAGGCAGCATGTTTTATTAATTTCCTTTAGAAGTTCTGGGTTAGCATCTTATGTTGCATTTGGAAAGAGAAATTACAAAACTAAAGCAGAAAAATCACTGGTGACTGTTAAAATGAATTATGTAATTAGTAATGATATGTCCTGTGCCCTGTCTGGTTTTAATTTTGCTTCCAAACTAAAAATCCAGTGAATCTTGTTTTCATGGAAGGAAACAGATGCCTGGGCAATTTAGAACAGATGCAAGGTTAATGTAGAGGTACCTCTACCAGTATCAGTGGTCACTGTCAATACAAAACCCTAGCCTCTTTGTTTTAAAAAAAAAAAAAAGGGGGGGAGGACAAAAAAAAAAAAAAAAGGTGCTGACTCTTGTCAGCATCTGTGGTTTTCTAATCATGTTTTCCTATTTTCTTTAAAGTTTCTTCCAACCCCAACAGCAGAAATGCCCACTGTAGTGGATAATGTAAAATTGTTACAGCATTTGCCATGGATCAGAACTAGAAGAGGAGGGGAAAAAAGTCTTCTAAGCAGAGTTTTTCAGTGCTGTTTTTAATAACACTTTAAAAAGATGGTTTAAAAAAAAAAAAAAGTATAGTGCTTAAAATCAACTGTTTCTTTAGGGAAGTTAAAGCCAGAAGAGTACAAAAATGAGGAACCACTTACATAAGTCATAATTTCATTTATGCTTGCTCTGCTTTTTCTAATTCCATTTTGAGGACAAAGAAAACTCGGTACTCTGCTAGTTGATGTTAATTTTGTGTTCTTTTCTTTTATTGCTATACCGGCAGTAACATCAGCACCTTTATTTAAAGAGCAATACTTCTGAACTAACAAAATCCAGGGGTAGAACTTACACCTTCGAGCTGCCGCGTGCCACTGTGCTGGTTTGCTTTTCCTCTCTTCGCTCAGAGACTGGGCTGGGAGTAAGCAGAAGATGGGGCTGGGAGTTGGGATGCAGATCCTGCTGTCGCTACCCAAGCCCCAGTCTCCCGGCAGCCCTGTAAGGCACAGTGGAGGGATTTTTGTGGTTTCCTTCTTAGTGGAAGTTGTTGACTTCATTACGATGGCGTTTGATTTCCATTGCACCAGTTACCGTTTCCCCTTACCACCTTGTCCTGCCTGTGTGATGCCCTGCGCACTCTTCCCCCAGTGCTTGGTGGTTGGGCTGCCTTAGTGACTGTTACTTGGCTTGTTCTGTGAGTGAGCAGAAACAGCAAACAAACCCAACCACCCCTTTTCACCTGCTGTGCTCCCCGCCTGTAGGAATACTCGTTATTGTATGCAAGTGTGTGTGTGTGTCTCTGCCGGGTGTTGGGTGGGTGGGGTCGGTAAAGCTGTGGTTTATTCCAGCAGAGATGTTTTCTGACCTGACGTCTTTAAGCTAGCCTTTAAAAAATATGAGATGTAAATGTTATGAGAGTGCTAAACCCTACTAATACTCACCTAGTATCTAACAAGCTTCCACTTTGCACTTAAAGGTTCGTTAAGCGCCAAGCTGTCTTTTGCTGTAGAAGCAGTAAACGCAGGTGCTGTGCTAGTCTCCACCGTAACGGATGTGTTTTCTTTTGCTGACTCACCAGCAGACACAGTCTTTGTATTTTCACAAAGAACTCATGAAGAGGACTTTAGGGACACCCACGTGTGCCATTGAGGCTAGGGAATATGTTGTAAGTCCGCGTATGGTGTGATCAGCCCATACCGTCGCTGCACAGTCGCTAACCCCACTTACAACGCCGCTAGAGTGTGCTTTGGAAATGTGCTTTGTCAAAGATAAATGGCAAACTGCAGCCTTGGTGAGAGGCAAGTTGCAGCTTACTGTGTTGTGTGCAGGAAGATTTGTCTGCTAGTCCTGGAAATGCTGAAATTGGCAGAATTAAAGCAGCTGGACCTGTGAAATTCAGACTACAGTGGGAACCGCTTAAAGTGTGCGTGGCTGTAAAAGAAATAACTAAAAAAAAAATAAATTGGTTAAGCTTGTAGGCTTACCCAACCTGCTTTTACAGCTCAGTTGTTCTGGGTAAAAAGAACTACAGGTGGGTTCCATGCGTTTATTCTGAATTATTTTATGAGTGCAGTCTGGACCAGCAGGAGCCAACCCCTGATTCACAGCAGTGCAGTGACACGTTCTCTGCCTTGGTGGTAGAGTGCTCTGAAAAGCTTTCTGAAGCTTCCCCGAGCTCTCTCTAATGATAGTTCATGGAATCAGTACTTGTGACCTCTAAATCTGATACCCAGATAAAGCATTGTATAGGGCAGATTGCTACAGGAGCACTAAAAAAAGAAAATTTCCTCTAGGAAGCGGAGTGCTTTATTTCAACCCTGTTTTTTGTAAGTGAGGTTAGTGTCTGTGACTGTCCAATAACACATGGACTTGCTGGCTTTCATGCTCTCATGTGTTATTGAAGCTTGTGGCTCTTAGGCTCTTCATCTTTTCCCTGCAAGACTAAGCTAGACGTGGTTTAAATTGACATCTTGAAACAGATTTGTGTATTTTATAGCAACGCAATTTATTTGATCGTTTGGAGGGAAAAATGCTCCGGTTCTTCCAGGAGCTGTAAGCAAGTTTCTAGCTTTGAAAACCCAACTGAGTGGGCAAAAGTAATTATTTAGTGAATGTTTAATGCAGATTTATTTTGTCTGCTTATATTTGCTTATAGCAGTTGAATCGCTGTCATGTAAAATCACCAATGCATTTCAAAAATGAAAAACGGACTATGACGTATTTCAGCATTTCACTGTTTTCAGTCCATGAGCTGCTTTGTTATTTGTACTGGTTGTAACAAGCCCCGATGTGGTCTTTTTGGAAATGCTTTTAATAAGTTCTCTATTTTTGTCATATTTAACAGTGTACGAATTTGGCATACAGTGTCTGTAATCACTTTCAAATTTGCTGAATTCACAGCGAAAGACTAGTCTTGATGCAGATGGTTCCTCGCAGTAGCGTAGTGCCTTTAGAGTGAGTAGTGTGTAGAAACTAGCGCATGTAGCCTACATTTGTGCCTTTGATAGAGCGCTTCATAGGTAAATATTTCTTCCGCACCATAAGTCTTGTCTGTATCTCTATGTATGAGGATCTCAGTTTGTGCTGATCACGTCTATGCTAAAGTTCACAGGAACGCTAAAGCAATTACGCAAACCAAAGCTGCCTCCGCTGAATTTCTTCAGCAACACGTTTTAGCTCATTTTCTCTTCTTCTGTGATTATTCTCTCAAAAGGATTAGTTGTGTTTGGTTTTTCAGTGGCCTCTTAGCTAAGAGAGTAAATTTCTTTACTGCACTGTGATTGTCAAGTGTTTACGTACTAGAAGAATGAACTTCAGAGGGAAGTTTAACTGCTGCATTGTCAGTTCAAAGG
Organism: Aythya ferina; assembly: GCF_964211825.1. Taxonomy (NCBI): domain Eukaryota; kingdom Metazoa; phylum Chordata; class Aves; order Anseriformes; family Anatidae; genus Aythya; species Aythya ferina. The sequence continues at coordinate 4,013,515 of NC_140318.1, read as the reverse complement.
GATTTCACTATTTAAGACCATATATTTTCCTTGAACGGTTGGTGTATATCACTGTATAAATTCTAACTAGTGATAATTATTCTATTTGAAAATCCTGTATTTGCTAGGCATGCTGTCAAAAACACCATAGATGTAGAGCCACCTTTATTTTAAATCCAATCTGAAAGAACTGTGCTCCTGCTAAAAAATACAAAATACAAAATGGAGCATCTGATTCTGAGAGCACCATATCTGGGAGCTATTAGTGGTAATAATTACAGAGAACTCTTGAAAAGAACATGCAGAAGTCTGACGATATGCTCATCACCTAGAGCAAGAGGTGTTTCCCTATTTTCACTTTTCAGCTGTCTTTAGCATACAGCACACACATTTATGCACTTCAGTTTGTTGCATGGATTGAGCATTTCACGACTGTCCCCAGAGATCTGGTAGCACAGTCACAGTGCAGGTTACTGGAAGAGGAGGCTGGACGCAGGTTTGATTTTCCCTTTCAAATCTGGGTTTGTATCTTGAATAGCAGTCAGCTTGTGCTCCTTGGCATAGAGCAGAAAGGCGCTGTGACCAAGAGGCTCCCTATCTCTTGGAAAACGTCACGAATAGCAGCTGTCATAACATCTTGCAACACTGGAAGAGGGCTTTGGTAATTTTGGTGGTCGCCTGCCCAAGCACATTTGTCCACCTGTCACTTTGAGGCCCTGCAGCACTGTTGAGAGCTGGATGTGTAAGTGATGTAGGACAGAGGCGAGCTGTGCTGCTGTGTAGGTTTTTAAGCGTGTACACTTCACTTTTTGCAGTCTCTTTTCTTTCCCAGAGTAAGTAAAAGATAACGTTTTGGCTCTGTACCAGGAAACGTGTTAACCTTTGAAAAATTAGATCATGTAAATCATTTAAGGGGCTTGAATAATGTCATACTGGGCTGTCATTGAATCGATTTGGTATAAAGAGAAGGGATTCTTTTTTTTCCTTGTTCTTGGTCCTGACCTTGTCTGACCGTGTGGCCAAAATAAATTTGAGATGATGAGTGTCTGTGTTTGAATTGTTCAAGAACATGAAATGGCTTAAAGGACTGCCCGGATGGCGCTGTCCCCAGTAAATAGGGATATTTGGCCACGGGCCTGACAGCGAGGCTCTGGCTCCTGGAAGTGCCTGGAGATGGCACCATGCAGCAGGAGGCTGAGCAATAGCACCTTGCCTCTTCATGGCATTTTGGCCAGGCGTGATCATCCCCTTCTCTTGCATAAAGCAGCTGATGCTTGTGACTGCGTTTCAACATTTTTGATCTAAAGCCACTTGCATACATTTGCAAGCTCAGAGGGCTTTTTCCACTTCAAAGTTGTTGCGTTAATGAGAGAATCACTGTGGTAGCTGCTGTAAATGAGCCAGGCCAGGGCAGATTTTCACCTGCAGTACTGAAGCACACATGCAGAGGTACAACAAACACTTCCATCCCTGCTCCTGGCGAGGAAATGGCAGCTGGCTGGTAATGCTGGGCCCTCTTGTGAACTTTTGCACAGATCTGTTAGCGTTACCCATTTTGCGTTCCAACAGCAAGGGGAGTATGTGTCATTGTATTGTAACGTCAGCCTGAAAAAGTTCCTCTTCTACTGATGCACTGTTGTTTTTTCTCTTTTTCCCCCCACCCTGTATCTCTCCAATTTTTACATGAAGCTTTCTCTCAAGCTGGTAAGCACATTTACAGCATGCCTGTCCTGTGTTTTAATCACAATTTTCTGTGTGTGTTAATGTGCACTGTGCCACATGTGACATGACACTGAAATTGTTAAATTTGTTTCTTCTTTGTGTTTGCTTTTTTTTTTTTTGATGTTTATCAGATAACTCTGAATACACAGGTCTGGAGTCTAATAGAGGTGATCGGAACTCAGTCTTTCTAATAAGTTGCTAAAAAAAATTAACTCTAATATCTAGTTTAGCTTTCATTTTTGTAATCCAGGGCTACGAAAATGTAGAAAAACAGTATCAAGTAATTCTGCTACTGTATAAGTATAAATTAAAACATTAAAAGAAATAAAGGTGTCCATATTTGGACCCTTTTCAGAGAGAAATGCATGCATTTTGTTTAACTGTAACATAGCTGCCAAGTTTACTTTCTGTGTCCAGGTATTACTGGAAATCTGCATCACCGCCTACATTTTACAGCCCTATGTAGTCCTTCCGAATAACTAATAATGATATTAATTACAGTTCTGTAAACCTTAACCAACAAGGTTAACTCAGTCTGATTTGAACTTGCAAATTATGTGTACAAATCCTAAATTCTATCTCGGATGCAGCTGCGAAGGTTGCTTGAACTACGGTAAGCTAATGTTACTGGGTTGGAAAGGGAACGGGTGAGCCTCATGGGGAAAGCAAATTGGGTGCTCAGCTTTACATTCAAGGTACTGTACTGCTTGAGATATTCCACGCCTTGATGTTCCTGATAGCTTGTGGAGATTCCTTTTGCCTTTGATGATTCCAGTCACAAGGGGAATGCGACTGGTTTGCTGACCCACTTGGTGCAAGCATGCTGGAGCCACAAATGACTGGTTGCAATTTCAGGGAGCTTCCGAGGATCCCCAGTAGCTCCTGAACTGCATTAGCTTCAAAGTTTTCTTGTTCCTCACCAGTCAGTGCCTTTAGGTGCACTCTGCCTCTTACTCCTCTCCTCCCTGCACACACCTTGTTCATGGATGCATCATTTTGGACCTGTTCTGTTCGTAGCAGCTTATTCTGAGGAAAGGGCTGTGCGCTGAGAGCTGCCTGCTGTAGCTCTGGTATGTCTCTGGAGGTTTCAAGCCCTGCTGCTGCACTGTGCACCACAGCAACTCGCTTTGGCTTCACTGCAGTATTGCTTCCCTGAAGACCTGTGGTAGGCCTGAGGGATGATGGAGATCCCTAGCTTACTTGCAAACCTTGTTCTTTTGGCTGTTGCCATCCGCTGGCCTGTTAGCCCAAAGGGTTTATACCAAGAATTTCCATTTGTTGTTTTCCTGGCCACAAAGTCAGCGTGCTGGGTAGCTGAGCCAAGCCTTAGTGAGTAGGAACACAGCCTCCCCAAACAAATGGCTGACCTGGCCTTTCCCCAAGAACTACACAAACCAAAAAGATGTGCGTTTCTAGAAAACACAGGCAGTGCTTACTACTAAAGAGATAGCCCAGGCGTCTTTTGCTTGAGAGCATGAAATGTGCCCAGCATGTGCAAAAACTGCTCCTTGACTCTTTTCTGCTAGAAGAGGATCTGTAGCTTCTGTTCTGGTGGGAAGTTACCAAGCACGGAATCAAGTCTCAGTGAGTTCACCTGCTCTCAGGCATGCGTTCCCACGCGACACTAGTGCTTTGGTCTGAAGCATTGTCAGCACAGATATGGAATTTAGCCCAGCCTGGAGCTTTTGAGTGAGGTTGAAGCAAAGAATCAAAAATAAAAAAAGCTTTTCCAAGTTGGTTTGACTAAATCTAGTATAACAGGGGATATTTTCAAGCATCTCTGTCTCTTCTGGATAGAATTGAGTAGAACATCTTAAAAACCTTTCTTTTAACTACTCATTTATGAAGCTATATCCAGATGCTTTGCCTTAAAAACATATGCATGGCTTTAGTGTGCAGATTAGACTGTTTTAATATATTTTACAGTTAATGTGATGGGGGGGGGGGGGTTACTATGAAGCAAAATGCTATCAACATTAAAGAACTAATTAAAATACAGCTTTCCTGTACCATGAGCAGTAATTCGGAACTGCAAGGACTGCAAATGACGCAAGTTTTAGAATGAGTCCAACTTATTTAGTTTCCCTCATTTATTTTAAATTTGCTTTCCCATTGTATCATAAAATGGAATTTTAAGAGTTTGTTACACAGAAGATCAGGCTTTGATTTAGCTGCATGTGCTGTCTTGTACTGAACATTTCGTTAGGCTCTGCTCTGCTTTCTTGCAATTACTAGAGCAGAAGAGGAGGAGATTACCTCTCTGTAGTTCTCCATCCCTCTGACACCCGCATGCTTTCTTTATAGATAGCATGTCTTGTGAACGCAGAAGAGAGTGCCCTGTCTCAGAGGGCACACTCAGTGCAGAGCCAAAGGAGTCTAATGGGCAGCTTTGTGGCCAAGTGTCCACTAAACCACTTTCCTCTCAGAGAAACATTTGGCATTTGAGCAAAACTAATGTTGTAACTTCACTCACCAGCTTTCAGTAAGTTCCTGAGCTATTGAATTGCATTACTCAGCTTTGTGGTTTTTCCCCTTCTGTCTCGCACATGCCAGTATTCCCTCTTAGAAATGGCATGTGGAATGAGCAGAAACCAAGACAAGAAAAACCTTTACAAATTGTAGATTACATGAAAGAAACTCATTCTTTGACAATGCAGCTAGTTATCATTGACATGTGTTTGTTATAGCTCACCCAAACTTTCCTCCTTGCCTTCTTAGAAGCCAAAAACTGTTGGTACTTTGAAAATAGTGTGGGCACATTTTATGTAAGTCTACCTGCAATATCACATTGGGACGATCAAGAATAGCCATAGCAGTCTGAGGGCAGAAAAGGGGAGTTTTAAGTAGAATCACACAAGGGGAACCACAGTGGTCTTCCATTTTTTTTTCCTTGAGTTATGGCTTCAATCTATTTGAAGTGGCTTTGATAAAATTCCTGATTGCTATGCCAACAGAAGTAAGAAAGGAAATACTGAGGCTTGGATGTGAAACGTGGATTCCAGAGAGTGTGCAACGTGCTCTTAAATTGTATAACCCCGTATTAAGTGCTTCTGTTACCTTCCTGTGTTCAGGAGAGTCCTGACATAAGTTAAGCACGTTGGACCAACCCTCAGACTATGTAGAGCAAGCCAGCAATTAGTAGTGGGCACAAGAAGCATGACTATGAAACAGGAGTAGAAGCTAGCGACTGCTCGAAAGGGTTGCTGTCTGTAGAAGAGTAGGGAAAGACAGGGATAGCAAACTTTCCATTCGAATGGAACTCTGTTAAAATCTGCTATTAAATGTGGATAAAAATGGGTTTTCAGCTTTGCCATTGAATTCTGGCATTCTTTAGTTGCTGATCTCCAATAGCCATTTGGTAGGAAAGTGGGACGAGGTCCAGGGATTAGTAGTTAGGCACTCAGATTCCTAGCCATTTAGGGACTGATAAGTACTAGTACAAGCAGTAACAATGCTTCAGACCATTCGTTGTGTTTTTTCACAGATTTTTGTGAGATATTGTCAAAATGCAATCCTGAAATGATTCTTTTAGATCCTGACTTTTTCTTTTTTCCCTCATTCCACTCTGCAGGGAGCTGGGCCAGAAGACTTCAGCAATCTCCCACCTGAGCAAAGAAGAAAGAAGCTTCAGCAGAAAGTCGATGAACTAAACAAAGACATTCAGAAGGAAATGGATCAAAGGTAAGCCAACGCCCCCCAGTGAAAAATGAAATAGGTGGTCTTATACAGCAGACCTGAAACAACTGCAAAGTAAGAGCAAGGTTCTAGGGTTTTCTAAGGTGCTGTTCCAAGAAAAGGCACAGAGGTTACATATTGCGAAAAATGGGAATTAGATATGCGATAACTGCAAACAATTTTTCCTTCTTTGTGGAGATTCTGTCTTGGCTCTTTGCAGCAGAGTAGTAGCAGTTTAGTCACGATCTAGACAAAGATCAGTGTTAGATACACAATTTTGTACACAGTTTTTGGCTGATGTGATCTGGTACTGGGGGTGGGTGATGGCGGTGTGGTTTCTGTTTTGTTTGTTTATTTTAGGTAAGTACAGGGTGTAAGTACATTCTCAATCAGGAGCACAATCAGACCTCTCAGCACTTAGCAGGTCAGCTATAAACATATGATGGGCAAAGGTGGGCACGGGTAGATCCCAACAAAAGAGGTTTTATGAGCATGATAACATCGTCAGAAGTGCAGATTGATTGGTCTGCTACTCTGGTCTGTAGCATACATTTCCTGGAAGCAGAAAAGATGAGTCCTGTGCTTTTGTGGATGTTTTCTCTACAAGGCTTTGTTTATCATTGTGGTTGAGAACAAGACCATTTTAGTTACACACTTTTTATTGATTCTGGCAGCTTGTATTTGTTGCTTCCAGTGATTGCTGGTATTCTGGCTCCTGCAGTTGCATTAAAGATTCAGCATGCTCTGTTCGTAGGAGACAATTTTTTTCTTCTCTGAATGATTTTAAGACTAAGCCTCACTGGTGTTAGTCCATCACAAAATACTGCTTCGCATTTGCGAAGATATGCCTACGTTTTCTGCTGTTTTGCTTTGAAGATCCTATTTACGTTGGTTTGGTAACCCAGACCATCTCTTTTACACTTTATATCATAAAAGAGAAAGGAAGACTGCACATGGTTATATTACTTCTATAGCATTTTTCCCTCTGTGATAAGTTAATGTTTGTTTCTGTATGTACTTTCCTTTCTGCTCTGTATTGATTCTGAGGTAACCCAATATTAAAACCTGATATGAAATCAGAGCAGAATGAAGCAATTTTAAAATGAAGATAGTATATGATTGAGGAAGTAGCACCAGCAGTTAAGCAAGAGTTAAAAAATTAAAATCATCATGACTCATAGGTTTGCAATATTGTCCCTTAGGGCTTCAACCACAGAGCAGTCCCGCTTCCTTGCCACCCACTCTTTTTCTCATTTTCTCTACACACAAAGCAAAAGCAGGCACAGGATTGCAATTGTCAAGAGTTTGGTGGGAAACTCTAAAATATAAAGAGTGTTAACTTGAGTCGTGGGACTGACATTAACCTTTCTCCCCCCAAGTAATGCCTAGAGAAAAGCCGAATAGCTGTGCCAGTAATACAGGAAATTGGCTCGTAAGTCAGCCATCTCTCAGCTCTGAAACGTTCATCATGCAGATAACTTTTTTCCTTAAGTTCAGCTTCAGCTTGCCTCACGTCAAAGGCAGCACATTGCTGTCAGTGAAAGCTCCGCAGGCTTCCCTAAGGGATCTCATGCATGTACTACATTCATGTTGGTAAATTCATCATAGTAGGCCCTAAAATTAACAACTCTGAAACCCAAGGCATTTGGCATCTGGGTTGATATGAAACACAGCCCCCAGAAACAGTCTAGTAAAAATAATGTATAACTTAACAGGATGCGGGGTCGCATTATGTGGCCTAAGGTCCATCTGTTGCTATGCTGTGACACATGCAAACCATCTGGATTTCGCTTCATTTTAAGCAGTGTGAAATAAATATCTTACAAATAATTTGCATTGCAAAGGACAAAATCCAACAAGCAAGGTAGGAATTCCTGGTTATCACTCCGTTTTTGTTATTAATACGTCCATGAACAGCTCTTCGTCCTAGCTTCTCAATTGGATTTCAGCCTGTGATGGAGGAGAATGATGCAATTGTTTGTTGTACCCCCTCGAGATTGCCACCCCACCCTTTGGGCTGGCAAGTGGAAATCATAGTACTAAGTAAAACACTGTGTCAGGCTAAAAGTCAATACCAAATTCATTCTTTTGCCTTGCAAAAGGCAATTATCCAAGCGTCCAGTCACATCTCTGCTGAGGTTCTTCATGTGGGCCACATGGAGCTCAAGTCATTTGGTCTCAATGCAGTGTGTGCTTGTAGCAGTGCAGTACATCTGTGTGGCCAAACGGTTCTCTGGTGATGTTCCAGCTGCCAGCCTTGCTCATTTAAAAAAACCCTCTGCTGGTTGTAGAGTAAGAAGCTCCTTTTAATGTAAGGACTGAAGAGTTAGGCTTGTGGACAGTGCCTCTCATTACCTTGTAGGTAAAGGTATCACACACTCATGCTTTTTTTTTTTTTTCCTTCCACCTCTGACAATGTGAATTCTTTTGGTGAGTGATTTTGCTGTCACTTTTTGATGGTTGGTTCTATACAAGACAAAAGTCCCTGTCTGGATGTTCCCCATTACCATTTTAACAGATAAGACTTGAACCACAGAGTAAAGAAAAGGCAGTCTATTATCCTTTTGCCTTCCCTTGTTTAGAGAAAGAGATTTGCCCCCAGGTGCACTAACATTTATATGCTTTGTTTTTCTTCTCTTTCAGAGATGCCTTAACGAAAATGAAAGATGTGTATATCAAGAACCCACAGATGGGAGATCCAGCAAGTGTGGACCACAGATTAGCAGAACTCGGCCAGAACATTGAAAAGCTACGATTAGAAGTTCAGAAATTTGAGGTATGGGAAGAGATACAAGAATAAATGTACATTAGTGATGCTCGTCTAAGTGAATACGCCTTGCTGGAAAGTAGCTCAGCACATGCTCGATTCTAAGCAGGTGCTTCAGTGCGTTTCTAGATAGAGATGTATTGAAGCATTTTCTCCCTATGTATGGGGAAGTGCTACTTAAGCACTTAAGTTAATTGAGATCTTTCAGCCTATTTGTGTAACATAAATATGTACCATCTCTTGTGATTATCAGCCAACTTGCATGCTCTTTAATTTGCCACAGAAAACAAGCTATGCTAAGTAGAGAATAAGAGAAAATGTAGCACTCTCTGGACTGCTCAGAGGGGTTCGGATGCTTATTTAATTAAATAATCTGAAGCATCATGTTACAGATGTCTGTGGAAAATCAGAGGAACGTAAATGTGAAGTACTGTTTAAAGTCTTAACAGCAAGACAGAAGCCATCAGAAGAAATACATTTTAAGGAACAGTCTGCCATTAACAGAAGGCTTCTTAGAGATGCAAAATCTCAAGAGTATGAGAAATATTTAGAATATAAGAAGCAATTATAAGTGTATCCCATTATAATTACACCGGAAGGATTATAGGACTGAGGAAAGGTTTCACTCTCTAAGTTAGGCTATGAACATAAAAAGATATAAAGCTCGTTAATTTTAGATGTTTCTTGCAGTCGTTGGCTTTACTATCCATTGCTTGCTTAGCCATTTGAAAATCACTGGCTCTTTTTTTCTCCCCAGATTACTCCTCTTGCATTCAGCAGTCACTAAGACTGCTGCGTGTCTGATGTTATTGAGACTACTTAAACTGCCACATATCTTCGTACTTTATTGTGACGAGAGCAGCAGCATGTCCAAACAGCTATTAACTGCTCCTCTTAACTCAATGTTTTCAGCACCCAGCATCACAAAAGAATCAAGTTTTCAGTAAGCGTGTTTTGTGGCAAGACCATGAGTTTTAATAAATGTTGAACATACAGAATCTATTTATACCCAACAACTGCAACTCAAAAGAAAACTTTTAAATATTTACAATCTGGTTTTAGTTCCGTAGTCTGAATGTCAAACATAACAAAGCAAAGTAAAAACAACATATGTCCCCCTGCAAGTCTAAGCACCGGGGATGTGTGAGACCGCTGCTTTTCCTTCGCAGGGCTGGCTGGCCGAGGTGGAGGGCAGGCTGCCCATGCGGACTGAACAAGCCCGACGGCAGAGCGGGTTGTATGAAGCCCAGAACACCTCAGCAGTAAACAGCTGCGCACAGGACCGGGAGAGGTACAGTATCTGTACAGAGCTGACTTGTTTGGAATGACATTAAACCTGATTTCCTGAGCTTCTTAAACAGGAAAGCTGTTGCTCTGCAGCGTTCAGAAGTTTATTCGATGAGCAGACAAAAGGCAGGCACTCCGTGAAGGGAGTCTTGCTCACTCTTTTTAACATATAGAAGATTCCAACTTGAACAGCTGCTTTTCTAAGTATGATGAAATTTATAATAGCCCCAGTGCTCAGTGCTGTGAAGGCAAGTGAGGTGGACATATTTTACAGCTTTTGAAGAGAAAAATGACTAGTCTTACCCATTGTGTTGTGACAGCTGCTAGTGGTAGCAGCCTGTCCTGAGCATGCTTTGGAATTGCTGAGTGGCTCCAGCTCGAGTTGCTCACCTTGCCTTAAGCATCTGGTAAACAAGCCGTCCTCTTTGCTCCCGAGGCTGGTTGCTATAGTTGCTCTGTATTTTCCTCTCTTGAGCAGCCCAGATGGCAGTTACACAGAAGAGCAAAGTCAGGAGACTGAGATGAAAGTACCTGCAACGGATTTTGATGATGAATTTGATGATGAAGAACCACTACCAACCATAGGAACATGTAAAGCGCTCTATACGTTTGAAGGTATTACTCAGCATTTACTCTTGTTTTGCTTACTGTTTTGTTTGGTTCCTATGACAAGTGGGAAACATCCGTTTAACCCCTTCAGCACTTAAGTAGGCAAAGAAAGGCTGAGTGAGGCTTTGGTGTGATTCTGTTTTGCAGAGGCATCAGGACAATGATTTCCTTTGCATTTTGCAGGGCCTCAGCAAGGAAAAAAATTATCTAGAACTGTGCATCCTTATAGTGCCAGGGAGAAATAGGGAATAAAACATTATCTATTTAAGGCATTTCCTTCCCTCAGTGTGCTTTATCCCATACTTACTGAAGGTCTCTACGAGAATTTTTTGACTGGGATTGCTTGCTGGGAGATAAGCTCTAATCATATTATCACAGGAGCACTGTACAAACCGCTGGTGGAAAAATCTGTTATGTTACGTGTTTGGGAGTTCTGCTGCGAGGAGAAATTTGTGTAAAGGTAGCATTATTTAGGATTATGATACTCATTCGAAGTCAGTTCTTAGTGGTACGTACATTGCCCTGTAATTTTAGGCTGCCTGTGGTAAATAAACGCTCTGGCCTGTGATTACTGCTTTCCAATAGAGCAGTTGTAAAAGCTGGACATTAGCTACACGAAATTTTGTGAGGCTCATGGGTGCTTTCTCTCTGTTGGTGGCAATAGCATTTCCTATGGCAACCCTGATGTTAGGATCACATTTCTCTGGTTCTTTGAGCGTGCTCTCTTGGCTCCAGAATCATATATTCTTGTTCATGCTGCAGTGACACAAAAAGGTGTCAGCACCCTGCCCCTACATGCCATAAGCATCCCCCACTCCATCTGTGATCCCCATTGCACAGGGTAGCCTAAAATCCATGTTATTGTGTCTTTCAGGTCAGAATGAAGGAACAATTTCTGTAGCAGAAGGAGAAATGCTCTATGTAATAGAAGAAGACAAAGGTGACGGGTGGACGCGAATCCGAAGGAATGAAGATGAGGAGGGCTACGTCCCCACGTCGTATGTTGAAGTCTATTTGGACAAAAATGCCAAAGGTGCTATGACTTATATTTAATACCGTTATTATTATTACTTTATTTGCTTTCACAGAGATACCCAACCCTGCAACTGCTCTGCGTTGCAGAGAGAGCCTTTTAAAAGTCTGTACAATGCCACAAAGTGCATTATTTTGTACGTGGACTAATACCGTGTGCTGTACGCAAAACATGCTTTTTATTGATCAGAGGAGGATAGTGTGGTAGAGGGAAAATGCAGCCTTTCCTAGTAGGTGCTTATTCAACTGTCACTGCCATTGCACACCCAACTTAGTGCAGGAAACAGCCGTTTGGAATGATTATTGGCTTTCCTTAGATATCCAGGGGGCATCTCAGAGGTATTCACAAGTCAATTGTTCCAAACTGGTTCAGTGAACCGTTACATAGGAAATATTTAGCTGCTGTTTTGTATCTCAGTCTTGTAGCTTTTCAGAGCTTAATGAGTTCTGTGGACCTTTTGAATTGAAAGCTGTTCATCATTTAGTTAGCCTCCTTGGAAGAGCAAGGAGAGATCTTGCCAGGTGTCTACACGGCACTGTGTCATCCTTAAATCATTGACATTAAGGAAGATCCTCTATTCTTTTCCATCTTGATACATTTCAGAAAATGGCCTTTTGGATGTATTTGCTATTTCAGATGAAATACGGTTATTTCAGATGACCCATAAGAAATGGCTTCATCTTTTGCTCACACGCAATCAATGGAGGCATGCTGAGTTTAGACTGGGCTATCTTCTGCTTCCTTTTTTGCTTTTGACTCCTCACAAATAGATGTTTTGTGTAAGCAAGCAGAGCAGACAGGGAAATACTGGCTAGAACACATGCTAACATGTAAACGCCTGGTAATATAATACACAAATTATTTTAATCCTGTTCCAAAACAGGACATTTGTTCCAAAACAGTTATTTTTTTAGTCAATTAACCCTTCAGGTTATTGTGTGTCCTAGCCCTTGAAGTTCTGGGTGTGAAGCAAGGTGCCTCATCCAATTTAAAAGAAAGTTGAACCATTCTTACAGGGGTTTGCAGACAGTTGGGAGAGAGTAGAGCTCTCTCTGTAAACAAGCACTATAACTTGATTAGTTTGCTGTTCCTGGATTCAGTATTAAACAGTGCAGTGCCTTGTCTGCTGCAGATGAATGTCAGGGGTCTTGTATTTTGCCATCATAAAGTAGTTTTGTTTGTGTTGGCAAATACAGAGTCAGTTGAGATGCAAAAGAGCGCAGAAAGCTTAGCGCCTCTCTGTCTGCTTTTGTTAACCTTTGAAAGACGGCTGTGGATCGTACGTTTTCCTTCATGTTCAGAACAAGACAGCACAGAATGAGAGACCCCTTCTTACAATTCCATGTTTTCTCCTTTGGAGATTGACTGCTCTATGTATGGCAGTAGCTGAAAGCCACATTATTATTTTGCTGGAGAAATTTGCTTTCAGCAGAGTAGGCTGCCTGAAACAGCTAAGCTAGTATGGCATTTAAATCTGTCCCAAGGAGCAAGCATGACTCTCCACAAGGTGTGGTTCACATCAGAGGGCAGGTACAGCAAATCACCTCCTTATGAGCAGAGCAGTGGGTTGGATAGGAAATGAAACAAAGCATCTCTCTGGGTAGGATGACAAATTCTGGCACAGTCCTGTTAACTGGAGCAGTGAAAGTTTTCTTTAACTTACTCTCCTGAAAAAAGAATATTGCAGGAGCATTACAATACCAGCCAGAAGATAATGTTAGTCTGTTAATGGTATAATGCAAATTACAACATGAAACTGAATGGTCCTAAACAGGCAGTCTGTGCTTGGGGGTAGGTAGGTGAGTGCTGCTACAGTTGCAGTTACTTCTGCAGCAGCAGTGGGGGCTTTCCTGACCCCTTAAGTTTTTCCATTAATTTTGCTGGACTTTAAGAACAAAATCAAGTGGATGTGTGAATATCTGATGTAAATTAACTATGATATTTACATCTTTTTTCTCAAATCTCTGCTGAAAAATTTAAATTCCCCAAAAATGTCACAGTAGCAGTATAAAGATTTGTGGGAGATGCTGCTGTGTTTAAAAGTCAAACTTTATTGCAAGTTGAATATTCTCATTTGATATTAATACATCGGTAGAAGTGACTTACTCAGTCCTTGCATACTTAAAATGGGAGCTACAGCTTTCCTGAAAATGTCACTAAGTGCTAAGGCATTTATAACCTTTGGTAATTCTTTCCTGCTTTTGAAAAGATGCTCGAGCAGCTGGTACCTCTAAATGTAGTTGTGTGAAGTGCTAAGAGCATTTCCACCAACTGAGCATGTTCATGACTCTTGCAGCCAGCAGAATCGATAGCATTGCAGGCCTGCCTGCATGATGAGGCTTTGCCTGTCATGAGCTGCAGGTTCCTGAGAATGGGGTTGTTAAATGCACTGTGAAAAGCCACTTGGCAACTGGTGTGGTTTTCCAGTTAGCTGAAAGCTGTGTTGTCAGGGCTGTAGTGCTACAGCACCTGAGATGGATGGGACAGGTAAGTCGTGTGCTGCAGCCACCCTTCTGACCATAGTCGTCATGCAAGCCAGCCTAGGGCTGTGTGTTTCTGCAAATACTTGCATGAGGGCTGCCTGTAAAGTTTACAATACCTCCAGTCAGAAGCTGGTAGCAAACCCTATTGCAAAAAGAACAGTAATGTCTATCTTGTTTTGCCTTTTTTTTTTTTTTTTCAGATGTGTACAAATCACTTCAGAAAATCTCTGAGTAGGTTTGCATAGGCCTGTTCACCTTTTATCCTACTGGTTTGCTGCTACGATTGTTTTAAGAGATCTATTTCAGAAGGTTTTCTTTTAGAAGAGATGAATGCACAAGTCATATCTCCATCACTGAAAGACTCCGTTAGGTACCGTTCCCTGGGCTGATGCATGTATAAGTTCTCCTTGAAATTTAAATGTGCATCACTGCCAATAAAAGTACTGGCCTGATTGTACCAATTCAGTTGTAAACAGCATTGTTGTCCTTCCTAACATAAAGGAGAGCCAACACGGTTCATTCTCCTTGTGATGCATGCAGGAAATTATTATAAATGCTAAAACCGTGCAGACTCAGAACTGGATCTCTTGGCTGTAAGCTCACATTTTGGGATTTGTGCCAACCTCTAACTGCTAGGGGACAAGGAACACAATTCCTCTGCGCACGTTGGTGTCGCTTCTTGCAGGGCTTTTACCTGTCAGGTGTCTGGTGCTGACAACAGACAAATACTGGAACTAGTTGGACCTTTTTGCCCAAGACTGACCATTCCGTGTTATTAAATGTGGTACCTCAATCTGCTTGGGAACAAAGCTCCCTTTCACTGAGGGATGTTGTGAAATAAAATGTGATACACACGAGAAACTTGCACGAAGTAACTGGTGTTCTGTAAACTCTGCATTGCACCGAGCAAAAATGCTGTGTGCTCCCACCAGAAGGACTGGCTGCTTGGGTTGATGCGCAGTGAGCAGACTGATGTGTGAAATTAAACTTCCTGGGGGGAGAACAACAACAAGGAAAAACAGCTTTGGAGCCCTGAGCTGATTAGCATTTCAGTTCCTTTGCCACTGTGGGTCTGTTCCTGTTTACCTCCCCACCCCCCAGTTATATAAATAAATCCCTTACAGACAGCATTGTGGCTCTGCTGTTTGCTTGCTCTAACCATTAGGCAGAGCCTTGACTTATATAAATAAATAGGTGAAAGTTAACCATGCTGATGCACTTTTTATCTAGGATATATCTGATTATTTAATGCTTGCCAAATTATTTAGGAAATGGTAATTAATTATAAACTGGACCGTGTCTTTTTTTTTAAATCCTTTTGTTAAATACTTGTCCTTAGTTCTCCCAGTATAAAAAAAAAATTGTATATAACATAACTTAAAAAACTAAAGTTACTTGAATTTGAATTGGTTTTATCCTTTTATATAAATATATAAATATAAATGGTTTTATAGGTTGTTGTTCTGCTTAACCTAGCTGTTGTTTTGGTAACTATTCAGTCCTTACATTGATAAGCCTTTTTGGTTACTCAGCTGCCTGCATCTGGTTGGAATTGCATAGAAACTTTTGTTTTGTGTTAAAGTTTGTTACATCTGGCCAGTGTGGTTGTTCCATTTCTATTCCTATTTTTTGAAGAATCATCATCTGTCAGGAATCTCTTTATAGCTTGATGTACCGTGGTGTCTTCTTCTAATAAACATTATATTTTCTCATTCCTGTGAGTTTATTAATGGCTATTCATTTAAGTTTAACTTTATTAATGGCAAAGAAATGGTCCAGAGCTGCTTTTCACTTGCTTCCCACACAGAGATACACAAAGTATAAATGCAGTTCTTTTTCAGGAATAATATTTTGTTGTGAATCTGTGAAAACATTTTTTGTGCTATTGTTTTGGAATCTTTTCTTTTGTTATTGTTATGGAAGTGGGTGCAAAGGAGATCTGAAGGTTCCAACCTGCTCCCAAGTGTCAGGGAAGTTTGGACTCATCTTATATCCATCCCCTTTGATACAGCAGCCTCTTCAGCCAAATCAAACTCCTGGATTGTAGCTTTATTTGACCACAGAGAAAACTTACCCTCAGCCAGCGGTCTGTGGCTACAGGGATGTGACAAAGCGTGAGTTTAGAAGCTAAGAGCACTGTCACTTACCTGCTTCTTACCAGGCTTCCCTTAGAAGTGAAGGATCTTCACAGCCTGTTGTGTAAAGGATAGCTAGTCTGGTCTCATCTGCGAAATTCTTTGTGTTTTAGCTTCATGTTGTTCTTCAGTATCAGTCATGGTCTTTGGAGCTATCACCTGATCAGCTACAGCACTCTGAGCAGATCAAAAAGGAGAAAGCTGTTTGTTTTCTCTACTGTTGCACTGAGAAAGTGCTGGCAGGGTCCTGCTCCAGGGTTTTACATCCTCCTCCCAGGGGGGAGCAGTGATCCAGTGATGCTTCCTGGAGGGAAGGGCTGAGGGTGAATGATGACTGCTGGTGATGTATGCCTGAGTTCAGGAGCTTGTCTTAACTCTTTGTAATCTGGTAGGTGCTTGGATTTCCTTTAATCTCCTGCAGGCAGTGCAACTCTTAAGGGATTCCTTTTTCCCCAGTCTCTTTCTAATCCAGTCTCTTTCTTTTTGTCTTTCTTATGTTTTAGATTCCTAAAGGTGTTTGTGCTGGTGCAAGAACCTCGGGGCGAGCTTGTCACAGAAGGAGAAACAAAATGGTCTGTTTACCCTGCAGGCAGTTAAAATACACCCACGGAAAGCCAGACTCCCAGTCTTGTCTGGAGTTCCCACTTGAAAAACTCAGACCTAAATTCCATCCCAGTACCATTCAGATGCTTGCTCTTTTTCATGGCATGCTACTTGTGGCTCAGATTAACTTATCAGCCTTCCTTACTCTTCTGCCAGCTTGGCACTGCCCTTCCATAAAAAATAACCAACACTTCCCCCACCCAGTTGCTCCCGATACCGGTCACAGGACCGCTGGCTGCCCTTTGCAAAGGGTAACCAGGGAGTCCCACGCATGTACTGGTCTGTCTTCTCTCCTCCCTTGTCCCTCAGTCCATCTGAATGTACGCACTGGTCCATCAGCATTTCACGTGGTGCCTTTAGCGCTAATCCTGCGGGTAGTTTCATCAGGTAGCTTGGAAAGGAGGTGTAATACACACAGAAAGCCACTCCGGGAACAGTGTTACGGCAGCTGGACTGGACTCTGAATTTGCGGATATTAAACTTTATCCACGTGCATTATTCAATACTCTGCTTTCCCCAAAAGGTCACTAATACTTTTCAGCCTTTATTTTTTTTTAAATCTAGGCTGATGCTCATTCCAAGTATTAAATCCCTAAGACCTTGCTGTTTCCTGAAAGCCTTCAAGCTCACGTATGTACACTTGCTTTCCTGCTTGTTCTCTCAGCTCCCTCCTCTTTACTCCCCCTTCCTTTCTCCCTCCTCTTCCTCACACACACACACAGACACACACACACAAACACAGACACTGGCGTTTTGGTTTGAAGCCCCATTTTGCTTGTCACAAAGACCTCATTTTGCTCTTGTTTCGGTCTGCATGCTCGCCCTGTTGCCTTGCCTGCGCCCACCTTCCTGAGGGCCACGTTATTTTGTGGCTCGTCGTTAATCTCGTTGCAGTTTTCTTTTGTTGGTTTGTTTTTCAGCATTTCAGACTTGCCTTCTCCTTTTGCATGACCTCTTTGTGCGTTCTCATCAGTTAATGTTTGAGTAACAGAATTTTTTTAGAAAAATAAAAGAGAAGAAAAAAAGAAACTGCACTCTATTTCGTTCTCCCACCTTGTCGTGGACTGGACCTCGACCCAGAAGCCAGACAGGAATTGTGACTTACTCCTCAGCCACCCTGTTTCCACGTGGTTTTATTTGAAGCAGAAGTAGCATAAGCGATGCTGTACTGTATCATGTCATGCAGTGGAGAGGAAGCTTTAATATCTCCAAATACCACATGATCTGGACCTAAACTGCCTAAAAAAGGGGTCAATTGCTTTCTAAACCTCTGTACTTTAAAAGTGTTGGTTTCCCCTGCATCTTTACTGTTGCTAGGATATTCATCTTGTACGTGGTTAAGCCCTGTAAGAGTCAGTTGTTCCCAATAGCTCCTGAGGGCCTAATTTATTCATAAATCAGCCCATCACTGGGGGAAATCTACTTGCTCTTAGGGAACCTCAGCATCTCTTGTAAAATCCCCAGAATTGGAGGAAATTGCTATGGAAGCCGCTCTGGCTAGCAACCCTAAAATGCAGCCTCTCAGGTTTAGTTTGCAGACAAACGTGTGTGCGTGGCGTTTTGCTGCCTGCTGCGCTTCTGTGCGGGGTCAGCATACGGAAACGTGTCCAGGAATCATGTGCTCTCCACGCTGGGGACTGCTTTGGTCATCCCCACTCAGGATGAAGTAACTTTTGAATTAGTTTCATGTTGTCTCCATGACTTTTGTCCCTTTCTCTCCATTCAAGATCCCGATTTTTGTTTCCAGTAGCACAACGTCCCTCAGCCCTACAATTAGGACTGTAGCTGTCGTATTATGGTGCTTAATACCTGCGAGCATCAACCAGCAAAAGGTTATACGTTTTTTTTAAGCTAATTAAAGGGGCTCAGGAGCCTGCACCTTTGGGCAGGCACAACCAGCACTGACACCTCAGCTACAGTGTTACCGGAGTCGGAAGGGTCATCCCCAAGGGAATTGCCATCCTTATTGCTGCTACCGTGGTCCCTGAACTGCTTAGATCCACGAGCCTCTGAGAGCCTCGGCACCCGTGGCTTCGGCCAGGGATCCGTGACAGCGGTGCGAAGGCGTTGTTGCACTGCACAGCCAACGTTACGGCCGTCAGGGGATCCAAATGGTTAAGCAGTTAACAGGCGTGCAAGAATATCTTTAAAATATTTTAGCTGCAGTATTTTTATTCTCATGTCCAATGCACTGTTGAATCAGCAGCTAGGAGAATTCGTTTTCACCTATTGTTGTGCCATCTATGTACAAATTAGATAAAAGTTTGCTTTTATATATTTAATCTAGGTGGACAGTATATTATTGTCAGCCTCTGTGGAACATTTGAACAATTGCAATGTCTGTGTCGCTAAATAGCGCTTTAGAAGGAGCATTAGCTTTAGCTGCCTGGTTTTCTTTGACCGTTTTAATGAAAAGGCCAGAGTTTACAGAGTTTTTATAAACTTGGCAAGTAGTTCCCAAATGCCTGGATCTTAAAACTAAATACAAGAAAAACTAGTGACAGTCACATATTGTAGCCTACACATCTTTATTCTGCTGCCTTTATTCAGGGTAAAGAATGGGTCATTTTTGTTGAGTTTATCTTTACAGAATCTGAAGGACTAAATATGTGACTGGCTTATAAAAACTCTGCTTGAATTTACTAATCCTGCCCAGAACTGTGGACTGTACAGCCTACAAAATCGCGTTGTCCTCAGCAAAAGTCTCTAATGCCCTTTCTTAACATCTGTAAATAGAGAAGAAACATATTTACTGATACGGAAAGTTGTGTTTAATGCTGAGTATTTTTCAGAGGTTCATTTAGTTTGATGCATATTGTTTGTTTGTTTTTTTCCTGCCTGAAGTGTCAAAAGACCTAAAAAAAAAAAACAAAACAAAAAAAAAAAAAAAAAAGCCAAATTCTATTTTAACATGATGATGTCGAGCACTTTTTTTATTTGTGTATGTGTGTGTATGTGTGTTTGAGCACTGATCTCTAGATTTCGGTGGCATCTCAGTATTGTGATTTCATTGCCAATGTAAAAGGTTCTGGTGTTGCCCATTCATTTCTGGAGACAGAATTCAACTTAAATAAAGTGCTTCCATTTGAAAGCGAATATTGACCTTGTAACAATGAAAGGAAAGTCATCCACATATTTAAATAAACATTTAATTCCAGAAGTCTAGTTCACTGGACCCTTTTGATCTTCCAGGGAAGAAGAAAAATGGTTTTGTTCCTTTTCTTTCCCAATAAAAAAGGCTCTGCCTCTTTGCCGGGGCCTCCCTGATTTGTCGAGGCATTATATCCATTGCTCTCCAGTGACCGTTCTGTCTTGCCACAAACATTTCCAGTGGAGAAAGGGAATTTAGCTGTGACTTATTGTTTCAGCCAGACATCAGTTTTATAGCCTGAAACTCCCCTAAGCTGCTCTCCTACTCCTCAGCATTCACCTTGCCTGGGAATGGATGTTGTAGTCAGATCTAGCTGTAAAATTTTCAGCGGAGAAGCGGAAACAGCCTGCTCCAGCGCAGTGTTTGTGGCTAGCTGCTGTATTCACAAGAATGATGGCATCCTTACTCACGGCGCTTGGCTTTTGGTTCTGTTTCTCATACCAGAATTTGCAGGTGTTTGGAGTATTGATGTGGCTCTGGCTGGTACCTTTGGGTGGCTGTCCTACGCAGCCAGTTCCCAGCAGGTCACTTTGAGACACAATTTTATCAAAGTTTTACCTTTCCAGAAGCTGGCACTGAACGTTAAAAAGGTTGGGGGGGGGGTTGTTATTTTTTTTTAATTTGGTTATTCGAGGGGGAAAAAAAAAAGCATCGTTCTGGTTGGAGTTGTTGGTGCACTTGGGTAAGGCAGGTATTCTTTGCTTGTTGTCTATTTTTTGTTTTATTTTAAAACTTTCCTACCTCAGGAGGAGGACACAGGAACTGGAAGCTCGGGGAAAATATTCCCTCTAACACAGAATTGTGCCTTGTGGTGCCCATAGTGAGTGCTTTGGTTTAACTGGAAGGTTTGGCAGATGGTTTTGATCCTAATTGTTTATAAACTGAAATTAAGTCTTGTGTGACCCTAGCAAATAATGCACTTGTATGTGCATGCAGGAACAGACAGAGGTACAAAATACAGTACTGTTTCCCTTCACTGAATAATCTGAAAACCAGATACATTTCTGTAAGGCTGGATAAGGATATTTAGAATTCTATTTTAATGTGCAAGGGGTGGTCAACAGTGGATGGATGGGGCTCCAAAGAAATCTTCTGCCAGGTGCTGTGGGTACTGTGCATGTACTTTGCTGGAGCTGGCTGCCTTTATTTTCCTTTAGAAGAGAAACAAAAAAACATCTTTAGAAGATTGCATTTTAAATGCCTGAAGCTCACCACAGCCCCGGAGAGATCTGAAATGAGCGCCGAGGTGCTGCTTTGTTTCTCAGCCCATGCTTGTGCTTTCCAGCATTTGCACGTGTTACAGCTGTCTCCTGTTTGAGCTCTTTCTGCCCAGGTTTGGGGAAAGGTGGTTCATCGGAGGGGATGGGAACCTGGCTCCCTGGCCAGCACCTGGATGGGGAGTCATGAAAAAAATGTAAGGGATGCAGCTGAACACAGCAGTTGGTGGGTGTCTGTGCAGAGAACTGAGACAGTCCCTCCCTGCAGACATTTTTCTGGCCACCGAGCTACGGGGAGGGAACAGCAGCCAGACAGCGATGGGGGGGAAAAGGGCACAGGGCTCACAAGTGCATGGTTTAGGACTCAGACAACTTGTGAAGTTCCTTTGGCAACTTTAGCCTTGCTTTTATGTCTTTTGTCCAGCGTTAACAGCACAAAGTAACTGTGGCTGGACCAAATCTCCCTTCCTCTTTTTTAAGAGAGAAACAGCTTGTGCCAAAGAGGAAGCGATCCTGGACTGGCGGATGGGGAGTTCCCTCGGCTCCTTCAAATGCTGCGGTAGGAAAGCAGGGGCTCTATAAATCAGGGCGTCAGGGAAATGGAGAGAAATGGGCAGGTAATTAAAGTGTAACACAACTTTCTCACTCTGGGAATCAGCACGTCCTCTACCCTCTGCTTGGTTGTGGGGCTGAAGTGGTGTGCCAGATTCATGGACGGTGCTGTGTGGTGCCGTGTTGCACAGTGCTGCTCTGCTGACACTCTGACCTTGCAATTAAGCTCTAGATTGACCTAAAAAGGCTTCCCTGTCCTTGAGAACATTAATCTAAGAATCTCTTCTTCCTCTCTCTAGCTGAGCCAAAAAGTTGAGTAGCTTCTGGACAGCTTCTTCATCACCTGTTAGCCCAGATCATTGGAAGTAGCCTCATCTAGGAACCGTGAGGATTTGCAGTTGTGTCGCTCATAGTAGGTGATACTTCTACTTGAAGCAGTTATATAGAGATCTAAGATCAGATTGCTGTTTTGTTTAACAATTTCAGTTGTTCTTTGTCAGCACTTACTAACAACACTTATTAAAACCGGGCAGAGAGATAATGTGCTTCATGCCTTTGCATTTTTGGGGGAAACAACGAACAGCAGGGAGTGTCAGTCTGGTGCTTTCATTTTTATCTTAAGCGGTATTATTAGCATTGCGAACTTGAAATAGAAACAGCACAACCAAATGAGTGAGTGAAGGCAGGAAACTGAAGCCAAGGTGAGCAGTAACTAGGAGAATAATAAAATGAGCTTTACATACACCAGGTATGTTGCTGGACACGTCCCAAATACAGAATGCTATTTACTTTGGTCATTCTGGAGGGTGGAGAGGTGCCACTGGCACCAATGTGGTACAGAATAAGGCTGTGACCAGGTAAGAAGTCACGAAGATAAGCTGTGGGGTGCAGCTCCAGTACGTTGGCCCTGCATCACCGAAGGAAGAGCTATTGATTTCTCCTTTACAGGGGTGGAGGTGTGATACGTACACCATAAGGTAAGGGTGTGTGCAGGTCACTGCAGGGTACTGAACATCTCTGTATCACAGCCTCAGCTGCCTCAAAACTGTGTCTGTAAGGCCGTAGTCTAAGCATGAGTAGGCAACAGAGCAGCAGCTCGTGTAAAGCAAAGTCCCCAGTACTTGCAGAAGACTGGGGAAGGGAGCAAATAAGCTAACTAGCGAGGCTAGCTCCATCAGTCCGATGCAGGAACAGTTCTTTCCTCTTTTTACAATGAGCAAGAGACTTGATAAAATAGAGGGAAAAGGAAGTGATTTGCAAAAAGAGCTGATACAGCTCAGCCATAACATTTGGCTGACATTGACAATGGGTCACAGAGCTAGCTGCAGTGAGAGGTGCTCAGAAAATACCCCAGACACCTACTATGAGAGGCAGAGAACAGCAACAATGAGGTCAGCTTTCCAATGAAATATAGATGCAGAACTAAGCTTTTGAGTGTTTTAATGGGTAGAGAATAACAAAAAGTACCGCTCTGGTTTTGCCAGTGCAGTGCTCGAGCCGTTTGTCTAGACACTATATAATCCACCCCTAGGGGAGGTAGTTTGTTAACGTCTCCTGGAATGCTACAAACTGTTCTCAGTTGCTGAGGTTACGGGGTTTGTTTGCTAGATGCAAGTTTTGACGGTCGACTTCAAGTTGCTAGAGAACGAGCTGCGTGTCCTTATTAACCCAGCTCCAGCTCTGTTTCTTCACATAGTCCAAATTTCAGCTAATGCAGTAACATTTGCCAAGCTGGCAGCGAGCCGCCCGCCTCTTCCAGCCCCGCACCCCTGGGGGCAGTGTTCCTATCACCTACCTCTTTTAGCAACCTCGTTGCTCACAAGGGCAGAACTCGCCAGCCTGTTAGTTAGCGTTTCCTGGCACGCGGTGGCAATGCTGCTGTCTGCATCGTGCCCACGAGCAAAGCTATGCACATGAGTGTGATTAGAGAAGAGGTTTGGATCAGTAATGAAATTGTCAGCCACCCAAGGCTGACAGAAAACCACACAGGCTCTAAGAACAGCTCCGTGGAACTTCAGCCTCTCCCCTCGCTTGTTACTTCCATCACGCTGATGGTCACGGATAGCACCTGCTTCCTGGACAACACGGGCTTTCTGAGATACAGGCAGCTGAAACTCAGCAATGAAGCAACACGAACAGGAAATCTTCATAAACAGAGGCTGCAAGGGGAGGGTGCAAGTGCAGTATGATTTCATGGACTGGGCTACTGCTGCTGCTCAGAAGGATCTGTTATTGCGAGGCCTCCTGGCAGCAAGAAACTTGTTTTTTTTCTGTGTGTTTTTTTCATTAACACTGTAGGTGCCATGGAAACTGTCAGACCCTCTGGCCCTGCAGGCAGCAGTCATGCAACTCGTTGAATGCACATATATTTATTGTAACACATTTTTAGCACAGAGTTTAACACTTAAGCACGGGAGTGTTATTACAATCTGTACAGCATCCTCCGAACAGCACAGACAACACAGACATGCAGCCCTACAGGCTCTGCAGCAGCTTCAAAGAAGGCTGCAGTGGCTAACAAAGCTTAAAACAAAGAGAAATCCCAACAGTGGCTCATTCTTTGACCTCCCCTTGGGCCTGGCTGGATATATACAAGCATCCAATAAACAGGATAGTAAAACTAACATGCTGAACCATTTACAGACACTCTTTTTAAAGAAGAATTTGCTGTTGGCAGCAAACATTTGGTCTAAAAAATCTGAAGGCCACATTTTTCTAACTCTCCTCTCCTACACACTTTTCCACCTTTTATCTGCGAGTCAAAGAGCAGCCTTCCTCTTACCCCCTCCCTTTCTTTCCCTTTTCACGTGGAGAGCTCAGAGCCCCAGACCACCACAGGGTGGCCAGACTTGGTGCTGTGGAATCATGCAGGTTCCAGCACCACGATGAGCACGCGCTTCGGGTCCTCAGCCCAAGAAAGGTCAGCTCTGCCTTGCCAGCTCTGCCTCACTCCGATTCCACTAAAGCTCACTGAAACATTTGCACAGGCGTACAAGGTGATACTAGTGCCTCGCTGGCTTAGATGAAGGAAGAACTTTTGGAAATAGCCTTGCTAAGAAAAGTAGTGTTTAGCCTCTTGTCTTTGTGCCTCTCTGTTGGCTGTTATCAGATACTCTATGGCTGCATTAGCGGCAGTAGATTAAGGAGCTAGTTACTTCTGTTCGTTACATGAGCCACTGTATACACAAGTAACATCTGCATTGAGAAGCTAGAATGACCTCAGCACACAGGTGGGGGCTTGTTTGCAGAAAGCAGCTCGTTCCTAAAAAGCTGCTTCAACAGCCTGGACCTGCTCAACCAGGCACCTTCCCCAGCGCTGAATGACTGCCCCAGCCAAGGCTGACCCATCTGAATAGGCCCTGTGCAAACAAATGGGCTCCTCCTCCTCCCTCACACACCCTCTGCTTCTTAGGACAGCCGTGGAGCCAGGTCTAGGCTTACAGCAGGGTCCTTCTCAGAACAGAAACCGGGCTTATGAACCAGCCCAGGAGCCCTAAAGCCTGCAGCAGAGCAGTCCTGTATCCTGCTCCAAGGAAATCTAACCATCAAACAGCTTTATGATGAAGCTGCTCGCGTCCCAACCCTATGGGTTTAATACCTGGAAGGCTGCATCCCATATCTACAGAGCTGCCAGGAGCTTTAGAGGAAACAGTACAGCGGGAAGCCAGTGTGCAGGAGAACTTGTCTTCCAGCTTTGTTCTCTGAAAACATGCTGAACACATGACATCAGATACAAGGAGAAGAAAAGTCTACCAGGATGGTGAAGGTGCGACTTTAGGGCTTGGGGGAGAAAGAAACAGCTTATTTCAAAATTTCTGAGTTGCAACTGAAGTTGCAGGAATTAGATAAAGAGCAAAACTAGGAAGTTGTGACAGCTGTGCACCATCAGCACAAAACTACAAGGAGACCTTGTGGCTTTAGTTAACTTCAAATAAACAGGTTTCTCTAGTTGCAACATTGCTCACTGGAAACATAAATAACATTTCATTTTGTCTTTACACATTTGGGTTAAAAAGGAAAGTGCCAAAAGCAAAACCTGCAAAGGAGCAGAGAGATTCAGTTTGCTCGGGGCAAGCTGGGAGTGCTGATTTCTTGTAAGCAAACAAAAGGGAGAGGGCTCAGGTCAAAACAGATCCTAGTGACGTTTAGTTGCAGTCTCACCACCATTTTTTTCCCCACTGGGGCTGCAAAGCTGAGTTACAGAGAAATGATTTCTCCCGGTCTTTCCCAGCACTACCCCTATATTCAAAGCCCCATGAAAGGATGGCAGAGGAAACCTGCCTTCCCCAGCAGTGGTGGTGGGAGCTGCACACACCTCGAGTACCAGATAAAGGAAGCGTTTTGACTCCTCAGGGTTCCCCAGCCATCCATCCCCACGCAGACATATTTGTGCCGTACCTTCCCTGCCCCCTCCTGCACAGATCACACAGCCCGGGTCTCTGCTTCGATCTTCTGCTCCCCGTGTAGGTTTTCCAGTTCTTGGACCTGGGCCACGTTCTGTCTGATAGCAATCTCTGGCCCCCCTCCATACAGTGTGCTTAAATAAATCCACGTCTCCTCGGAAATCTGCCCATAATCAGCACCTGAAAAGGACAGCAGACATGCAGATAAGCAGACGTGCAGCCGTCGGACAGAAAGGACATGAACTGTGTCCTAACTGAAACCAGGACATACATCACAGCACGGAGGACATCTTCCCAAAAGCAAGGCACACCTGGTGCCTGCAGCTGCACTGTCCAAGGCACGCAAAGCCCACGCCCGGTGGCAGCCCTGCACCAGAGCTGCAGCAGCAGCAGCCGTCTCCTCCAGCCCTCTGCAGTGCCACCTGCTGCTGGAAGCCACCGAGGCTCCGCTGCAGTTCGGTTGACAGTTTTGGAACCCACTGCAGTCACTTCTTCCTGGCCTCAAAGGGAACTGAGCAGCAGCAGGCCACAACAGCAGGGCCTGCCTGGCCACCTCTCTCGTGCCCAGCAGTGAATGAGCTCTGGCAGCCCAAGGGGCCTACAGAAATGCACTCAGACACACCAGTCCCAGGCAGCTGGGGCTCCACTGCTTCAGAGACTAAAAACACTCCTCTAAGCTGTCCTAAGAGGGACAAAAAGTGGTCAAAACACAAAGCAGGGATAGCAGAGACCTTTGTTAATGAAGGTTACAGAGAAGGAGGAGAACAGAAGCAGTTGCTTTGAGAGATAACCAAGATACAAATGCAATCTTCATCTGCTTGGCAGGAGAGCCCAGCAGTCCAGTGAGGACAGCATAATCAGTGCTGTTTCACAAGCTGGACCACAGCAGATGTTGAGTAAAGACAAGGCAAGAGCAACACAAGATCACAGATACAACACGAGGAAAGGGAAATGATGGAAAGGATCTGGGGACAGCAACAGCAGGAGATGGAGGTCAATGGGATTTGCTGTAAGAGGTCATATCAGCAAGCTGGTCATGCAGGAGCTGCCAATGGAGAAGCGAGATGGCTCACTCAGGGCTGTCAGCACAGGGATGTGCAGAGAACTGTGTTCCTCTGCAACACCATCGTGTTCTGTTCCTGCTTCATTACAGACAGACAGACCCAGGGGAATACTCTCCCTCAAGCACTACGAGATGGCAAGGACATGCCTTACCCTGCTTAACTTGCACGTGGCCACCTGCTTTTGTGAGTGCAATCTTGCTGTTGTCAATTGGTCCAGGAGGTTCTGTAAGAGAAGAATCAACACGTTTAAAACCATTCTGCATTCCTTGTTGCCACCCAGTTCAGCTTATTTCCCATGCTAGTTCTCTTGTTATTTCTGCCCTGCCCTGGGGGCCCTGCAGGCAGTCTGGGTGGCTGGACTCCTCGCAGCCCCAAGTCGTTCCTGCCAGGTACAGCACTCATGGAGGAGGCACACCGAGCATACACACTTCTTGCCATTCTACCTCTCACCACCACCAGTCTCCAGAGGTCTCTGGCTCCTTACCATTATCTTTTCCTTTGACAAAGGCTTCCCACTCACGGAACCACTGCATGCTGATACAGTAGATGACACTTGGAGACTCCTCTGCCTGGAAAGCCTTGTTCAGCTGGGAGAGCAGAGAGATGCAGGAAAGATTTAGTCACTGCTGAGATCCAGAGGAGCCCCTTCCATTAACTGTAAGGCAGCCTTTCCACTCTTCAGAACTACCCTTTGTAATTCCACCACCTTCTTTGCAACCTGTTCCTGCTAACTAGAGCAGGCAAGAGACTAGGATGGCTTCAAGCTTTACATCTCTGCACAGTCACACACAACATTATTGTATTCCAGCTGTCCTTCCCCATGGTGTTAGCTATGCAGAACCCCAGGATGAGTCTCCTGACCGTGTTCTGAATTATGTTTGAAAAATGAGGGTGACAGTTTTCCACTGACTGCCTGTGACAGATCTCCATTTCCCACCTCAACCTTTTGCCATTACCTCCAGATCCTTCCCATACAAACCTTGATGAAGGTGTCGATTTCAATTCTCCTGCGTTTGGCAAGCGCTTCGATCTCCACTTGGCAAATGGAGCACACGTATAGATGGTTCACGGCAGGGCCGCCCCCAAACCTGAGCACAGGAAGAGAGGGAGAGGAATGCAGAACTGCAGGAAAATGGAAGTGCTTCCCAGCCCTGAATACCACACAGAGAGATTCTTACACTGCTCCAGACAGCGCTGAAGGAGATGCATCTGCAGCTACTCTCTGAATGGAGACTGCTGCCTTTATGCAACACAGAATGGGTTCTGGGACAATTTTGTTCTGGGACAATGCACTGATACAGCTCCTTTTGGTTTAGATCAGTAGGCTCTACCAAACACAAGTCTTTGCCAGTCCACACCAAGTACTTCATACTTTTAACATGCCATTGGAAGGCATTGTGTCTTCGTAAGTGCCTGAGATGGGAATACCCCAAGCAGACTATCTAATAAAACAAAATACATTGGGACAAATAACAAAATGGTAACGTTTACCTGTTGTAGAGATACTCCCACACGTTCTGGGGCAGAATCAGAACCAGGTCATCAATGTAATGGTATTTATTAGGAGGGATGCCTGCGAAAGAAAGGCAAGGAGGAGAATTAACCAGGGAACTTGTTATTGCTGGATAGACACAAATAGCAAAAAGAGAGATCTTCCTTGCTGAAAACTCCCTGATTCCAGAATCTGCTTCCTCTGGTAACAGAAGATCCTAAAGAGTTTATTGATTTTGAAAGCTCCTTGATTCACAGCCTCAATTTTGAATCAAGTGCTTCATTTCCAATTGGAGATACACAAACACAAGGGCTCCTAAGCATGATGGATGTAAGAGAACAGTAAAATGTGGTATCAGCTCCCTTCAGCAGTGTGTGCTCCATTGTCCAAACACTGAAGAACAACCTTGCTGATAGGGTAACACAGATCAACATTGTCTCATGTGCTTTCTACAGGTTTGTTTTTAAAAACAAGTAGGGAACTGAACGCTGTTGTTTCCCAGCACTAGCCATTCCTCCGGTCCTCTGATCAGCAGGACAATGGGGTAATTTTCTCATCTCTCCCTGAGCGGGCTGGAGCTTCTGCAAATGAAGCAGATCCTACTGAAGCACGCACTGTAACAGATCTACAGCTGAAGCTTTTTTTCTGCATTTGTTAATGCACCAGGCAGCAAAAAAGCATAGCTGAAAGTTGCTTTTCCCAGGTTCAGCAGCACCGTCTTACCTCCATGAGAGCACAGAAAGGTGTGATTGGTGATGGGACCAGGCTCAGCAAAGGTGTTGAATTTGTTGAGCCATTCTCGAGAAATGTAGAACTGGAGTAAACTGTGCTCCTTCATGCTGGCAAGGGACACGACTTTCTGACGCTCTCGCACAGCCTCTTCACTGCTTTTCCTTAAGGAGGGAAAGAAAGAGAAAATGAAGCAATTCCTGAATTAGTTTTCCACCAATATTTCTAAGTATTCTGCAGCCATGAAGAGACTGCTGCGTCTGGGGTGCTGCTCACCTGTAGAACAAGACATAGGCTTCTGCATTCTGCACCACGGTCTCATGGACTTCGGTGACATACTGGTCATCAAACTCGTACCACTGGCCATTGATCACGTTCTGACAGTAGGCTATGTAATGCCCACCTGCATCAAAAAGAAATACAACACAGCTGAGATTCAGAGTGCAGGTGGAACTCAGGCCCGGGGTAAGGTCAGCAGCACAACAGGATTAGCTGCTAGCAGAAACAGGAGAGAGAACAAAATAATAATAGTAATAATAATTCCTGTTCAGGCAGCTTTGCAGGAGCAGGGCAGTCTGTCACTGTCACCATGGTTTGCCTTCCTGTGAAAGGGCCTCTAGGCCAACCCATGGGTGAGGCCACAGCAGCTGCAGAGAATCTGTCAGAAGCTGTCGAGTTCACTTCTCAAAGGGCAGAGGCTGAGCAAGGCTGGGAAATGGAGGAGCAGACCTCACACTGCACTTGATCCCAGAAGAGGGATAGCAGAACACACTCTGCCTTGCTCATACTTGTCTTGTTCCCGTTCACCTCTGCCGCGTACTCCCAGGAAGGAGGACTTACTGCCTGCTGTGCCGTGATGGCAGATGACTGACAGCAGGTCGTAGGTGGTGATCTGGGAGACACACTCCTTGGCTAGGAAAGGTCGCAGGTCCAGCCCTTCCAAGGGGAAGGAGACGTGACTGTTGATCTTGAAGGAATACATCACCTCGTGCCGGAACCGTTTCAAGTGGATGCAGAGAATCTAAAAGACCAAAGACAGACAACAACAAAGTGCAGTTTTGCTGTGGGTATTCTGATCCAACAGCGTATCTCTGGGCATCTGATCTTTGCAAAGCTTTTTTTCCTTTTAGCCACAAATCCTGCTGGCTCATCAGCTTAAAATGGGAAAGTCTCTTCTGGTCTAGATATAGGATTTTGCCACCAAAACTGATACTTCAGTTCTACATCCAGCCTTACCTCCTCAAACAGCAGATGCTGAAAGAAAAGTAAGAAACAAAGTGCTCTTACTCACCTCTGGTAGCCGGAGGACTTTGCAGTACTTTACTCCATTCCTCAATCTGAGGGAGAGAGAAACTAGCTGTGAGAAAACTCTCAAGCAAAGGGATGCCAAAAGGCAAGGCAACTGTCTGGCTGCATCTTGCTCACTTTGAAATCCAAGACAAATGCTGACTTGCAGCAGCAACAAATTCAGGCTTTTTGCAACATCCCTCCCAAAGGAGGCACGACACGAGCGGTTTGTCACACCTCTTCTTTCTAATGCAGTAACTCCATTGCTGCCAAGCCATGTCCCTGTCCATACCCTTCTTCCTTTCTTTCTCCCCCTCTGAAGCAAGCACTTCTCCTACCTGCAGTCAGTGTCTCAACACTCAGTATGAGAAACTCAGTATAAGACAAGGCAGATTTTACATGACACTCAACAGAAGAAATGTCAAGGCAGAGGGTATAACAAAACGTTTAACCGTAGGATAAAGAAACAAATTCCAGAGGTATAATACATGGAAAGCAGACTTACTTTTTACACCGTTCACAACTGTACATGTTGTCCCCTGTAGACAAAGAGAAGAAAGTCGTTATGCAGTTACTCAGAGCACACAACTCTGATATGAATACATTTCCATCTCATGCAGAAAGATCACATTAAGTTGATCCTGAAACTCTTCTAAGGGTGAGAAGAGATCCAAATAACTATTTCCCTTAATAAATGTAGGCAAGAGAATGGAATCACCTAGGAGAAAAATTCACACAGAAGTGAATACAGCAAATTTTTTAAGTCCTTAGGGAATTTTTTAAGACTTAGGGAATGAATGGAGAAAGCAAAGAATCTGAGAAGGCAAAGGATCCGTAGCACTTAGAGACAACTAACAGCCATGTCTGCTCCATGTCTGCTCCTTGCTAAGAACAGTCTCATCTGCATTCAAAATGAACAAACAGCACCCTTGAGAGCATGGGAAAACTCATTTCTGCTCAGAGAAGCTGAACTATCAAGTATTGGTAGTGTCAGATCCTAAGTGAAATACTACAGCATGCCTTCCAGACTTAATCCGCCCCCCAAATGCATGTGAAACGCTGCAGTTTTTCTTGTTTCTGGCTGTCAGACCCCACCAAAGCTAACTCACCTTTCAGCTCATCCGCTGCAAAAAAGGCAGCAAGACAATCCTCCAGCGTCACAACAGGACCCCAAAACCAGCTAGGGATACAGGACACCACGAATCTGCAGAGGAGAGGAGATCAAGAGAAAGAGTTACACGTACAGCAGTTGGGCACTTTGGCTTACAAAACCCCACGTGGACGGGCGTTCTTCTAGCTGTACATCCTCAGCTCATCACACACCCTCATGGCACAGGGAAAGCACGATTTCTCCCAGCTGATAACCCTATTCTAATTGCTCAAACTGGAAGTGATTTGGAGAACTATACTGCTAATTCATTTGCTCTGGAGGGCAAGACAGAGCTAAAGGCAGAACTGAGGGATTATCATTTGCACACGAGATCTCAAGGTGAACGACAGAAGCAGAACAGCAGCTGCTGGCTTATGTGAAAAGGCCAAAACAGACCCGTGAGGTACCACACACTGTCCTTGTCCAAGGAACGGTTACAACTGGCATTTCTGCTGTAAGCACCACTGCCTAGGGACAGCTGCCTTCCAGCCACTGCAGGGCAAACCCCAGAAGAAAGAGGTCCCACGCAGGGAACACACCTCCGGATATACTCCATGATGAAAGCAATCCAGCCTTGTGAGGCATAGTTGTCCCCACATGCCCCTGTCTTAGCTGGCACGTTTTGGTAGATGGCAGAGTGCAGCTTGGCCAGGTCCTCCTTCCCTGGGATTGGGAGTGACAGGTCCTGGAACGTCTCCACTGTTGTAGAAACCTGGAAATATCCAAGAGGAAGAGTTCTGGGTTTCTTGTGCATGTAACGGAGCTGCGACCTGACTTTCATCATCACCTTTTATCACTGCTTGGATTTTGTCTGGGCTAGAAACCTGGCCTGGCGCTAAGAGAAGCTCTCTCTGTCTAATTATTGAATTGCTGTCAGCAGGAAGACTCCTGTCATGTTTGTGGCACTGGAATCTGCTTTCTGATGTGAATGTGATATTGCTAGACCAACTAAGTGACACAGATAAACAGACCACTATGGAGGCAGACAGTTTCTTGGCACAGCAGGTCTCTCACACCTCCTCCACCACCCCCCTCTCAACATTTTAGCTGGCCTCCAAAATGCATCCCACAGTATTTGGCAATAGGAGCTCCATTTCCAAAGAAGAGCTCTATGAGCTAGAAGACTGCTCTTGGACTGACAGCTACCAGGAGACTCACTCTGTCACAGGTGAGGCACTGCACCAGGCTGAGAATGGAGCCATCGAAGATGTCCGAAATCACACTGCGATAACGAAGTTCTTTCTTCTTTTTCCCAGAAGCCTGCATCTGGGCTGAAAGAGAGACAGACCATCATGTAGTAGCTCTTTCCCAGTCTCTGGTCTCATGCAGAGTCACACAGACACGCATTAACACAGGACAAGAACTGATTGATGCTGTGTGTTTTGCTCTAAGCTTTACACTTGACTTCCTGTCCCCCTCACCTGTCCGTGTATTTTGTCCCTTTTTTCCCCTCTAACATTTACCAGGTGTTCACCAGGTGTCTTGTGCTGGAGAAGACTGCACAGCAGGGACTGGCCAAACACAGAGTTTTGGTTAATCACAAACCTCCTTCCCTAGGCACATAGGCATGGAGACAGAGCGCTTTTCATCAGGCCAGAACATCTGCGGCTGTGCTGACCTCAGCCAAGGGGCTGGGGCACGGTTTTGGACAGAACAGTATTATTGAACAGCTGTAGGGACGGTGGTATAAGCACATGTCATTGTGCTTGCTGGCTACGCAATGCTGAGATTTTGTTCTGCAATTTGCTTGGGACAAAGAGGACAGTTGGACACAACAGAAACCAGGCTCTGAACTGTAACAATGCTCCCGGCACCAGACTGACATTTGCAGCTTAATTCTATTACTGTGAGCCCAAGACATCTAGGAGCCCAGAAGCTCTCTCTCAGTAAAACATCATCTGACACTTCCTGGACCCACGCGCTATGACGTGCGAGCCTGGCAGACAAACGTTTACACACGCTTCCCTAAAAGGACGGGGCTCGTGCCTAGGACTTCATAGCTTTATTTTTTAAACACAGCATGCAGACATAGACATGGAAATCATTTCATGCCCCAGTATGAGCATACTAGAACATCTGTTGTACCCAGAGAGTTACCTGTGGGTTTCCTGTAGTCTTTGCCTGGCATGATTTTATAAAGCACTGATATTCCAGGGGGATCAGCACTTCTTACAACTGCTAACCAAGGATCACGAAATCTTTCTTTCCTCTTTGAACCCCTCATCCACGTGCTCCCCTTTGCCTCCCAGCATACCCCGACCCCTTTGCACTACCTTTCTTGAGGACGTAGGAAGGTCCGAGCCTGGCAGGACTGGAGCGAGGAGGACTGCTAGAGAGCTTGGAGTGCATTTCGTGATGGACAGGACTGCAGGGGCGTGAGGAGCAGCGCACATAGGCATCGTTATCAGGTTCTGTTTGGGAAAAAGGGGAGGCAGAAGAGCACTGGTGAAAACCTGTTATGAAAATCAACTCTGTTAGAGTCAGTGTCAGCCCAGCTCTGTGTTCCAGCACAGAACCTTTCTCAGCACTCACAGTTCAGATGTTATGAATTGTCTTACTTGCATGGGTTGGCAGATACAGCTCTCAGTGCACTTATAAGAGTGCATACAGAGCTATACTGAACAGCTAATAATTATATATATAGAAAAAAAAAATGCTATTTTTTCACACTTGTGACTAATTAGGTTTTACAGCTTGCTCCTGTATCCCTAATCCACATAAACAACATTGCCTTCAGTGCCAGTTGGCAGAATAAGACTCTTACATAAAGAAGTGTTGAAAGATCGGATATGTTCAGTTCGGGGTGACTCCACACCTACATCTTAACAGCTGCTCTTTTCCCTAACACACCAAAAGGCACAAACTGTGCATCACCCTCTTCTCTCGAGTCTGTAGTCCAACATTAATGAACATTTTCTTCCATGTCTTTTTTCCACAGCCAACATTTCCCCAAGCCCGCCTATCAGATAAAGCAATGTATATACATCAAAACTTTTTCTTAAGTTAGGAAAATGCACAAATGCTGCATCTGCAGGCTTGGCAGAGGCAGCTATTGCTGCCTCAGGATGTAGGCTTCGCTCAGTTCCATAAGCACTTCAACCTGACTAAGCACCTCCCTGGCTCACTTAGGTTTTCTTACAGAAGCAAGCGTGCACTAAGGCAGAAGGACTGCCAGAGACACTGCAGAGAGTCTTGGATGTCAAATTTTTTGAAACCCACAGAAGGAACACACACATCATGTGCTGTGTGCCACTGCACTACACCACCACCCATGTAGGACAACACCACATCTCACAAAACACCGTGACTGGAAGAAGTTTATACCTGGTGTCCTGCATGGGCTGGCAGGACGGGGAGCTGGAAGCATCTCGGGTGAGGCTCTGCCATCCACTGGCATCATGGTAGTGTCCACATCTGCATCCTCGTCCACCTGCTCCGAGTTGCTGCGCCGATGGCCACAGGAGAACTTTCTGTCCTTCATCCTCTCTTTCTCAGAGATCCCTCTCCCCGCTTCATCCTGGATCAACAACTCTGTCTCTGCCAGGGAGCTGCTGCCCACGCTCCCTGTGGTCCGGCTTTGACCATCTCCTTCACCCCTGTCACTGCTCGAGTCACAGGAGAGGAACTCGTCTTCTGAAGGACTTCGGTCACCCTCTCGCTTGTCATCCTGGTCACCGGTATCCAAATCTCTCGTCTCTGCAACGATCGGTTCCTTCAGTTCCTCGTGGAGCTGGTCCATCAGGCAGCGCAGGAACTCCTGAGTGTCCTGAAAAGCAGCAGTATTTCCATGTTAGCATCCATCCAGAAATCGGGCAAACAAGGGACAAAAAACAGATACAGCTCCATTCACAGCCTCTTTCAATGCTGCCCACGAGTTATCCAGCTCCGTAACACACGGAGACCCTCCTAAAGCAGGGAGTTGGAGTTGTATTTTTACCTGAACATCTTCAGCTGAAAAACACAGAGGAAAACTAGAGAGCAGCTGCAACATGCAAACCACGACCTTATTTGTCAGGGTTTTACCACTGATAAGAAGCAAGAGACCAGGAGAAAGCCGAGGAAGGCAGCAGGCCATAGAAAACAGACTCCTAACCACAAAACAATTTTCATGAACACTGATGTCTGCTTATAGGAATCCCTCTCTTAGAGAGGGCAGATTAAAATCTTTAGTAAATAGGGAATGAAACCAGGCAGAAACCAAAGACTATACAGTCAAGGTGCAAGCTCCTAAATTTGCAATGCATTGTAAAAGAAGTGATATGTTGCCTTCAAAGGAACTGCTGAAAGCAACTTGGTATTTTGACAATTCCAGAAAGTTAATTATGATGTTTCTGTTATTTTAAAGAAGCTTGGCTTTCAGCCTGCCCTGTCTTCCTTTCAACTCTATCTCATAACAGCTAAGTTTTCCAATCCAATATACTTCACATCAAAGATAAATATAGAAATTCTTTCATTAATCATTATTTTTATCCTCTGTTTTGACTTGCTGTCAGAATCACAGTTTAGATATACTGTCTACTGTCATTTTCTTTTGTAAATTTTCAAATCAAACATAGTTTGATGTTTACATTTTATTCTAAAGAATAAACACTGGAGACCACGATAAATACTTCAAAGAAGAAGATACTATCTTTCAAATGAGATTTAGTCGGCTGTAATTCCCCAGAAAAAGAATATAGATCATCGGTATTTTTAGCTTCTCAGTACAGATTAATCCACGTTTCTCAGCTATAATATCAATAAACAATACCCAACTTATATAGCACTTATCGATAGATCTCAAAGCCCTTTATAGAGGAGGTCACCATCAATTTTAGAGGTGATAAAGCTGACACAGGAAGATGCACTGACTTGGAACCAGCAAGCCAGAGGCAGAGCCTAGAAGAGAACCCATTCTCCTGAATCCCACCCAAGTGCTCCATCAGATCACTAATATTGACACAAGACAGGCGTGACACCTGAGCTCAAGCTCTTCTGTCTATTCACAAGCACCACCATTGCAGGAAGGAAAAAAAAAAATCACCATCTTTGTAATAATGGCATGTTTGTGTTGAGGCCCCACCTGCTGTGCATAGCCTCGGAACATGGGGTTGACGAGTTTAATTCCATGAGATAGACTGCTTGGAACAACATAACTCGGGCTGTTTAAATATGGAGAAAAAAAGAAGTTAGTTTGCTTATCAGGCCTGGAGCCAGTTTGTGTAATAAGCAACAGAACAGGGTGTGGTCGCTAGTTAAAGAGGACAAAAAATAATTATGCACCTGCAAATCCTGGTCTTAGTTCCTCTATTAGCTGGGTGACATACAAATCAAGAGAAGGAAAACATCTTAGTCATTTCAGCCTATCCTTCCAGAGAGAATCGTCCCCAGAGCACATTTAATTTAAAGCTCTGTTCACACTTTGAATTGTCTCAAGTGATTCTCTCTATAGCAGGGTTTTGCAGTTAGTTACTCAGTTTCCTTTTGCAGCAGCACGTCTGTCTCAAAATCTGGGTGGGCTGGCCAGGGACCAGTAAATGAGGCAAGTCAAAACCAATACTAAATTGATATTTTTCTGCTTCAAAGTCTGCAGCCTGGTACATAAAGTTACAGTTCACTCTTGCTCTGCATCTTGCTTATCCCTTGTTAAAATCTAACCTGAAACAAACATCAGACCAGGAATCCAAATGGTATTGCATTTTTCCCCCTCAATCAATTACAGTTGCACAGAGCAGACGTTTAATTTCAGCAGAGCTGCATTATTTTCCACTGTGCTTTGAACTAGTCTAGAAGGTGAGCCACTAGCAAACACTTCCCAAAAAGCCACCTGCATTTTCCACTCTCTTTGGTAAAATCTCAGTGTCAGCTCTGTACCACTTTCTCCATCCAAATCATCAGTCCCTCTCCTAACCAAGAACAGTGCTTTCAAGCACCAGTCAGTCCATGCAACAGACTCAGAAATAGCCAAGAGAGTTCCATTATCCCACCATTTTTTCCTTCTCTGCCAACAGAAAAGGTATATATAAAAAAATCTCTTCCTTTTAAAAGTTATTAAGAATGTATTATTTTGATCACTGACAACAACATGCACCAGAACAGCATGTAGGATCTCCTAGATAAGGGGAAATCCATGCATACCTGTCTATGCAGGGTTTGACTGCCCTAGAAGGTGCCTTTATCACTGAAGATCCCACTTCTTTTTGCTGATGCTGTATTTCAGAACCAACATATACATGAAAACTGTCCAGATTAGATTAGGGAGCGACCACTCACCGTTTCTTATGCCAAACCTCAGACACCAGCTTCTGGTAACTTTTGCACAGTGCTGGTTTCTTATCTGTGCGGACCAGTCCACCACATTCCAGAAAAAACTGTGTGAGAGGTGGGCTACCAGGAAAAAACAAAGAATTCAGCACATAGAGACTTCTCTTTTGCCTCTATATAAGAGCAATCAAAACTTCAATGCATGTCTTTTTAAAAACATGCATAGGATACTGCTTTTAAATCAAGGGAAGAATTGATTTCAGATGCAGACTTAGTTTCTAACTTAAAATAGAAAAAGCTGATGTGAATCTGTCACCAGGTATAGAGAAGAGATCCTGAAACTAGTTTTCAGCAGGATGGCTACCGAATATTTTAGGATAGGAGTTGTTACAATGATATCACCTGGGAGAACAGAAAGAGGTGACATGCTTTCCCATGTGATAAATACATTTCTTTCACAGTGGAAAGAAGATTTACTTCCATTATTCATCTATACACAAGCCACGAGTTCACCCATTTCCTACTTTAAAACTTCTGTTTTCACTCATTTTCCTATGGTAAAACTTCTGGTTTCCTAAACACTAAATTTTTCACACTCCTTTTCATATTCCTTTTTCTGCACCTAGCCTGGCTGATTTCTCTTTGCATGACTCACAAAGGACTCAGATCAGAGGTGCCACTTTTGATATTTAGTGTAGTCTAGTAAAGACTCAACTGAAAGGCCCTAATGCCTACCAGTTAGAGAGAGCCTGAAGTGCTGCATTCATGTAGCAGGAGTTCCCAAGATTTTTCATTCCAGTAAGGCCTAAAGCACAAACAAGAGAAGCATGAAACTTTCCAGAAGTGCTGCTTTCTACATTCCTTCCCAAAGGAGAGGGAATCTGGCCCTTGCTAGGGAGGCTCTGCACTCTGCTCCTATTGCAGAGTTACCCTCACAGCCCTTTCATCAACTCGATGCAGCGTTACCTCTTGGTTTCAAATCATCATCCTCGGATTCGGATTCGCCTTCATCAGCCACTGCAATTGGAACGGCCTTCAAAGGGTGAGCAGGCAATGGAGAATCCTAGATTAAAGACAGAAAAATAAGCATCAGTGAGAGTCCTACTTCAGAAGATGAGTTACGAGAGGTATCATCTTATATGTAAATCTAGCCAGCCTTTAGAAAAGCACATTTGGGAGAGAAGAACCAGTTGTGCTGTCTGTCCTTCTCAGTAATGCACACAGGAAATAGAAATGATACAATTACTGCTTCCAGTGTGCATGATGAAAGAGGCATTGGGAATACGCAGCAGTGTCACAAGTACATGCGTTTCCAGTCTGACAGCTAAAATTTTGATAGGCTATGCAATGAAAATTAAGACGTTATAGCTGCTGTCATACCTCCCAGAAACAGATGCCCCACAGAAGAGGCTAGGAAAGGTTAGAAAAAAATCAAAATGGATATTGAATTCATTTGGAAGTCATGTGGGGAGATTCTGTAAGATAAAGCTATTGGAATATGACTACAGTTTGCCACCTTCAGCGAAAGAGTTCTTATCACAACAACAGCCTGGACAATAGTGGAAATTTCTTGGCTAATTTTGCAAGGGGTAAACAAAAACCCTGTTAAGCATCCAACCCTGCCGTGCTGCGTCACAGACCCACCGGTTCAGTGAACTTCACTGGCGGTGACTGCGGGTGCGCGGCCAGCCGCTGGTCCAAGAACACCTCCTTCTCACAGGCGTAACACCAGACCCGGAAAGTGGTCAGATTCACTGTCAGGTTGTGCTTTTTGGCCTAGAAATTGAAAGATGAAATAACGATTTGACAGCTGGCTCAAACTGAAGCACATGACCACCAGATTACCATAGAAGAGGATTAGGTAATGGGAAAAATCCAACTCTCCCTGTTTTAAGGTGGGCAGCAGAGAAAAGCTCACCTGTGCGTGAAGCGTGCTGTGGTCAGCAAAGGACTCCCCACAACCAACATAAGAACAACCGAGCTGGTGAGAGAAAGAGCAAAAGTACAGTGGCACAGCAAATTAAAACCTTCACAAAACAGTCTGCAACCCCAGTCCTACCAGCAGCTGCAACTTCAGAACTGATCTTGCCATTTTTCTAGCCTTTTTCTTTTTTTCCAGGGCCCAGAATAAGACAGAAATTTGGAATTGCTGAATTTAAGAAAAGAAAACCTGCAAACCCTACATGGGTTTGCACCTGTGTAACCTCCCCATTCCAAGGCAACTGCTCCAACAGGCAGCTCATTTGCCAAATCTCCAAGCATCTGGGCATTCCAGTGTAAAAATAAACTGCCCCTGCCCACCCTTGTGCCCTTTGTCATTCCTTTCTGCCTCACTGCCCTGAGCACCTGCCCTCTCTTCTAAAGTCTCACACTTGCAGCCTCCCTTCACAGCTGCCAGCAGAGGCAGTCGATGCTGGGAATGATATTCATTCCTAGTGGGGCTATTCGGGGGGAAATCACCTATGAGAAGCAAACTGTTAAATCTGAGTGTATTTTGACAGCATTAGCTTTTAATCTAGGGAGACTTTTTCTTGGAATCCATCAAAAAACAGTGCATATTTCTACCGTGAAGTCCACTCTTCATTTTTATTTTTCCCCTGGTCAAATACATCTTCTTTTTATATTTTTAATTAGATTTATATTGAAGAAAAGCCCCACCATATCATGCACACAAATAGCAAGCCATTTTTACCTGAAGACAAGCCCAGAGATTTGGTCCCACAGCTCCACATGACTGGCAGGTTCCCTGCATATTCATGATAAAAGAAGGTTTGTTTGCTTGTTTGTTTAAAGTAATCTAGTCCTTCAGGATTGGGAAACTTCTCAGTGAGACGGGCCTCCCCAGCCTGCAGCTCACAGTATTTCATTTCTTAAACCCATGCTTCTGATTAAATATGCAATTTGCAGTGCCTTAGGTAGGTGACACATCTGAGCAGGATACAGTGTCAGTGAGAAATACACCAGATGGGACTGACAGGGGCTTATTTTATGGGACATGTGCAAGGTACTCTTCTCTACAGAGACAGGCAGCATTTTCTTTGAAAACCAAATATGCAAAAGCATGCACAATAGCAAAAAGGGAAAGGACTGACAATCAGAACACCCTGTACCTTGGATTTGAGCAGCAGATCATCCCTGGTCACCTCTCCTATGGAATCCAGGTGAGGACAGATGTCTCTTGTCTCCCCCATTCTCACCTGTGGGAAGGTGTTTTCCTAGGACAGGAAAGGATAGCTCTACTCAGTCACATGTCAGAATTGCTCTCACAGGCTGCAAGAAGAGAAATTAGCTTGTTTTGTATATTGGAGGTTAAAATATTCATCTTAAAGGTTCAGTGAGACCAAAACAAATCTAAATCTGGACCCACTGACATCAGGTAGCACAGTTCTGACCCCCTTTAGAGCGGCTGTGTTATGATATTGTAGGTAAGTGAGCGAGGGAATGGGGTGTGGAGGAAACACATGAACAAAGCTAATAATGTGTGTAATGTGCAATGTGTGTTCAGAAATGTAGGAGGGTGCTCAGCACGCAGCGACAGCAGCAGGAGCACGGCTGCTGGTTTGGTTTCAGGTAAGCTATCAAGCCGAGGGACGATTTGCTGTAGCTGGTAAAATCACACCACAAAATGAAAGCAGTGGTACAGTGAGCCACTGACCACCCTCATCTTAATCTCAGACTCCCAGACTGATCACGTAGCATCTCTGAATGATGCAGGGGCCTAAAGCAATAAATAAAAACTGCCATTAATTCACACATGCCTCGCCTACGTACCTTAACTGGGCTTATATGCCATGAATACACTACTCCATTAACCTGACTAGGCTGATAAACTCCACTTTTCCCCCTAGAAAATGGGTTTTATGTTCTAGCTCAGCAGGTAGGGTGGGAAAATAAATGTGGTGGTCTGAACGTAATTCCTCTTGCCAAACAAACACGCAGCACAAAGAGATACAAATCTAAGTAGCTTGTTTGCATGAAATTCAAATTAAAAGCAAAAGGGCACTGCAGCCCAAGACAAGTACTTAGCATACGGTGTCTGGGGGCCTCGAGGTGCCCATACTGTGCTGATTTGTATCTAACCTTTAGTCCCTTATCACGCTACTTTATCAAACGTTAAAAATACAATGATTGTTTTAATGAAGCTGTGCAAGAGGGAGTAAGACTTAAAAGATCTGTAACTGATAACCAGTCTTCAGCCTCTGAGGAGTTTAGTATTTAATATAGGTTTTTAGCGAGTCACAAAGCTCTCAAAGACTGTACGAAATGTAACACCCTGTTCCACCCATCTCATGCATCCAAGCGCTGCAAGCACAGAGGATTTCAGAGCTGCATGCTTCCGAGCACAATAAACACTTTCATGGTGGTCCACGGGCACATTAAAGACTTGAAACATGTCTCAGAAACGTGCAGCTACAAAAAGAAGATAAAAAGGGTTTGTGTTTCTTAAGCATAGAGCAAGGAACCTCACTTGTGACTGTTTAAAAAAAAAAAAAAAAGATAAGTAATATTAACAACACAACCCAGGATCCAAAATATTGCTGTTGGCTGGACACAGAGCAGACATGAAAAGTTTACATCATTACCAAAAAAACTAAAAATTTGGATGAACTTAAAGTTAACAACGGTTGCTACTCTGTGTTCTTTTCACATTTTGAGGACATTTGAAAGAATTTCCAGTGCTACTTGGTCTGAATCACTAACAGTACAGAGAAAAAAAAAAAAAAGAAAAAAAAAGAGAGGAAAACAAATAAGCCATTTCAGCATCCTGGGAGCCGAAAAGCTTGCCTAGCACCTTGCCTTGGCAGAAGACAAACCCCAAGGATAATTTTGTAACAGTGTTTTTGCAACACTCTTTGGAACTGAATTGGAAGAGCAAAGCAAAACTGGAGGGGGAAGGAATCATACTGACATCCTACAAACAGCTGTGGTTGGAACCAGGATCACAGCAACCTGTGAAGAGATGCTTAACAAACAACCGAGTAACGTCAGGCAGCTTCACAGACAGGCAGAGCAGTGCCTCGTAACAGACACTGATTTAACAGACAAGTGACAAGACCGCTGTATCCGTGGCTAACACAGAAAACTGGGACGCTTTCAGACTCAGAGATCCTTCTACAAAACCGACTCCTTTTAGTATCAATGCCATTTTTGCTATTTCGCCTTCCCTGGTTTCTTATCCCTTTCCCAAAAGAGGTTTCCCAGAAAACCAAATTAACAAAATATTGCTTTAAAACGAACTCCAGACCCCCTGATCTCCAGCAGTTTAAGCTAACTGGGGACTGCTTTTGGAACTCGCTACGTTAAGCACAGTCTTGTGGATGGTTTTACTGCATTCCACGGGACCACCCCTCCATTCCAAATTAAAACCGTGCCTTTCAGCCTTCCAGCGCCAGGATGCCGAGGTTCCCACCTACACTTTCCTTTCCTTTCCTAAATAAAAGAGCAAAATCATCATTTTCTCCTCTCAGCCCTGACCAAACACATCAGAAAGGTTCGAGCTGTGGCTGTTCAGAGGAAAGTACTAAATCCCTGCCTCCCCACGGCTCTGCCCCAAGAGCTTTACCTGGCGCAAAGAGCTCTCAAACGCTGCTCAGGAAACTAGGAATTTAATAACAAAAGCACTGCCAGAAAGCTTAGCTTTGCTTGTCAGAACGTATTGAGCACAATAGGAAAAAAAGTTACCTTAAAACAAGTCCTCCAGCCTGTCTCTCTCAAGAAGCGCTGGGGAAGAACAGGACGTGAACATGTCAGAACAATTCCACGGCAACTGCAACCTACTTTCGCTCGCTTCAGTCGCTG
This sequence comes from Aythya ferina, assembly GCF_964211825.1. Taxonomy (NCBI): domain Eukaryota; kingdom Metazoa; phylum Chordata; class Aves; order Anseriformes; family Anatidae; genus Aythya; species Aythya ferina. Next base: position 3,970,135 of record NC_140318.1, on the reverse strand, counting down.
CCAAAATCAGCGGCTGTGCCTGCACGGCGACACGTTTCTCTTGTTATTTTCATTTCAAAACAACTGCTCGGTCTGCTACCGGAACGAAAGCCGGTTTTCAACAGTTCAGATTCAGAGCGTGTAGATTCGGAGAGGGAACGAATAAAAAATAAATAAATAAACAAATAAAACCAAGCCAGGCACAAACCAAACCAAGCCCCGGCGCTGCTTTCACGAAGGTGATCACCAGATCTGCTCGCTCATCCCGCACAACCCACCGCCACGACAGGAATTACGAAGGGAATTAATGACTTACCGAAGGGAATTAATGACTTACCGAAGGGAATTAATGACTTACCCAACCGCTCTCTGGACGAGAAAGAGCCAGAACCCAGGGGCTCCTCAGCACGGCGCGGGCTCGGCTCTCCTCACGGGCACGTCTCCACCGAGCCTTAGCCCTGGGGGGTCAGCACGGCGCGGAGATTTGGGCACCTGGCTGAAAACAAATATTAAACACTGAGGGTCTGGGGATCGCCCTAGATATATAAACACCCTCACAGCGGCTGGGGCTCGCCCCTCTTTTACCAGGGGCTCCCCGAGGGGCTCTGCAGGCCCCTCCCGAGGCTTCCTCAGCCCAGCCCCGAGCCCCGGGGCCCCGCTGCTGAGGCCCACGGGCGCCGTTGCGGCCTCTGCGCCTCGGGAGCGGGGCCGAGGGCCGGGACCCAGCCTCCGCCTCCCGCTCACCTGCTCGCGGCCCAACCTCTGGGGATCCCTGAAGGACCCCAGGGCGATCTCCGCGGCCGCAGCCCCCGCCCCGCCGCCGGGAAGGGAGCGGGAGGGCGGCGGGGGGAACGTTTGAGGCGGGGGGGGAACCAAAGGAGCGGGGCCGCGGGGCGCGGCCGGAGCGGAGGGAGCGGGGCACGCCCCTCGTTTTGCCAGGCCGAAGCCCTGGCGGAAGGGGCGGTGTCGGCGCGGCGGAGTGACGTCATCACCCCGCGACGGATGGGGAGGGGAGGGGAGGGGCGGGGCGGCATGGCGGCCGCCAGGACGTTCAGGAAGCGCCGGGAGGAGCCCGAGGAGGATGAGGAGGACGAGGAGCTGGCCAGGGAGGTCAGGTGAGAGCACGGGGGCCGCGGGGGAGGTAGGCCAAGGCCGCTGCTTGGGCCTGCCGCGCCGCCGTGATGTCATGTCGCGGCATATCGCGTTATATCGCGTTGTATCGCGTCGTGTCGCGGCGTCACATCGCGCTGCCGTGCCGCAGCGTGACGTCATACCGCCGCGCCACGCCGCTGTGTCGCGTCACGGCATCGCTGCGCGGCGTCGCGCTGCCTCATGTCACATTGTGCTGTGTCATATCGCGTGCTATCGCGTCATATCGCGACCTTCCCCGCCGCTTCCCTGCGTTTACACCCCGCGGAGCCCTGCGGGCGGGATTTCCTGAGGCGCTGACATCTCCGTGAGCTCTCGGCCCCAGAGCTGCCCTTGGTTTTGCCCAAAACGAGCGTTTTGTCGCATCCCTGTGACAGAAGCGGCTGCGTCGTTCTGTGAGCTCACGGGGGTGGCTGCAGGGGTAAAGGAGCCCTGCGTTAGCTCCTCGTGTCCCTCTGCCTTACTGCCAGGGGGGTCTTCGTTGTCTGGAGGTCTCAACAAACTGAATCCAGGGGCAGGGATCCCCGGCTCGTGTTTTCCATATTGGCTCCTCGAAGCCTTGCGGGGTCTGGGTGTTTTGCTCCTCATCTGAGGGCAGATCTGTTGGAGGGGCAGCCCAGCAGACGCCACGTGTTTCTTCTGGTCTCTTTAACAAAACCTTTAATAAAGTAAAATAGAAAATATCTACTTAATGTGTAACCAGAAGCGTAGGTGGGCACTAATACGTAAATGCATGAAACCAAACCAAGTGAAATAACTAAAACCAAAGCATCAGGTACCAAGTCCAACGTTTTTTCTTCAGGTTAAAACTCGAGGAAGCCAAAGAAGTGCAGAGCCTCAGGAAGCGACCCAATGGGGTGAGGTAAGGGCTGCAGCACCGGGGGGGTGAGGATGTGCTCTGTCTGGTGCTGTAGGGAGCAGTGAATTTCTCCATTGCTCTGTGCCTCCTTTCCATAGGAAGCTGCTTGTCCAGCAGTGCCAAAAGGATGTTATTGATAGAGAGGTTTATACGTTAAAGCCTGAGGATGGAAAAGAGGGCGAGTCAGTTACAGGCACACAGTTCAGTATCAGTTTACAGCGTGCAAAGTCTAAAAAAAAAAAAAAGATTAAAAAGATTTTAAAAAAATATTAAAATTGGGATTTATGATGAAATGCGTTTAATCAGGTTACATCTGTCCCGTACACATAACAGAATGGTAGGTGTAACTTGAGCCCCTTCTCATCTGCATCCTAATTTCCCTCTTTCCTCTCTTACCTACTGTCACTGGTTAGCTGGTGAGCTATTTGAAAAGTGCCCCAGCAGTGAGCTGTGTTCCTTGTTTTGGTGACTAAAACCTAAATTAGTAAGGCACTAAAATTTCTCTGCATTATCTTCTCATCTCCCTAAAATTTGATAGGTCCTCTGCCCATGTGAAGGGATTAAGAGGATTGAGAACTCAGCACGAGTGAAATGTTTGAGATCGCATGTTAGATTTGGTGAGGGGCGAACAAAGGTGGTGCTGTTGGCAATATGTTTAATTCTACTGATTTTTAATTTTTTACTTTATCTGCCTGATTAGCGCTGTAGCTCTGCTTGTGGGAGAGAAGCTGCAAGAAGAAGCAACGCTTGTGGTAAGTTCTCGATGCTTTCAGCACCTCACTGCTAAGCTGTAACGATGAGAGATCAGCGGTGTGGTGCAGTGGGTCAGTCTGGCCTGGAATAGGGCTGATGTCACAGCTCAGTGGTTTTCTTTGTTTTCATTCAGATTTTGAAAACTAGCATTAAGCTGATGGGAAGCTTCAGGGTTTCTCATTTTTTCTTAAATTCCAGGATGACCCATTTAAGATAAAATCTGGGGGGATGGTGGACATGAAGAAACTGAAAGAACGAGGCAAGGACAGGTGGGTGCGTGTGAGCTCTGAAGACCTTTCCCTGGACTTGGTATTAAGACACAGCAATAAACTGACCAGATGCTGAAGAATTTAATATAATTCAGTTTGGCTAGCTCCTGTTTTGTTAACCTGTCACATCAGGTAAAACAAACAACTGCAGCGCTGTGGTTTCCATTTAGGATTAATGAAGAGGAAGATCTCAACTTGGGAACCTCCTTCTCGGCTGAGACCAACAGGCGAGATGAAGATGCTGACATGTAAGTTGAGCTGCACTGTGCGACTGGGATGTTGAATTCTGGGTTGGCTGTCCTCTTTCAGTTGTTGTGGCTGTTTGTTTTCCTATGTTCAGTACTGCGTGTTCCCAAAACATCCTCCTGATTCTCACAGAAACCTTTGCTTGCTCTTTCACCTTTTGGCTGCCAGACTTAAGGCGGCATTTTGGGCAAAGCTGGGAGGTGCCAATCAGCCGGGCAATGTGGCATTAAACACCAGCAGCCGCCTTCCCTGCTGGTTGTGAAAGAGCTTGGAGGATCCGATCATTTCTTGGACAGAGTTGAAAATACCTTGTTTCATGCGGTTGATGTTAGCTGAGTGCTTTTGGAAACATTTTTCATTCCTCCCTCCCAGCCACTGAGCGCTCACAGAGTGCTCGCAGCTGTGCGCAGCAGCGTTGGGACAGAGTACAGAAAGCAGAGCTAAATACCACGTGTCCCTTGTGTGCTGCACTTTAGGATGAAGTACATTGAGACAGAGCTGAAGAAGAGGAAAGGAATTGTGGAGAATGAGGAGCAGAAGGTGAAGCTTAAGAATGCTGAGGACTCTCTGTATGAGCTGCCAGAAAACATCCGTGTCTCCTCTGCCAAGAAGACTGAAGAGATGCTGTCCAACCAGATGCTAAGCGGCATCCCTGAAGTGGACCTGGGAATCGAGTACGTTGTTCACAGAGCTGGTAGTCGTGGCCTGACGTGGCAGTGGGAGCATTGTGACTAGAGACTGTTGACTGGCACAGCAGTGGTGTGGTTGGATTATCCAGCTCCCACTGCGCTCTGTGATGGGGTTCAGCCTTGGTCTGGATTAGTGAGGTGTTCAGCAGATGTGAGCTTAACCTTGTGCTTTGGAAGCAAAGCATCTAAGCATCAAAGTTTCTATAGCTCTGCTTCCTCCCTCAGAAAGCATATCAAATACAATAGCAACACTATTACTACACCCAAATCCTTCTGCTTAGGATAATTCCTTTGCCTGTTACCCTTCTTAAATATGATTTTGTTGTTGTTGTTTTTAAATATGATTTTTTTTTTCCTTCTAGTGCAAAAATTAAAAACATTATCTCAACTGAAGAGGCAAAGGCCAAGCTGCTGGCAGAGCAGCAGAACAAAAAGAAAGACAGCGAAACTTCCTTTGTTCCTACGAACATGGCTGTGAACTATGTCCAGCACAACAGATGTAAGTCTCCTGGAGCTCTCCTGACCCAGGTGTGACCTGCTCCTTTCTGCTTTCTTTCTGCTAAAGAGCATCGGTCAGCTGGGATGGAGTCTGGTTCAGGAGAAATTAGTTCATGGATCAGCACAAGCAGCTGTCTGATTCCTTTCTCTGGGATGCTCGTATAGACCCCATGTGGCTTGGCCTGTTTTTCCCATCCATCAGCAAGGAGGGGGACATATTACTGACGGCCTAACTTTCTGCTCTTGAACTCCCAGCTGACAGTGCCTCATAAATTTCCAGACTTTTTCTTTAAGTTGTTCCGTGAACGTGTGCTGTAAATGCCTGCCTTGTCTGTGATTATAAATGATGGGTTATAATTTAGAGAATCAATTTTCCGGGCTGCCAAAGCACACAGGTGGTCAAGCATACATAGATCTTACTAGACAGGAGATGGGAATTAATTTCCGGGAGAGACGCTCATACTGCAGCCATCTGGAGGAACGGCAGCCTTCTACTGTGTCTAACCACGCCTACAGAGGTGATTTGGAGTCAGATTTGTGTGTTCCAAAGGAAATGAAGAATCTTTGGACCACTTCTGATGAAACAGTGCTACTGAAATTTGCTGTATCCCATCTTGCATGCATTGATTATCCATATAAGCCAATTACAGGAATGCTTGTTCTGTTCTTTCTGCTAAAGATCAGTTGTAACAAATAGAAATACGTCTGTCTAAATAACACGCCTCTGAAATGTTCCTTATCTGATGTTTTCCCTCCTTTAGTTTATCACGAGGAGCTAAATGCACCAGTGAGAAGAAATAAAGAAGAGCCAAAGCCCCGTCCTCTGAGAGTGGGGGATACAGAGAGGCCAGAACCTGAGCGTAAGTTCCGAACTTGAAATGTCGTAAGAGGAAGATGCTGAAACGTAACAGAGAACCGATCTAGCTGCTCTTGCTTTCTCTTCTCTGGGTGCCCTGAGTTAGTGGGGAAGTGAAGCAATCTGTATTTGAAGTCCATAGGGGGCAGTTACACTTGTACCCATGGCAGGTCACACAGGATGGAGGATGTTTTAGGGATTCCTGAAGGTGAAGTAGCAAAGGTCAGAACTGAAACACATTGGCCAAGCTGATGGGCAAGGGTTTGCTGAAAGCTGGGATGACAAAGGGCACTAGATTAAGGAGCACGGGTTACTAAAGGAATACCTTTTCTCATGGCAAGGGGCTGTAGTTCTGTGGAGTTTGTAAGGGAAGTGGTAGAATTAAAACTTCTTTCTGTTGCGTATGTGAAAGGACAGGAAATGTTATTTATTTCCTTCTCTGTTGTTTGAAGGGTCTCCTCCAAATCGCAAACGTCCACCCAATGAAAAAGCAACCGATGATTATCACTATGAGAAATTCAAGAAGATGAACAGGCGATACTAATGAACGTGGACTGAAGTCTTTGCAGAAGTTCTTGTTTTCTACTAATAAAGAATTCTGTGTCAGTGTCCTGAAACGGAGGTGGAGAGAGTCACTGCCTTTGCGTGCTGGTGTTAACTACTAACCTTTTCTTGTGATCTTGTAGTGAATCAGTTTGCAGGTGGTTGTGAACTCTGGTCGGTAAAATTGTGTATATAATTTATTTTCAGTTATAAAACTTCTTTTATAAAAATGTGAGCTTTCGTCTTTTTTTATTGGGAAAACACATTTGCTTTTACAGATTCTTACACCTTAAACACTATGGAAAACATAGGTAGTTTAAAAGCAGCAGTGCTGTTTGCCTTGTGAATTTGAAGGGAAGGTTTAAAGCCATCTTGGGGAGGATGCAACTTTGTAAAACACTTCTTCTGTGTTCCCAAGGGCCCTCGCTGCATGTAGTGCAGTGCAGAGCAGTGAGCTCGGTGCTCCTGGAGGAGCCCAGTGCTGTCGTGTCACAGTGTGAGGAGTGACAGCAGGCACCCAGCATGGGGATTATGGGCTTTGTACTGTGTGTGGCCTTTTGTATTTTTCTGCCTGTAGGCCTCTGCAGCAGCTCACTGCCTGCTGTGTGGCTGTACCTGGGGAGCCTGAGGAACATCTCATTTCAGCTCCCTGGGCAGCTGGGGGTGAGCCCCTGCAGCCTTCCAGCCGGGAAATGCCCTGTGGGCGAGCCTGAAGGCAAAACTTTGAATTTAAAAACAATAAAAGTGTTTTGAAACTGTGGTAAATGAACTTTTTTTTTTTTTTTTTCTTTCTGGGTTGGGCACAGCTGCCTTTACAGCTGATGATGCCCCTCTGCAGGGCCGGGGGCTAATCCCAATTGCTCCTTTAGCCAAAAATTGGGGGTGGAAAAAAACAAAACAAAACAAAACAAAACGTCCAGGGTAGCTGACTGCGGTCTTTGGCCCATCCTTAATGAGCAGCCCTTAATTACAGCACCCTCCCAACATGGCCGCCGCCACACCCAAGATGGTCGCCGCCACCCTCAAAGCGCCATCTGCCCCTCCCAAGATGGCCGCCGCCCCGCCCGCCAGCTCCGCCTCTGCCCGGTCCCAAGATGGCGGCGGCGGAAGCGGCGCGGCGGGGCCGAAGCGTTGGCGGGGAGGCGGCGGGGCCGTGAGGGCCATGACGGGGCGGCGGGGCGGCCCGCGGGCGGCCCCGGGGCTGGCGCTGCTCCTGCTGCTCCTGCTGCTGCCGCCGCTGCCCGGGCCCGTGGGCGCTGTGGAGCCCATCAGCCTGGGGCTGGCCCTCGCCGGTGCCGCCGCCTCGGCGCTCACCGGCTTCATCTCGTACCCGCGGCTCTACTGCTACTTCAGGGAGTGCTGCCTGCAGCGCCACGACCCGCGGGCTGCCGCCGGTACCGGGCGGGGAGGGGATGAGGGGATGGTGGGGACTCGGCCTGTGGTGGCTGCGGGAGGATTGGGGGGGGTCCCGGGGGTCCTGGGGGATGGGGACGGGGAGTTGGGGTCCCAGGGGACAGGGAAGGGGGCCCCAAAGTATGGGGAAGGGGGGCAGGAAATTTGGGGATGGGGGAATGGGGAGTTGGGGTCCCGGGGATGAGGAAGGGAAACTGGGGGTGTTGGGGCTTCTGAGGGCAGGGGGCTGGGTCCTAGGGGGGTGGGGAGGGGGATTAGGGGGTCTGGGGGTTAGGGGGTGTCGAGGGATGGGGAAGGGGGATAGGGGAAGGGGGTGAGGAATTGGTGCTCTGGGGGATGGGGTCTTGCAGGGATGGGGAAGGGGGATGGGGAATTGGGGTCCTGGGGGATGAGGAAGGGAACCTGAGGGTAGGGGGCCCTGGGGCTCTGCAGGATGGGGAATTGGGTCCTGGGGGGATAGGGAAGGGGGACCCCAAAGGACCCCAAGGAACAGGGAAGGGGGCCCTGGAGCATGGGGAATTTAAGGATAGGGAAGGGGGACGGGGAATTAGGGCCTGGAGGACAGGGAGGGGACAGCGGGTTGACTCCAGCTTGGCCAGCCCTTTGATCCCGTGGCTCCCGTGAGGCTGGGGAAGGGCCGGGAGCCGCGGGCGGTTCCTCCCGTCTCGCCTCTGACCTCGTCGTCCTGCTCCCCAGCCCTGCAGGAGAACCTGGACAGAAAGCTCTTCGGGCAGCACCTGGTGAGCAAGGTGATCGTGAAGGCCGTGAAGGGCTTCCTCAACAACGAGAACGCCAAAAAGCCTCTCGCCCTCTCCTTGCACGGCTGGACTGGAACAGGCAAAAACTTTGTCAGTAAGATAATTGCCGAAAGCATTTATAAAAACGGTCTGAAAAGTAAATACGTCCATCAGTTCGTGGCTACGTTGCATTTCCCTCACGCTCAGGACATCAACACCTACAAGGTAAGGCAGAACTCGCGGCAGGGGGCAGCAGTCACTGCTGCGTTCACTTGTGAACGTTACAACCTCGTGGTGCTATAATTATTAACCTTTATGGTTTGAGACACATGGCTGAGTTTTTCATAAGAAGAGGAACGTTCCTTGTGCCTAACAGCTGGCAGTGGAGGGGTATTTGCACCTCCTGTACCCAACCTAAGGCATTTTGGGCTGTGCCACCCCACGGGCTCTGCCAGCACTGACTGCACGCCCAAGCCCAAATGCTTTTTCACTACGATCGTGGTTAATAAAACTTCTGTCTGAGCTGTCTAAAATCATATTCTCATTATTGTATGTTCGGACTTCCTATGTTCTCTGACACCACCATCACAGCTAAAAACCTAGGTGCTCTTTTATGCTGTAAAATGTACCCAATTGCAGAAGATTCCAAAACTGCCTAGAATTGGGTAAATCCTAACATACAGCAGGACGGGTTTTCCCATGAAAGTAAAGACTTTTTTTTTTTTTTTTTTTTTAATGTGTTTTGAGCCTCTCTTTAGGGAAGAACAACATGGTTAATTTTTATCATTCTCCACTCTACTTAGAGATGTGTGTGACTTAAAGCTAACAGTCAATGGGCAGGTTTCCATGGTTAGGTGATTTGCTGAGGGGCACTGAGAAAGACAAGGAATAGTTTGTGGCACTGGAGAGCTGTCTGGTGGCCGCCAGGCACGTTAGGTACTGTGGAAAGCTGAAGCTTGCTGTCTGAGGCACGTGTGTAACTTCCTGCTTCTTGTACTAAGCAAATTGTTTAGTTTTGCTATGCTACCATCTCCCAGCTGTAAAACAAAATAACAGAATGTTGTGTTGCCAGAAGGGTGTAGGTAAATTTAGTTGGAATCATTCCCAGGGTTTGGGAAGCATCAGTGCAGCGTTGTAGGCAGGTGGATATCATGGGGCAGTATTTCAGATGCATGTTTTCTGTTGTGTTTTTTGTTGTTGTTGTTGTTTTAACCGTGTTAACAGCAGAGTTTGAATGAGTAGGGCTGCGTTTTCTAGTACCGGATGTTTATAATCCATTTGTGAATGTCGAAAATAGGAATAGGTCTACAAGCCTACTTTCTAAATGGCAGAAGTAAGTGTTTCCTCTTTTACAGCTTGCTTTTATCCTCCTTGCAGCTGAGCTGATCTAAAATAAAACAGACCCTTTTCTGCTTTTCTTTTGAGATGAATACACTGCTTGGTAAAGTTGCTGCCCGTGGCAGTAGGAGGAACTATCACTCCTTGTCCACAATATATCCAATGCCACCTTCCTTTGCTGCCTGGTTGTGCAGTGAATCTCAAAGAATGATGAATCATTGGAAACGGTCAGAGCGGTTACTTCTCATTCATTTGCCAGCAGATCAACCCATTTTTTTCTGATTTACTTTGTTATTGATCTTAAATGTCACACGAGAGGAAGACATAACCATTAAGCGAGAGAATCTTTACAGTAAAGCATTAGCCTGTCTGAGCAATGCTGTGGTTTAAGAAGGGCCCATAATTGTCTTCATTTAACTTCAGAATGATTAGGGGCTGAGAACTGAATTCTGTTTCTACTTGTGCTGGTGACTACAGGTGGCATTTCTTGGTGGTGCTGTTCACGTAGTAAATATAACACTGTTTGTAGTTTTGACCAAAGTGCTGCCAAAAGTAATCAGCTCACTTGACAGGGCTTTGCTTTGTGTTGCTGTTCCTTGGTGGTACCTGTCCTTTGTCCTGATGACAGGCTTTCATTTTTGATACATTTTCAGGAACATCTGTTGAGGAGATTTCCTGCTTGTTCAGTCTTGTCTCTTGGTGTCTTCAAAATTTCTCAGCACTAGCATGACATTTGGTTTTATAAGTTTTATTTACAGCTTTCAGCCATGTTTTAGCCAAGAAACCAAAGCTATTGAAATGACACAATTGAAAAGAATACAAAACCCAATAGGCACCAGTCCTGTTTTCTGTCTTTTCAACACAAATTCTCTCAGCTGCTTCTGTTTTCATGCCACTCAGGACCAGTTGCAATCATGGATTCGGGGAAACGTGAGCATCTGTCCCCGATCAATCTTCATATTTGATGAAATGGATAAAATGCACGCAGGACTCATCGACTCCATCAAGCCATTCCTGGACTATTACGAGCTCCTGGATGGAGTGTCGTACCGGAAAGCCATCTTCATATTCCTCAGGTAGGAGGTGACACCTCAGGCTTGATGTCCTGTGCGCTCGGTGCCTTTTAAAACTACCTTCGGGTACAACCTTTGTTTTCTCTTTACTTAGCAATGCTGGTGCTGAAAAGATAACGGAGCTGGCGCTAGATTTCTGGAGAAACGGGAGGACGAGGGAAGACATAGAGCTCACAGACATACAGAACTCACTGTCCGTGTCTGTCTTCAACAACAAAAATAGTGAGTGAAACTGTGATCGTTTTGGAGGTGCTGAAAGCCCCACAAAAGCGATGGTCTCGTTTAGTGTACGAGCTGTACTTTGACTGCTGTGGGTTTCTGCTTGGTGTTACCTCTGGGGTTTGGCTACTGAGGAGCCACAGAGCAGTCTGGGGGCCTGTGGGACAGCTCCTGTGAGGAAATAGAGGTTAGGAGCTCTGCGTGCACCTTGGTTGGCTCACATACGTGGGGGGAAGTCTGTGCTCTGCATTTATTGACATGCCCATGGGCTAAGGGAAAGCAAAAATAAAAGAAATCTAAGGCTTGATGAAGGCTCTGGGGAAAAAAAAAAAAAAATCAGCTCTCCCAGAGCAGCTTTTCTTGCTCTTAACAGAAAATTTGCTCTTCTCTGCGTGAAAAAGGTGAAGGTGTGAGACCAGTGTCTGGGGAGCAAATGTGTTTGTTGGAAAGAGATCCAACAGGCCGTGCACATCTGTGTGTGTAAGATCATGCAAAAAGCACCATGAGAATGAACTGACTTGTGTGTTACAGGGCTCTAAAAATACAGATGAATGCTTACTGGTTGGTAGCAGAGGGCTGTGATCTCGTTGTGTTTAACCAGAGGAAACAAGGCCCTTGTCTTTCCCTTTGTAGGTGGATTTTGGCACAGCACCTTGATTGACAAAAACCTCATTGACTACTTTGTTCCCTTCCTGCCTCTGGAATACAAACATGTGAAAATGTGTGTCAGGGTTGAGATCCAATCACGTGGCTACACCGTGGATGAAGACATTTTAACCAGGATAGCGGACGAGATGACCTACTTCCCCCGAGAGGAGAGAATTTACTCGGATAAAGGCTGTAAAACTGTGGATGCGAAGCTGGATTATTACTATGACTTCTAAGGCTTTATTGCTGCGAATTTAACTTAATCACAAAATGAGGAGCCTGGGACATTTCATTTTTAAGCACTTTGTAAAGAAAGGACCGTTGTTTTAAACTGGTGTATAAATAAGTGGCAGTGCCTCTGCGTTTTTATTGTCACGGCTCCCACGTACGTCGTGTTGTGCCATCAAGGTAAGGAAGAGCTGCTCTGTGAACGTGGGGACTCTTTGATCATGCCCAAGACTCCTCTCAAATCGTGTATCGATCGCCGGAACCGTTCGGCGGGCTGCTGGCACATAGATTGGGACTAAGATTATGACCTGATTTTAATTGGGTTTTGGTTTGATGTGGATGGTCTCTAGGAAAGATTGAGAATCGTGGTCAAAGTCCCTGCCTGTGAAAGCCAGCACTGGGCTTGTGTGGGTAAATTCCTGTAACAGCATTAAAAGCAAACGTGCGTTTTCTCCCCAAGTAGCTTGGCCACAGTAAAGATAAGGGAACATTCTGTAATTAAAAAATACGTATGTTCTTTCCAGTGCTGTGCAGTAACGATGTCTGTCTCAGTACAGTGCTATAAATTGGCTTCCTTTGAGTCAAAATTAGTGTGAAACTCTTTGGTGTGAATACTGTTCAGCGGGAAGACTTAGTATGAAGTAGAAAGAGGAAATAAGTGAAAATCCTTGACTGTATACTGTAGTTGGTTCCAGTTTTTGGTTATTTTTTTAATGGATAAAGTTGCCCACAGTGCTCTGTCCTAAGAGTGATCCTCCTGGGAGAGAAGCCTGCTGTGTGAGTGCTGGGTCAGCTTCATGGGAAGGCTGTAACGTAATGGGAAATGTGTACAGGTTAAATTTTACACCAAGGAACTGGAAAAGAGGTTTCTCCTCTTCACCCCCCTGTAGAATTCAGAAGCCAAATTGTGGGGTTCTGCCTTTCCTGTTCTCACAACCCCGCATGCCTTGGAGGTAAGGATGAAGAGCAATACAAATGCGTTTGTGACCAATGTGAAAGCTCTCAGCTGAAGTGACTGCAGAGTGCCCAACTTCCTTCTAAATGCAGAGGCTTTTTTCATTCCAGTTTCTATTACAAATAAACTTTCCTCATCAGAAACCTATTTCGTAGCTACCTTCTGGTGTTTTTGCGTTGAGTGACCTGATGTTTTCTGAAGCGTTCTGCAGTGCTTGAGTGCAGGTATTTCCCTTTCTGAGTACAAAGGGAATGGGTGCAGGGAGCTGTGCTTCTTTTTTCTGCTGCCTGGTGAAAGGGAAACAAGTGGACTTTGTACTGGAAACTAGATCGTTAATACTGGCTGCGCTCAGATGCTTTTTGCAGAGGGCTTTGTAGCTACAGATGTGCTAAATGCTGTTGTAAGGATGAACTTGTCTTCTATAAAGAAGGTAAGGTAGTGGGGTAAAACCCCACTTCTCATACCCTCCCACCATGATGCCACTGCCTACCTACCTTCCAGGCTGTGATCGAGGCCATATGCGTTTTCAGAAGCAGCATCTTCAAGTTTTCTCCCCAAAGGGATTAAAAAGAAGTCATTAAGACTTCAGCTGTCCAGTTCTGCTCTGAAGCTGTGCAATGTGCTAATGAACTTAATGGGCCTAGATTCTGACAGTGAGTGCTCTGGCCTCAGGTATTTATTTGCTGCTTTGACCTCATGATTTTAGCAAATGACTAATTGATGGAAAAAAAGCAGGCGTGTGAATGATAAACTTGTGGTGCTGACTGGCAGCTTCTCAGAGGAAACTGTCCAAAGGAGCAGCACCGTGGCTCTTCCAACCTCTTAGTTGTGCTTCATGTGCTATTGCAGCATTAACAGGAGCATTTGACAGGCACTGGCAGCAAGTGTTTCAGTATATCCGAGCCCGAGGTGGCTTAGGGTGGATGGAAGAAGCTTCCTCCAGAGGTGGAAGTGATGGTGGAAGGGTGGAGACCGGCTCCCTGTCACATCTCCCCTCTCTAAACCAGACCTGGCTCGGAGCATCGCCTGCAGCTGGGTGAGAGAAGTGTTCGTGCGCCTGACCCCGCTCCCGGAGTTGATCCTTCTGATCCTGCAGGACTAAAGGAGGCTTAGTGGAAAGCTGCCATAAAACAGGACTTCTCTAGGGCTGGAAATAATCAAGGCAAGAGACAAAGTGACTTACGATTTATTCCGACTGCAGTACAGCAGGGTTACTTAGTGTTTTGAAACTGCACGAGTAGTTGGCACTTGGAGTAACTGAACCTGGTGACGCTTACACCTATGAATAAGTCAGTTAAGAGGCAAAACGCTGCTTAGGAAAAGCAACAGTCCAATGTCCCAAGGTTAACAGCTCGCCAGCATTTGGCTCTGGAGATTGCATCAGTGTCAAAGAGTTTGCCAACGTCTGACAAACTCCACGTGGAGCTGTAAAAGGCAACTGACACTTCTGATTTAGAGCCTTACATAAACGCTGGGCTCTCTGTTGCAACTTCTCAACATTATTATGTTAATTTGCTTATAAGTTTTGCATCACAGTTGTAAGCCTAAGCACGGGTGAGGGGTTAGATGCTGCAGTTCGAAGAGCCCGCTGCCTTAAAACAGTTTAAAAACACTGCAGTCAGACAGGTGATAGGTACTGCTGCCCTGCACCAGGGATGGATAGGTGATGAAAGAATTGAAGCTGTAACAACGTCTAACCCCAGCCTTACCACACACGTGAAGGTTAAACCAATCTTTCCCAGCCTCCTAAACTGTCACTCACCCTTCCACACAGACACCACTTCGCATTAAAAGCTCCTATAAAACAAGCTTCACTAGATAGGTGTGGGGTTATCGGAGGCTGAGCTCCTTCCCCAGACTCCCTTCTCTGGTTCTCTAGCATTGCATTTTTGTTGCTTACACTTCAGTATAAAAATACACTCTTAAAAATAACTTCAGCCATGGACGTGTCTTCCAAGCAGCACGAGAGGGGGATTACCCACTCCTAGGCTCTTGGGTGCAGCTCGGGGGACTGACGAAGATCTTGAGAACTTCAGATTGTTGGAACAAACGCCCAGCCTAACCTGACGAGCTGCAGCAGTCAAATCCTCGAGTTTTCTGCTTAAGAAGAAGACACCAGCCTAGTAGGTTGCAAGTGACACCCCTCTGTTTAGGAAGACAGACACTCTGGAGTTACCGTGTAAGTTCAGTCCCTTCAGAAAAGTATTAAAAGAGAAAATATCACCATTTCTTTTTCCCCAGAGGAGTGGAGTGGCAAGTCATTACATTCATTCCCTTTCTCCCCCATTTAGTACCAGATCTTCTGAGCTCATCGTGACTTTCTCTATTACCACAGCAGGAGACGTGCTAGGATGTAACAGTCAAACCAGAATCCTGCTGTTCCGTTCCTAAATAGCTGGATCTCATCGGCAGAAGCCACAACAGCACCAGACTGCTGTGAAGGACAGGGAGCCTTCCAACACTGCACCTTCTCCCTGCGATATATCGAGGTATGTACCCTTGCAGACAACATCACAGGCAGGATCACACCATAAACTCCTCTAACTTCGCTAGCCCATGACCTTCTGTGTACGTGGAAGGGCGTATAATGGCCTGCAAGAGTTCCTCAGTTTTGAATTGTTTTGTGGAAAGGCAAATCAGGGATTTAACTATCCCAGCAATTAATAAATCAGGAGAGGCTTTATCCAGCGCTGTATGTGCCATGCTCAGAAGTTTTCTATAGGTTAAAAAAAGGGGGCAATATTTGGGTATCAGCCAGTTTAGAGATGAACAGTGGGATTTTATGTTTTTGTTTTTAAAAAAAAAAGGTTTAAAAGCCCACACTGCTCTCTCCAGAATTTTCATCATATTCCCTGCAATAGTAAAAAAAACCCAACCAACCAAAAAAAAAAAAAAGTGCAAATAGACAAGTTTCCAAAAGCTCTGGCAGTGCTTTGGAGAGGTGAGGGGTAATCAATCCTTGGCATTCGTGTATTTCACTGCGATGTCTTCGTGAATATCCAGCTTGGCCTGTACAGTCTTGCAGCCTTTATCGGAGTAGAGTTTTTCTTCTTTTGGGAAGTAAGTCATTTCGTCTGCCACTGCCTCCACAACCTTCTCATCGACAGCATGGCCACGGGCTTTCATTTCAGCTCGGACGCACATCTTCACGTGCTTGTGCTCCAGGGGCAGGAAGGGAACAAAGTAGTCGATGAGGTTCCTGTCGATGAGGCTGCTGTGCCATAGTCCACCTGCAGGAGAAGGGGGAATTAAAACAGCTACTGAGGAAGGATTTCCTCTTAATTTGGGCCTGCACAGGGCAGGATCAGCCGACCAGGCTGAATTCACAAAGCAATTTATCTCGACTGCTGCCCAGGGAGGCAAGGCGTGCTGGTTAGCTGCATGGAGCAGAGGGATTGCACCTTGCAGTTGTTGCTGCTACTCTTCAGTGTCCCCACATAGCACCCTCTGTGCTGAGAGCTTTCTCCTGGCAGGATGACATTGGAGTGAAGGGACAAAAGGGCAGGGAGCTGGGACACCACAGGAAGGTGTGGGGGTGTCACAGGAAGCAGGACAGGGTCATGGCAGGTGAGGAGCAGATTGCAGAAATAACCCTGTCTCAAGAAGTAAGGGAACTTCCCATTTTCTGGGGAAAGTGACTTACTGTTCTTGTTGTTGAAGACTCCCACGGATAGCACACGCTCCAGGTCTTTCAGCTGAATCTCTTCCCTGTCCTTCCCACTTGTCCAGAAGTCAAGTACTGCTTTATTAATTAAGTCACCACCGGCATTGCTGTCCATAAAAGAAAAGTTCACAGCAGTGAGCTGAGACACAATTAAGCCAGAATTCCTTTTTAGCTGGTTACATGAATTGCTAGTCACCTTGAAGTCGCAAAAGTAACCGAAACAGAAAGATGTAAGCCAAAATGTAAGGGAAAATCTCCGCTTCTTATCAACTGCCATCAGTGTGGGGCAGGTTGACCCCAGCCAGCAGCCAAGCACTCCCACAGCCACTTTCACTTCCCCACAGTGCCCCCAGCATGACAGGAGTTAAAAATAGGAAAAACAGAAGTGAGGAGACTTGTTGGTCAAAACAAAGACAGTTGAGTAGATAAGGGAAAGAGAAAGGACAATAATAAAAATTTAAAAGAAGCACATGGCTAAGGAAATCCCTCGCCATCCTCCCAGGCAGACCAGTGCCCAGCCAGTCTCTCAACAACTGTCCTTCTGGAGGCTGACACCTCACACTTCCTTCTCTACCCCAATTTTTCTTGCTGAGCATGGCACTACGTGGTTCAGGTCAGCTCTTCTGGCTGTGTCCCCTCCCAGTGCCTTGTCCACCCCCAGCCTGCTCTCTCTGTGTGCGTGGGGGGGGAAAATCCTTGAGGCTGTGCAAACACTGTTCAGCAACAGCCAAAGCACTGGGGTGTTATCAGCACTGCTTTAGCTACAAATGCAAAACAGCACCAAACAGGCTGCACGGGGGAAGTTAACTCCATCCCAGCCAGACCCGGTACACGGTGCACCCACCCCAGAGAACTGTCCCAAAATCTGAGCTCTCAGCTTAACCGTGCTCTGGGCCAGTCTCCCGAGCTCAGCACACTGCAGTGAGCTGCTGCGCTGTCAGAACTGCTCCACCACAGCCACGGGCCCTGCGCTCACAAGTGCAGGGTGCTGCCTTCTGTCTTTGAGGGATGGTCTTCACCCCAGGGCAGCTCTTCTGCTGTACCTGAGCTAGGTCTCAGGGGAACATCGTTAGCATCATAAATACAGATTTATTTGGATGTCTCCAACAACTGAAAGAAGTGCTACTGACCTGAGGAAGATGAAGATGGCTTTCCTATACGACACCCCATCGACCTGCTCGTAATAGTCTAAGAAGGGTTTGATGGCGTCGATAAGGCCCTGGTGCATCTTGTCCATCTCATCAAAAATGAAGACGGAGTAAGGACAGGCACTAACATTGCCCCGAATCCAGCTCTGCAATTGCTCCTGGAACAAGAAGGTGAGAAACACTGAAAAGCCAGGGCTGCAGGGGACGTACTGCACGGTGGCCACGTGTCACAGACTCCAGGGGCACCCTTGCAGCCGCCCAGATCCTGCGCTCACTGGTTGTATCCTGTACCCTAGAGAGGACCATAAAAATGTTTGCGATTGAACCTTTGATGTGACACTGAATTTAACTGAATTCAGATCCTGCTCACAAATCAGAGACTTTCATTTTCTTCCTGCTTAGCATACGGCTGTGACACTACAATCAGGCTAGGATGGGAAGTCTTGGAGAAATGAAAGTATTTTCTGTTTGATTTCACAGCATTTCCTCCTCCATGCAGAAACCACGCCTACCAGCTCATCAGCCTGGGGCAGCTTCAAGCATTGAAACGTGAAGCTGAGAAGTCCCTTGTTTCAAGGACTGAAGTCACCTGAAAGCTCTCAAGCAAGTTACACTTCCTCGTGGCCCAGCAATGTGGTTCTTAGTGCTCTGCACGGTGCTACATGGTGCAAAACACTCCTTGGTGACTCCAGGCCAGCTCTCCCACCTGCATCCCCCTCCCAGCCTCTCGCCCACCTCCTCCCAGCCCACTATGGAAGAAGCAAATGAGCCCTGAGGCTGCTCCAGCCACAACCCCAAAGCACAGCGTGACAAAGGGTGACAAAGGGCTCCAGTTCTCGGGAGGGCTTTTAACAACAGGCTCCTCTCCCACAAAGCCAGCAGCAGGTAGCACCAGCGGGCAGGACGGCTCTGGGGCAGCCGCTCTGCCCATTCCCTGTCCCCTCTCCCAAAATTTCGTGCCTCTCCCATGCTCACCTGGTAGAGCTGCAGCTGCTGCGGGTGCGGGAAGTGCAGGGTGGCCAGGAAGAGGTGCACGAACTTACTGCGCAGCCCGGCGGGGTGGACGTGGCGGGCCAGCAGCTGGCTGAGGAAATTCTTCCCCGTGCCGGCCCAGCCGTGCAGCGACAGCGTCAGCGGCTTCTTGGGGCTGGGGTTGTGGCTGAAACCCGTCACGGCCCGCAACACCACCTCCTTGGCCAGGTGCTGCCCGAACAGCCGCTCGTCCAGCTGCTCCCGTAGCGCTGCGGGGAGATGCCACCCTCAGAACCCAGCCCTGGGCTCCCCGCTGTCCCCCGTCCCCTTCCCCTTGTCCCCAACCCCAGTACCGGTGGCGTTGATGCGGTGCCCGGCGCTGGGGCAGCACTCCACGTAGCTGCAGTAGAAGTTAGGGTGGGACAGGTAACCGGTGAGCGCTGAGGCGACGCCGATGGCCAGCCCCACGCTGAGCGGCTCCAGCGCCGCCAGCCCCGGCAGCAGCAGCAGCAGCGGCAGCAGCAGCCCCGCCGCCCCCGGCATGGCGGCTCCGCGGCCCCGCTTCCGTCCCGCCGGCAGCGGGCGGGAGGATGAAGCCGGGCCTGCTCCGCCTGTAGCCGCCGCCGCCATCTTTGTTAAGGGCGTTTCAGGGAGGGGGGGTGCGCTTTTAGGTGATTCGGGAGGGCTGTGACGTGATCTTGGGGTGACGTCACGGCTCGGAGTGACAGCATGAGGGCCTGGTGATGTCATGGGGGAGCTGGGACCGGGGCTTGGTGCCTCAGCTCCCAGCTGAGCCCTGCTGAGGGGGCTGTGTGGGCACAATCCCACCTCATGCCTGAGGGGCAGCGGGAACAAAACCCATGTTGACAGCGACATCAGGGTTGGGAAACCTCTGAGCCCACCGGGTCCAACCGGCCCCCTGCCACCCGTGTCACTGCTGCACCCCGTCCCAAGCACCACGTCCAGCCTTGCCCCTGAAGAAGCTTCCAGAGCGCAGCGTGGCTGCCCTCTGTGCGCATCCCCTAGGCTCCCAACCGTAGATGTTAACCGCATGCAGAGCATAGAGCAGAGTGGAGACACTAAAAACGGCTCCCTGGGCATCACCCCCAGCTCCTTTAACCTCTCACACCACAGTGCCTCAGCCCCCAGCCTCCTTTCTGCTCCCTCACCACAGCCTGAGGGAACAGTGTGGCAGCCTGGGCAGGGTGGGATGGCCCCGTCGGCGTGAGGTAGTGGTGCCGTGCGGGTGGGCTGCTGACCCCAGACCTCTGGCTGGGTTTGGAGCACTCGGTCTCCTCCTTCCTGCTTTGGTTTCCACGCCTGTAAAGCAGGAGCTGTGGTGCTGATCTGCGTGATTGCTGTGAAGAAGGTGGGTGACTGTAAAAAGCAGGCAGATACTACTCCACACGATGGTTATTTATTAATAGATCGTATTAATTAGTGTAATGCTGGGTGCAAACAGTCCTGCCACAAAAGCAGGAGATTGTCCTCTTTGAAATACTTATATTTGGGAGTGATCGTGTGGCAAGGAGAGCAAACCTCATCCTCCATGTACGTCCCTCTTCCGCTTACTCTGTGCTGTGATTGTTGCATTGCCCTTTGTGTTTATCTCAAGGCCCCTCTGCTATGGAAAAGCCCGAATCCCATCAAGGAAGAACATGTAGCTTGATGGGGAAGGGAGTTACTGGTTCTTTCATCTACTTTGGTCTTGCAGTAAGAACACAAGGCGTTTGGCCTCGTGAGGTCTAGATGCTCAGAATCACTCTGGAGGCAACAGTCTTGCAGCCTTTGCTGGAGTAGATGCTTTCCTCACTGGGGTAGTCGGTCATTGCCGAGGCAATCTCTGTGATGAGGCCCTCGTCCTCAGGATGCCCTTGTGCACGCAGCTCCTCCCGGACACACTCTTTCACGTGTTTATATTCAAGAGGAAGGAAAGGGATGAAATAGTCAATCAGGTTCTTCTGGATCAGTTGACTTTGAAAGAAACCACCTAGAAGAGAGAATGGGGAGCTTTCCCATCCGAGTGCTGCGGAGGCCAGCGCGTTGCTGCCCACCTCCTGGAGCAGTCTGCAGAAGACACCGGACATCAGCGGTCCTGGAACCTGCAGCCAGAGGTACTCACTGTTTGTGTTCCTGAAAATTTCCTCAGATAGCAGATCCTGGAGCTCCTTCACAGGGATGTCTTCTCTTCTCTTTGGCCTTCTCCAGTAATCAAGAGTCATCTCTGTTATCTTATCTCCGCCTGCATTGCTGTTCGGAAAGAGATTCATGGGCTCATTAGAGCTGTGTCTGCCATCTGTATTGCTCAGATCTTGGCAGTGGTTTAAGTTGCAGTCAGCCACAAACCTATTACAAAACTGTTACTCCCTTTGTCCCTGCTGATTCTTTGGGACTGTAATTCCCTTTTTTAAGCTTTCCTTACTTCAAGAAGATGAAGATCGCCTTGCCATAATAAACTCCATCAATCTCTTCATGGTAACCAAGGAACGGCGTAATCGAGTCTATCAGGCCATGTGGCATCTGATCCATTTCAGAGAAGATAAAAAGGGACCGTGGACAGGCACTGACATTGCCCCGAATCCAGTTCTGCAGCTGTTCCTGTGAGAAGAGGCAACGTTATCTGGGGCTTGCACTCACAGTTGCAGACAAATTAGAGAAAATGAGGTGAAGCTGGAAGTACCTTATAGAGATGGACACGTGAGGCATGTGGGAAATGCAGCACCGTGTTGAAGTGGTGCACAAAACTCCTTCTTGGTGCACCAGGCTGATAGAGGTTCTCTGCGATGATACTGCTGAGAAACGTTTTGCCTGTTCCAGTCCAGCCATGGAAGGACATCACCAGGGGTTTCTTGGGCCGTTTGGAGTAAATATTTGCATTCAGAGCTCTCAGAACTAATTGGACAGCGAGATGCTGGCCAAAGACTTTTCGCTCCAAATCCATCTTCACAACTGGAAGAATGAGAGGGGAGGCAGAAAATGCCATTTATTCCTCCCTTTTTTCAGCTATAGCTGAACGACCATCAGAGAGAACAAATATTCCCTGCCCTCAGCCCATGATGAGACTGAACCAGCAGAGATGGGCAGACATCCCAGCAGCACGGTACCTATTGCCTCCTGTGAAGCTCTGGGATGGGATCTAATTTACTTGCAGAGACATTTTCTACATGCGCTAAATTCTCCTTAACAGTTTTTGTGGCATCAAGCACACCTCATATTTATAGAAATAAGTCCTTCTGTTGCTGTATCACATCCTCTTAAAAAAGAACCACGACTCTTTTTCAGTGTTAAAAACCGTTCTGTTTGTAACCAGCCAAATCCAGAGCCGGTGTGAAGAGATGCACTGAAGTACCTGGAGGCACACAGTTCTCAAGTGCTTGAGAATTCCCTTTGAAATCTGTGTCCCAGCTCTGAAATGAAACAATATTTGTAGTCCTATGACAAAGGGATTGGGGATTTTCGAGTGGCAGGATCTGAAAATTTATGGTTGAAAGGTTGTGTAAGCTTTTTTCAGACTCTGCACTAGTTCCCCACAGGCAGGGTGAGCCAGCTGCCCGTCTTCCCCTTTCTCAGGAGACTTCCAGCCTGCTTGGCCCGGGGAAATGAAACGGCAAATGTTCTGACTCCTAGAGCTACCACTGATTGCTGCTCGCTTGATATCAATTATAGGACACTGGTGACTGGGGGCTGGGATACCACCGGGGTGTCCATCTCATGACATGGGATTTTTGGCTCTTAGCCTTAAATTTGCCAACAGAATTTTGCCTGCTTCTGCCAATGAAAACCAAGACACGAGCGAGGAAAATGCTCCAGTCCTTGTATGACAAACAGGGTACGTGGCCACGTGCGGGATAAGCTTTATGAGAAGCTTTTGCCTTCTGGAGAGGCTTTGACTCTCATCTTTCCACGACCACCCGAGGATGCTGGCGTTACGAGGGAAGCCCTCGCCACCCTGGGACCATCAGCAGGCCCCACTGGCAGCTGGCTCCTGATGCCCTTGCCACTGCCTTACCTGAGAAGTTCAGCGTGTCCTTCACATTGCAGCACTCCAGGAGACGGCACTTGAGCCAGGAGTGCGGGGAGAAGAGCTGCCAGGTGACCGCGGCCCCCCCCATGAGGAGCGAAGCGCTGAGAGGGTCCAAGGCTGGCACCAAGGCGGGCACGAGAAGAAAGAACACACCAAGGCTCAGAGGCTTCATGGTGGAAACTGAAAGCCAGCCTGGCTCAGGAGGGAAACAAAGCGAAACA
Source organism: Aythya ferina (assembly GCF_964211825.1). Classification (NCBI taxonomy): domain Eukaryota; kingdom Metazoa; phylum Chordata; class Aves; order Anseriformes; family Anatidae; genus Aythya; species Aythya ferina. Next base: position 3,947,654 of record NC_140318.1, on the reverse strand, counting down.
GAAATTGCAGAGCAACTCCCTGCAGTGTGGTGCTTCAGGCTGCGCCAGCGAATGGGAGCCGAATTTCCTGGAAGCTGGATGTGACGATGATTTCGTGTCAAGGGCAGGGTTACGGCTCTGTGCCGGGAGAAGTGAAAGTGTCTGAGCAGGGCATCGCCCAGGAGCGGGCGGTACCGCGTGGGGAGAGTGAGAATTTGATCAGAACAAGCCCAGCTCTGAGGGGAGCAGGACTGGAGCCTCACGGCATCTGAGGCGAGGTGCTAATTGATCTGGTGATTACAGGAACATAGCGGCGCTTGTTCTGGGCTCGGCGCGGGGCTCTGCGCCCAGCCCAGAGGTCTCCTTCTGTGCAGCTCACAGGACTGAACACATCAGAAAGCTGCTTTTTGCAAGCAGGTTCTCAGAGCGGGTATTTCGTCCTGACAGCTTCGTGATCCCTGCCCTGCCAAAAGAGCGTGCTTGCACAGGGGAGGGACAGGCGGCAAAACATTTTTCATTTTCTCAGTAAACAGTTTTTAAAACGATAAAACGTGAAAAGCAGATGTAAATAATCCCCGCTTTATTTTTAAAAGCCTCGCTGGAAAAACACCAAAGAGCATTATTTGGTAGCCAGTACACACATTCAAGATGTGATGTCTCTTGAAACCAGGTTTGCCCTGTGCCGCTTATGGGGAAAGCGATGGCGTTGCCCATTTCAGGTGCTCGCTGTCAGCTGCCCTCGAGCTCCTGCTCTTTGCTCTTTATTCCAAAGCAGCTTGCCCAGGCGGCTCCCCCACGGGGGTGTCCCCAAAACCCCAAAACCTCAGCTCCTGGGCTGCCCAGGAGCTGAGGCACACGGAGCTGGGCTCGCTGGGCTGTCAGGCTGCCACCTCTCCTTCAGCTCAGCCAGAGGCTGCCTGGAGGAAGGGATCAGCACTGGAGGCATCGTGCAGGTTTCCTCATTGCCTGGACTCTCCTGAGGTGAGTTCAAAGGATATTTTTACAGAAGTGGCTTGATACGGCTGAGAAAAATACTGGGAATTTTCCAGCCAGCGCTGTTTCCTCGGCGCACCGCTCCTCTGCACTTGGCTGGGCTGAACGCTAGATGGGGTGTCAGACAAAGGGTTTGGGCCAGAATTTACGGGGGTAGGAGGACTGCAGGGACTGAACGTAATTCCTGAGCAAAACAGGAAAGGAGGTTTTTAAAAACATCGCCTTAAAAACAGAGGTTGGGTTGTGAAATGTGATTTCTTGGGACACCAGACAGGACAGTGCTCAGGGCTGCTCGGGCTCCACCAGGCAACCTCAGAGGGGGCTGAGGGCAGCCCGAGTTATCTCCTGAAGGAGGACGGAGAGTTTGAATAAAGAAACGAGGCGGCAGAGCTGCGATCGGGAGCTTCTTTGGCTGCACATCCGAGGTAAAGGTGCAGGCAGGTTGCACCGCTCACCCTGCAGATGTTTTCCCCTTCCTCTGTAGGGATAGCAGGGTCCTGAGCACGGTGAGCTGGGCGCTCAGCCCTGAATCCCTCTGGGATAAAGCACAGCAGCAAGTTGTGTCTTAGGAAGGGTGTGTAGGCTTCACAGATGATAATCTATGTTTTCTCCTCAAATATATCTGGAAACGAGCCTCTTCTGACTGACTGTGTGAGGGGGACAAATCCTTCACTTCGGTCTTGTGTCCTCCCACAAGCTTCCACCAGCCTGCAGGGGACCACATCTCCCAAACTGGGTTAAAAAATGTAAAGTGACACGCTAGAAACAACGCAGAGAAGGCGAATTATCTCATTCACGTACAAAGAAGGGGTAGCATGGGACACATCTATAGATCTTCCCCTTTCCATATGGGAGGGAGGTGGCATATATTTCCTATACAACAATAGGATGTATGCTGCCTAACAGGTACCAGATGGGTGTTTAAATAACCTTCAGCTGCAACATGTCATGCTGTTATCTCATTATCCCTTACAAGTTAAATGGGTTCAAGCTGGGCCCGGACATGGATGAGATGTCTAATAGCGGTGCTGAGGCTGACACTGATGGCAATTTCCTCCAACAGCTGTCTGGAAGCTCCAAGTGGAGCACAGACCCCGCACACGCAGCGTGCGCCGCGCCGTCTTGTTGCCAATTGTGCTGTGCTGTTGAGCACCTCGCTCAGCACCCTCCTGTGCCCCCAAAAAAAACCCCAAACTGGCCTCCTGTCCTGTGCTGACACCGGCCCCCATGGGCGTAGGGCTGGGGGCGGTCAGCCAGCAGCCAGTCATGGTGAATCAGCCGCCCCAGGCTGAGGGAGCTGGAAATTTGTGGCTGGGAAGAATTTTCCGAAAGTGTTTGGGGTGTAAGGGGTGGTTTGGGGTGCCCGTGATGGGTGGTGGGAGTGGGAGGGGGGAAAGGCGAGGGTGTGGGAGGGGTAAAGGCATGGGGGAATTACAAAACGGGGGAAAGGAGGGATTTGGGGAGGGGTGGGGTGGGCTGGAGGATGTGGGGTGTTTGCAGGGGGTAGGCAGGGGTGGGATAGGGGATAGGGGAGGAGGTGGGCAGGGTGTGTTGCACAGGGAGAGACAGGGGATGCAGAGGTGGAGTGCTGAAGGCCAAGGGTGAGGAGAAGAAAGTCCCAGGAGAGAGCTTTGCCTGCCCTTTCTCTGCTTTCCGTATGTTGAAATTTGCTGTCACCCGCCCACGGTTTGATTTGTGCGTTGTTGGTTTCAAGGCAGCGCTCCCGGGGCTGGCTGCGAGCTCGCAGCCCCGTGGCTGAACTGAGGGAGTTTGGGACAGGGCTGGTTAGCAGGGCTGGGTACCTGCAGAGCCAGGAAAAAACATCTTCAGTCTTGGGGCAAGGCAATAGGGATCGGGGTTTCAGCCCTGCCTGGTGTCCTTGGAGTGCAGGAGGTATCCGGGAAGAGTTGTATGGTCAAGGAAGCGATGCTTTTTCCAAAAAAAGTCAGTGTTTTTGTTGCAAAATGTGTATATTCTCTATATTTCCAAGGTTCTCTGTATTTTCCTCCATGAGAGAGGTTTGGTTTCCCATCATTATTTTAATCTCTACCTAAGCACACCTCTTTCCACATGCTCCTCTCCCTGCAGTCTGACCCTAGCTAGACCCTCTCTGATGCTCGAAATTGTTCTGAAGAGACTTTTATTTTTACTTTTTTTTTTTTTTCTCCTCTTCTGTATGTGCGGTTTGGGTTTGTTTTCTTCCCCTTCTTCAATTTCAGCAGCATCTTTCCAAGCCCTGAGCACAGAGACGAGGCAGCGACAGGAAAAGGCTGTCGCTCTGACGTACTTTGGGACCTCTGAAGGAGGGGGTTGCGGTGGGCTTTATCCAAATACCGAGCTCTGAGGACGGCACCGACGCTGCGGGAAGGCTCTGACTCACCGGAATGTGTTCGTTGGCCTTTCTGCAACGTGGTGGTTATAGAAATAACACCGGGCACCGTAAACCTACATTAACGATGAGCAAACATTGTCTAATCCTGGCAACACCCCGGGAGTCAAGAGACTGTCATCCTCCTCCCGTAGGTAGGGAAATTGAGGTTTGGAGGCAATGGAAGTTCTTAATGTGACCGTTCATACCTGGAAAGCTTATAGCGAAGGGATTAGCAGCTCTGCTCTCTCTCTGATGTCTTTGCTGAAGAGCCTGAGATGTGATTTGCCTTGAGCAGGTTTAAAAATCCTTGTCTGGGACACAAAATCAGAGTTCCTCACGTCAGCGTGTGCTGCTGGGGGCGGACAGTCCAACAAGGAATGGTACGGAGGAGTTTGGGGTGTGGGTGAAGGGGAAACCTCGTGCCCATGTCCAAAAACCTCTGCTCGTGTGAAATAATCCCTTTGTCTGAACCCCTGCGAAGTGCTGATGTACCTGTAGGATTTTTTCCTCTGGATGCTGTCTCCGGAGAGCACAGCTGAGAGGTTCTTCCCTACAAGAGGAAAGGATTTCCCAGCTGGGTGCCCAACCTGAAATCTTTTATCCAGAGCCTGTATTGCGGTCGGGGGGCAGCCTCAGCACGCTGTACGAGCAGCACCTACCCCGAGCAAGGTGCAGCAGCTGAGGGGGAAGCGAGGTTCATCAACGCTCCTGATGCTGCTGGGTGAATGCTGAAGGTCTGCAGAGAGAGGAAAAAATAAAAAGGGATTTTTAATCTGATAGCGGGTGGTTTTCAGCAGGTGGAGCCAGCCGGGTGGTGTGAGCTGGTGGGGACAGGAGCAAAAGGAGGAGGAAAGGTGTTCACAGCCACGCTGGGTCTACAGCACCGGTGTGGGTGAGCGAAGCTGCTGCCTTGCCTCCTGTGGGATCTCCCCTGGAAGGTAATGTTTTAGGGGTAGGTGCAGGGTGGCCGGGTGCCCCTCTGCTCCTTAAAGCTCTGCTAGGAGCTGTTGCTGAGGTGCCTGTCTGACTTTGAGCTGTATTCATCCCCTCCAGCAATGAGGAAGGAGAGGGATGGAGAAGTGCTCTCAGGACAAGCACAGGGAGGTGTTTGAGTGCCCAGCACCCAACCTGGCTCTGCTCCTCCTCACCCCACAGCGTGCCCATGGGGGAGAAGGGACGGTGGGGCAGCGCTTTGGCTTTGGGAGGACAGAACTTTCTGCACGAGGAGATGCCAGGACTGCTGGAGTGACAGGCTCTGAGAATGGGGTTTTCAAATCCATAGCTGTGCAATTTTAACAGGTGTTTGTTCCTGAAATGGATTTTGGTGGCATCAACACACTCCAGGTGTTTCTAGTTTTGGTGCCAGGAGGGAAGAGGTTAAGATACAGTTTGGAGAAAACCTCTGTAAAGGATTTAAGTACCTGAGCTGCGAGGACAATGGGGCTCCAGGTGTTTTGTGTGCTGGCCCCGGTGTCTCTGGTTACAGGGCAGAATAGTCCAGGTCTGACGGTGTCACCTAAAGCCAGGTGCACAACACAGCAGCCACAGGAGGACCATGCAAATCCTCCTGGGCTGAGAGAGGCAAAGCAGGAGGGGGCCGGTGTGCCACCAGCATCACCTCGTCACCCCTCACTGCCCAGGGCTGGCTCCTCTCCTGCCTCCTTGCCTCTGGGCTTGGATTTCAGTGCCTGTGTTGTGCAAGATCGAGAGTGAAAAATGGGCAAATTTGAGATGACAGCCAGCGGACGGGCTATCAGGTTGCGCTGCGTGCTGCTGGTTAGTCTCTGTTTTGACTCGTAAGCTCCCGGTGCAGACATCACATCATCTGTGGTTCAGTGACCAGGTCTGGGGACTGCACTGCCACCCCAAATGTCTGGCCACGGAGGTGTCACCCTGTGCAGAAGTCACCTTAGCTGCTCTGTGAGCTCCTCATTGGTGGGGTGGCGATGCTGTGAGGCTGGGTTTTGCCCGTCTCACTCCCATATTTATTTTTTTTTTTCAATTGAGATCAGAATCTGAAACTGGGGACTCTTGTGGGGTTCCAGTCTGGAGCCGGGATCTGCTTTCTGGTTTTGTTCTCCAGGCTGGCTCGGAAGCAGCTGGAGCGGAGTGGTTCTCGTCCGAGCCCGTTTGTGTAGCAATAGTTCTCACCGAGAGAGCAAGAAATAATAGGGAAACTCTACCCCGTGTTTCCTTCTCTCTTAAAACTTGATTTCTATTGCAAAAAATAATAACTTGGGGATGAAAACTGTGTGAAAGGATGAAACCTGAACCTGACTAAGTAAGAAAACACTGCACTCAACGTGGCGGGGGAGGATCGCTACGGGAAGAGGATTATAGGGCGTAAGTAACCAGTGCCCTCCGGTCATGGCCTCTCTGATGTGGCGAGTGGCTTGTATCTCATCCAATGTACATAAGGTGGTGGAGCTATTAACCAGGAATCATCGTCCAGCGCTCCGGGACCCTTAGGTGAAAGAGGGTTTGAAAGTGTTCAGGAGGCTTTGGGCTGGACTCGAATCACGGGCTGCGTTTGCCTCGGGGTTTGCAAAGCTAAACACCCTGCTCCTTCGCCCATCTCCTGTGGAAGAGCAGTAAACACAGGCCACCAAATTTAGTCCTGCCAAGCAGCTATTCCAACTGGCGCCTCTCTTTTTCCTGCTCCTCTAGTTCATGCTTGGGTAAGGACCTCTGCCTCGTTTTAACCTGGCTTTGAGGGACATGTAGATCCACCAGGAGGTAGCCATGTGCTGCTGTAATTGTTCCCCAATTTGTTCTGACAGGCAGAGCCTGGCTGCCCTTGGAGGTTTCCGAGCTGGGCTGGTGCTTGCTGGCTGCTCACAAGGCACGAGGAGGCTGTTTGCCAGCATCAGGGAGGGATCTGAAAAGGTTCGGTTCTCTTTCCAGGAGAAATGTGGTCTAACAGGGAGGAGAACGGACTCTGCTATGAATAGCCGATGGCACGCAGGGCTTCAGTTTCCAGCTATTGTTAAAATGTGTGTGAGAGCTGGGAACCCTGTGGCTGGCAGTGAGCTGGAGCGAGATGAAAACAGCACGGACACGCTCGACAAAGAACAGTGCTTGGGCTATGCTAGCAGCAGAGGAGATTGTGCTGGGGGATACAGAAACACCCTGGAAAAACAGAGATGAGAAGGCAGATCTGCTGCCGGATGGCTGCGGGGTGAGTGTCCCGGGCTTGTCTCCTGCCAGAACATAGCTGGAATTCCTTCAGTTTGGAAGTAGCCCCTCCAGAGAACTAAACAACTTGGTGCGGAGTCATCCTAGCCCCCCTCAGTGAGGACTGGTGGCATTTAAAAGACAAACGAGCTCTTAGCAGGCCGGAGGACGGTCGGAGCGTAGAGAGCTGGGAGTCATGTGCTGGTCATCTGCTTGCTTCAGCGTTGGAGGGAAATAAGAAAGTATGACTGGGATAATCAAAAGCACGGAGGAATCTCCTTTGAAGAGAGATGAAAGTGAATGGGACTGTGATAAAGCTGAGTAAGAGGTGGTTTCACAGATATGTATCAAAGGAGGAGTACGCTAGACAAAGCTGAGCAAGAACTGCCGTTCTTCCTAACCCCCGGCGTGCCTCTGTGACATGAACAAGAGGGGAGGCAGATCCTATAAAAAGATTATTATCATCATCTTAACTTAAACTGTGTTTTATTACGGAACTCATTGTCTGTAGCGAGTTCACTGTCCATTGTCAGCCGGGCAATTTAATTTTAGCAGTTTGGGAAAGTGACTCGAGACGTGTAATTATCAAGCATTACCGTCAGCTATGACAACAACAACTTGGGAAAGAGAATTAAACCTCGTGATTCAGAGCTTAAATTAATCCCCAACCTTTGAAGGTCAGCAGGGTGTGTATGGGGCCAGCGAGCCCCAGTCCATTGCTTTTTTACCCCCGGTAGGTGATGGAAATGGTGGTGGACCTGAGGCATGGCTGGGCAGCTCCCTGCTCCCTTCCACCAGCAAGTGTCCCACAAAACCCTTTTAATCACCCAAGTCCCCTTTTGGGGCAGCTCCAGCCCTGATAACGTGGCCTCGGCATCCTGCAGCCCCCATCTCTTCCCACCTGGTCCAGCTTCCCCCTTGTTAATGGGTGAGCTTGTTCGGTTTTGGCCAAGCCGGTGGCACTGTCCACAGAAACGTGCCGTGCTAGGCAGATGCCTTCTGCAGCGGTGTAAATATTTGTACATGAGAACCTCTCTCCTCGTGGAGGGCTGTGTAAAGCAGTCGTGGTTGCATAAACACAGCGTGGAGCAGATTTCTGGAGCGCACGTCATGGACACGGGAATACGGCCGGCGAGTCAGGAGAGCCATCGAGGCACCGGGCCCGTCAGGTTGCTGGAGGCCTGCTGGTGGGTCGCTCATTGAAGCTGTAGGACGGTTTATCTACATTTATGATGCGGCCCATGATGTCACTTGGACATTCCCTCTGGGAGGTTAGCTGGTCCTACAACCCCTTCTTCCTTGTTGTGGGTTTAGAAAACCCGCTAAGGAGCCACCAAAGCAGCCTGATTTCACCTCAGGCAAGGTAACCGAGCTCCTGGGTGGGGGGAGGAGAGGAGGGCAGGGAGAGGAAGTGCAGTTTTTTGGTTGATTTAAGCTCTTCACGGTGGCTGCCACATCATTCTCGGTGACTAAGCTCGGAAAGCATGGCTGAGGTGAGGTGAGGAGCTCGGGGCGATTCGCGGAGGCCTGCTGGGGAAGGAGGACAAGTGCCTCGCCCCGAGCAGTGCGAGCCTCCAGGAGATCGGCGTGTGTGATAAAGGGGTTTAGAAAACATGACCTATGAGGAGGGGAGGGAGGAATTAGCCCTGTTTAGTCTAGGGGCGACGGAGGGGACGGAGAGGACTCGGGGGTTTTGAAAAGAAGCGCCGTGTTTTGGAAAGGTTTGCGGTGGGTGAGGCTACGTGGCAGGCTGTGAAGGGAGGCTCTCTGTGGAGCTGCTCTCGCCAGGACGGTGTCACTGATCCGCTGGTTTTGGGAGAAGTGAGGACATGCTGCCCCTTCCCTTCCCCTTGTGCTACCTTTGTGTCGCTGCAGCAGCCTGAAAACGCCTTTTTAAGACCCGTTTTCAACAGAAAGCTTCAAAATGGGTGAGTTCTGCTGTTCATCCCAGGTCTCAAGGCAGGGGCAGTGAGGAGCTGAGAGGTTCCCACCTGCCCCAAATAGGTCCCAGCCATTGAGGTGGGCACCGCACTGTGTTCCTGAGGGCGATCAGAGCCCTGTGGGGCAGCCCAGCAGGTCACAGTGTGCTCAGCCCCTGGAGAAAAGCCTCCTTGGGTTGTTTTCTTCTTCAAGCTCCTCTGGAAGGCTGAAACGTGGCCCCACATCTGCGCTCTGTCCCGGCCGTGTTAGGCAGAGCTCTCACAGCTGTAAAACGTGCCCCGAAACACGGCGTGTGAGGGCAGGACCGTGCAGCATCACCTACCTTCACTCTTGCTCAAGAGCATCCCAGCAGGGCATCTGTAATTGTTTTGTACGTTTGCAAATGCTTGCTTCAAGTCTCAGAAACGCTTCCTGATTTTGGAATTTTTGGCAGCGGGATTTATTTCTCTTCTCTCCCCAGCCTGGCTGGGAAACCCCCTCGTTTTGGCCAATAACTTAAGTGTTTTTTTTTTTTTTGTTTTGTTTTTTTTCATGCTGTTTACAGCTGGTAGGATCTGGTTCTGGGGAAAAGAAACACATCGTGAGTTGATGCAGTGTGAAGCAAGAGAAGCTGGCTTCATGTGCCCCGTCCCCTGTCGCCCACCCTCACCCCATGGCAGCAGTGGCAGGTGCAGCTCTACAAGGAGCCAGCCTTTGGGCCAGCTGGGTAAAAGGGAGAAAAAAAAAAAAAAAGCAGGGGAGAGGAGAGGAGCTTCCCTCCCAGCTGGGCCGCATCCTTGTGTGCGCTGCAGCCCAGCCAAGGAATTCTTTCCTCTAAGAGAAAGCTCAGGCGTGAATCCATGGGAAGCTCAGACCAAGAAAAAATAATCTGCCTCCCACATGCTCGCAGCCTGATGGCCTCACCTCCTTGGGGCTACAGCGGGGCTGGGAGCAGGGCAGCAGCCCCGTGGGGTTTGGGAGCAGATGGAGCCCTGAGGGAGAAGCGGGGAGGACGTGCCACTGCCTCGTGCACTTGGCCTTGGTGAGGAGGAACAGGAGCTGCCTCCGCTCCTCTGCTGTGTCGGGGACCCCGAGCCACTGCACCCCTTCCCCAGGCCCCTCTGCTGCTGCCAGCATCTGGTCTTCCCCAGCACAAAGCACAATTTGGGAGAGTCCCATCGCACATTCCTTGTGCCTGAGGCCTCCGAGGCAGCTCCTGCCAGTACAGCTGCGGGGAAGAGTGCTTTACAAAGCGACAGACAAAATCTCTGAGAGTTTGCAGGAAGGCTGAAGCAGCTTCGGGAGATGCTCACGCTGCTGGTTTCATTGCCGAGTTACTTTGTGGTGTCTTCTCCTGTCCCATACACCCCAAAGAGCAGCGCAGACCCCCAGGGGACAGGGAGCTGCGCGTGGGGCAAGGGCATTTCACTGCCAGCTGGGGCAGGGCCCAACTGCGTCACCCTGGCTTCATGCAGGCTGAGCAGGGAGCGCAGGTGGAGCGCTTTTCTGGTTGATAAATAGCCGAAACGACTCATGCCTTTACTTGAAAACGTGGCTGTGTTTGAGCTGGAGCAGCTCTGCCTGCCGTGGATCACTGGGTTCCCCAGGGCTGGCACCCGTCTGCCTGCTCCTGGGCTTGGTGCTGGGAGAAGTGGGGCAGGAGGCACCTGCGCTGGCAGCAGCCTCGGATCAAGTTGGGAATGTGGCTGAAAATCCCAGCTGTGCTCGGGGAAGGGCTCTGCACCCTGGCCAGCAGCAGGCAGGAGCACCCTGGGGCCATGCAGCAAAATCCTCTTCCTTTCCCCACAGCTCCTGGGGTCACTCTCACCCAGCGACTAAGCCTTCAACCCTTTCAAAGCCTGGCCCTGATTCTTATTAATCGTTTTCCAAAGAACGCTGTGTTTTTTGCTAGCAGGGTTGTTTTGGGGTGTTTCTTTTTTTTTTTTCCTGAGCTGAGACCTTGTGCCCTAAAGGCTTTAGGGCAGGGCTTGTGTTGTGAAGCCATACTGCCCTTAGGACACGGTTTATGTTCAAGCAGTGGCTCTGTCCCAGCAGGATGCGATCCGTGTAGGAGGATCAGCACGCTGACAGTAACAGCCTGCTTCCTCCTGACCCTGTGGGGGGGCTGAACTTGCTCCTGGCAGCCGGCGTTGCCCCGTGCCAGGAAGGTGCCGCCCTGCAGAGGCTGTGTCCCGCAGTGTGAGGACCCCAAAAGGTGAGGCTGGGATCCCAGGGGCATCCCCTCTGCCTTCAAAGGTGGCTTCTGCCCCTCGTCCCCATCCAAGCACTGGGCTTCAGCCCCGTGGGAAGGAGGCTGAAATGCAGAAACCCACAGCAGAAGGCCCTTTCTGTGCCTGCTGCAGGTTTAAACACCCTGGATCCCACCCCACACATCCAGCGTGTGTGTCTGGGTCTGCTCCAGGGGCTTGCACCTAAAACTGTGTTTCCTGATCACTTCGTGTAATTGATATTGATGTAATTGGCCGGGACATCCTGCCAGTGCTTGAATAACACCGCAGAGAAAGTCTGTCCGTCCGTCCGTCCGTCTCCAGCTGCCAGGAGAAGTCCTGGCTTGCCTGCAGGTGGTACCGAGCTCGTGCCATCCTGCTGCTCAGCAGGGCATGCTGCTGCCTCAGGAGGGGAAGGCACAAGATGAAGGCACTGCGGGATGCCTGTGGGCTCGGCTGGCAAACCCAGAGCAGGGTGTGAGGGGTCGGAGAGGGGCCCGGCAGCCTGCCCTGGCTCCAGGCTCCCAGAGGAACCCTCGCTCCTGTGGCAGGGCTGGTCTGTGCCTCGCATCACCCAGCCCTTGGGCACCGAGGTCCTTCTTGCCAAGAGCATCCCTCACCCATCAAAGCGCTCATTTTCCTGCTCACAACATCGTGGGGCTGAGCCGGTGCACAGCAGGGGGCTGGCACAGCACCTTGGGGTCCACGGCATCACCGCAGAGGAGATCATCACGGCGAGGGAGATCCAGAGGTGGATGCAAAGAGGTGGCAGAGCTCTGCGCCAGGAGAGGGGGGCTCCTGCTCTCCGTCCTGCCCCGAGCCCCCCCAGAGAGGGGGCTGCGAGCTGCTGGGGTTAAATCTGTCCTCGTGGAGCAGGGAGGGGCTGTGGTTGGTACCTGAGCTTGGTCCTGGCTCCTCCTGGAGCAAAGCTTGCTCAGTGGGTAGTTAAAAGGTTAAAAAGCACAAAAGAGCAGGAGCAGACCCAGAAGCAGCAGTGCTTCGGGAGATTCTTTCGACAGATACCGCCCATCCTACCCTGCTCATTGGTTTTCTGGGCTTTTTTTTTCTGTGGCTGGAAACAACTTTTTCTAGTCTAAAACAACAGCTAATGAAAAAACCGCTGACATCCTCAAGGCACTCATTTTCCGCTCGATCTCTGGGAGTTTCCATGTGCCTGACACACGTCTTGGTGTGCTTTAAAGAAACCCAGCCCCAGATCCAGGCTGGGGGAGCCCCTCTGTGCCCCTTGCTGCGGGCTGGGGAAGGAGGAGTTAAAGGCTCACAGCAGAGCTGCGACCCCTCCGTGAAGGCTTAAATCCTGCTCTTTTTTTTCTTTTTTTCTTTTTTTTTTTAGCTGGCTGAGGAAAGGCAGCTCCAAATTTAGGTGCCGCTTTTCCAGACCTGGAATCACGTCGTACCTGGCTCCCCTGCTTCACCTTGCTGGAGAAATCCCAAGCCTCGCTGTCCCCGGGACGGGAGACTCGGTGAGTTTTCCTTCTGCTGCTCGGGGCTTTGGGGTTTTATTGGTGCTCGGGGGCTTCGGGAGCACCCCAGTGCCCTTTTGGGACAAGGGAGGGCTCTGCTGTCCCCTGTCCCTTGGCAGGTGGCAGCGGAGGGGAGAGCTGCCTGCCTCTGCCAGGGGAGCGCTCAGCCCATGCTGGGCAGGACTGGGAGCACTGGGAGCACTGCCACGGTGGGGGTGGCTGTGGGATCGGAGGGGTGGCTGCGGGATCCAGGACAGAGGGAGCACAGCAGCACGGGCTGGGTGCAGCCGAGGTAGGTGCCCTCCTTCTCCCCACCTCCTCCTCCCTCCCACCCATCACTGATGGGTGAGGGATGCTCTTGGCAGCTCCAGACACAACCGGGAGCGGAGCTGGGTCTGGGGGGCCGTGGTGGGTGGTTTTAGGGCTGGGTGGTACTTGCTGCACCCCCTAAGCAGCTGAGGGAGCCGTGTCCCAGCTCAGGACATCCCAGGGGGGGCACGAGAAGCACGGAGCAGGGCGAGCGGCTCGCTCTGCTGCCCACCCTTGGTTTTCACTCGTTGTTTGCTTCTGCCCAGCTCCGAGAGGCTGTGGGCTTGCACCGAGAGAGCAACCGTGCCGAAACACCCCTGCTCCTGCCTGCAGCCCCGCTGACACGCCGCTGTCCCTGCCCCTGCAGAGCCCTCGCAGCCCAGGCAGGAGCTCCGGGGGCTGGAAGCGCTGCAGACGGCCCCGGGTGGCTCTGAGCCTCTCCCCAAGATGATGGAGAACAAAGTGTTCCTGTCGTTTGCGTTCTACAGCACGGTCCTGATTGTGAAAATGTACGTCGTCGCCATCATTACGGGGCAAGTGAGACTCAGAAATAAGGTACGCTCCGTTTTCTTTTCCCTTCCTCACCCATTTCTGCTTTTTCGCCTGGGTTTCTGTTTGGGTTTTCTGCGAGCCCTTTCTTCTTTTAATCCTGGAAAGGCCGCCACAAAGTTTTGCAGAAGCAAGGCGGGTTTCCTTTGACTTGAGTTGAAAGCAAAACATGTTTTATAGCTGTGGCAGATAAATATCTCACTTCTCTTTGGCTCTTTTTGTTTGTTTCTACCATCTGTAGCTTGATGTTTATCGTTCCTGAATCCTAATCTAAATAGCAATTTCAGATTTCAAATGCCATGCAGGTGAGCTGCTTCTGGAAGGAGGCTCTGTTTACAGTTAATTTGCTGTGTCTGGAAGAACAGGAGAAAAAAAAAAAAGAAAGGTTTGAGCACAGATCGTTGAAATGCCAGAAGAAACGATTGTGATGGAGCAGAAAGCTCTCGTGTGCTTTCAGAGGCCGAATCGCTTCGTGGGCGCTCCAGGAGAGCGAAAAGTCGTGGTGAACAAAAACAATAGCGGGAGGAAATGGGTCTTGGACACAGAGAGAAAAGGAGCAGGAGCTTGACTGCCTGCAGCCCAGTGGGAGCTGGTGGCAAAACTCCGCTGTCTGTAAAAATAACTTGAAAACCATTCGAGACATTTCCTGCGGCATCAGGGGAGTGCGAGGGAGAAATTTCTGCTCTCAGGCAAAATGCAAAGATGGACACTCCTGTGCTGCGGCATCATTGTAGCTAACAATTTGGCTTCTTCCTCAGTTTGTGAGAGATGCTGCAGCCCTGGCACAGCCTGGGCTTGTAACACGACTGAAGGAAGTGCCAGGGTCCCTTGCAGGCTGCAGAGCGAAGCTGTCGCGTGTAAACAGGTCCCTGCCGAGCAGCTTCTGAGCATAGGTGGGGAGCTTGCATTAATCATTTCAATTTGTGAGCCTATTGATGACGAATCCAACTCCCCTGGGGCCTGTTTCAGTCCCAGAGCATCAGTGCCCAAAAGCCAGCCAGGGAATTTTCTGTCTCGGTAGGGCAAACCGATCTGTCATTCCCTGTTATCTTTTGGATGCTTCCTTCACCGTCTGCAAGCGTCGTGCCAGGAGTGATCTCATTCGGGGGTTGGCAAAGGCTCTTCCAAAAGGGTTTCACAGAGAGAAGTGGGCTGGGGCCAGGCCAGCACGGGACCCCTGGGAGCTTGGAGCCCAGATTTCTGATCTGCTCAGGGGGCAGTGGGATTTTCAGGGGACCGAGCGGGGCTTAACCCCCAGGGTGGTGCACGTGGAGGTGCGTTTGCCCTTGTGTTCATGAAGGGTGGTGAGAAACAGGCTCAGAGAGCTCCTTGGTCTCGAGGGCCAGGGGCAAAAAGCCCACCTGTAGAGTTCCAGGAAGCGTTGTAAGCTCTCCGAAAAGCGATGGGGACATTGGGGTGGAAACTCCCAGCTCCAGCTGGGACCTCCTGCAATAAATGTGGCAGATCAACCACATCTCCTTGGCATCCAGACAAGATGTTGACCCTTCCTCAGCCCTGCGTGCTGCCCAGGGTGGGCTGGGGGCCCCGCGGTGAGCTGAGGATGGGAGCCTGGCAGGGATCTGCACCACCAAGGGCACCCAAATGATCTCCAGCACGCCCCGAGGTGCAGCACAGGAGGCCCCGAGCGAGCACTGACTGTGCTCCTCCCATCCGGCTGAGCGGATTTAACGATTTTTTTTTAACCTCCCCATTTAAGATTTGCACGGAAATCCACACAAAACCCCTAAATGAAGCTCCCACATTGGAGACGTGTCCCCTGACAGCCCCCCCTTGGGGGATTTTTCTCTTGCAGGCCTTCGCCAACCCCGAGGACGCACTGCGCAACGGGGGGCTGCAGTACTACCGCCAGGACCCCGATGTGGAGCGCTGCCGCAGGCGAGTACCGGGGCCGCCGTGGAAAGCTAAAAGGGTCATTAATTAAGTAATTACCCAGATGGGTGGAATGCCTGCAGGTCCGAGGCAGGCCCCTGTACACCAGGGCAGCCTAATGTTTAACGGGAGCCTGGTGTGTGCTAGAGCGAGGAGAAGTGGAAGGACGCGGGTTTGGGGCCAGCAGACACCACAAAACCCCGGTGCTCAGAGCCCTGCTGGTCCTTGGGGGCTTGTCCCATGCCCACAGCTGACACGACCCCAATTTCAGCGTGACTGCTCCCAGCGCTGGGTGGGCTTTGCAAAACCTCCCGTATCACCAAGTTCCTGGGCTGCCAGGGGTTAGGAGGAGGAGGCAGTGAGCTGTTCGCTTGCTAGGGGAAAGAAAATAATAGAAGCAATGTTAATCATAACCCTTTTGTTGGTTACTCAGAAGAAAAACAGGCTGCCATAAAAAATTAATAACCGGAGCTGGAGGAGCAGCCTGGGGAAGTCTGGGGCTTGAACTGTGCGGTGAGCACAAGCCAGGTCTGACCTTACAAATCCTTTTGCAGCCCTGGGGGAGCCAAATTAAACCCGAGGCCTCTGTCCCCATTAGGGTGCAGCAGGGTGCTCGGCCCTGGTGCTGTGCTGGGGGCTGTGGGGGCTGCGTGGAGCAAGCGAGGTTTCCCCCTCGCCTTGCCTGGAGGCCCCTGGCTGAGCTTCAGCCCTGGAAGGACAATTTGCTTTTTTTTTAACAAAACAAAACAAAACACTTTTCTCCTCCCTGTTTTTCACTGGTCCTTCCAGCCCCGCCACAGCTCTGCCAGGCTGGGTTGCTGGGGACTGGTTTGGATGTGGCAGGGACGAGCAGCCACGAGCTGAAACCCGTGCACAGCACCCACAGCAGCACGGTGGGGCTGAGGGACTCATTTCAGTGCCTCCTCCAGGCCAGTTCCTCCCTCCTGTCCCAAAACCCTGCAGAGAGCTGCTGCAATGGGCTGTCCAGCGGGCTCCTTGCCACGTCCATCCCTCCTTGCTGGGGGACAGGGCCCTGAGGCCGGGCTCTGCCCCTCCTGGAGGTGGATGTAGTGGGCAGAGCCCTCGTGCTGCTGCTGCATGTGGGGCTCACGGGGTGCTGGAAGCCCTGGATGAAGCTTTCCTGGGCATCACCCTCACACTGCAGCAAAGCCAGGGCTGGAAGCAACTCAGGTTTTGGCAGACGTTGTCCTGAGGAGCTTGGTGTTTTTGGGGTGCAGCAGCCAGGGCAGACACCAGGACATCTCCCCCGCTATGAGCCGCCTCCAGGGGCAGGAGAGGGGCTTTATAACACAGCTCCTCTTCTGTTTGCAAAGCCAGCCTCCAGCCAGGCTCCTCGCAGCCGTGTCTGCACTAATGAGCTGGGTCTGAGCAGCCTAAAACCTCACGGCCACTTCTCAGCTTGCACAGAGTAGCAGAAGCATCTTGGCTTTTGCTTCAGAGAAGAAATTATCGCAGATTTTCTCTAGGCTTTGTGGACATTTGAACATGCTGGGGCACAGGAGTTAGGGAGCGGGCAGGGTTTGGCCCCGTGGCCATCCATGGGTCACCCTTTGGGCCACGGCTGTCACCACAGCCCCAACACACCTCGGTTCCACGGGCAGGGGGCGAAGGGTGAACACACCACGAGTCCTCCCATCCCAGGGACACATCTGCCTGCAAACCACCCGCTTGTTGAGCAACTCGGCCGCATTTGGGGCCGTGCCGCGCTGGCCCCTCGCCAGCTCGCAGCGTTTCGCAGCTCCGCGCAGGGTCTTTGTTTGGCTTTGTTTGGCTTTGTTTGTTTATAACTCCAGCCCTCGAGCTGTCAGCCACCGCGCCAAAGGCGTCCCAGGCATGGAGGGCAGCTCGCCGCCAGTTTTGGGAGCGCAGCATCCCCTCCGGAGGGATGCCAGGTGCAAAATCCCGCTGCGTGCATGCGTAGGGCGGCGGATCGGAGCCTTTTGGGGGCTGCATCCACCCCTTCGGTGGGCTGGGAGACAGCGGGGAACCCCACTGGGAACGAGCAACCTTCTCTCCCTTTCCAGGGCGCACCGCAACGACATGGAGAACATCTTCCCCTTCCTCTTCCTCGGAGCCATCTACTCCCTGCTGGAGCCCAGCCCCGCGGTGGCGAGGCTCCACTTCTTCGTCTTCTGCGCGGGGCGCGTGGTGCACACCCTGGCTTACCTCCTGCGGCTCAGGGCGCCCACGCGCTCCGTGGCCTACAGCGTGGCGCAGCTGCCCTGCTTCTCCATGGCCCTGCAGATCCTCCTCGCCGCCGCCCCGTATTGGTAACGCCCAACAAGACCGGCCACCCAAAACCCTCCTCGTCCTGCTCTCTGCAGCTGCGTCGGCACCAGGATGGCCCCGGCTGGAGCGGGTTGGGGTGTGGGGGTGCTGCTGGCGCTGCGGGGATTTGTGACGTGGCCGCTGTGAGGTCCCCGTGTCGGCGGTGGAAAATAGGCAGGGGAGACCCCCGGGGGGAAGGGAGGGGATGCTGAGCAGGTTTCCCTCGCTCCTGCACACATCCTGTCCTCGAAGAAGGGGTTTCACCGAAGGAAAATGGGTTTTCTGGCTAACTGACCCAGACTGGGGTGGGGAAGATGTGTCCTTTCTCCTCAGTCACTGACACCCCATGCATCAGGGAGAAAAAAGCCAACAGCAGTCCCACGGCCCAACAGAAGCCCTCGTTTGGCAGACGTGGGTGCTGGCAGAGGGACAAAAGCAAACACCCTTCTGGTGCCAGGAGCGCCGCAAAGCCAGCGCAGCGGGGGCGAGCGCAGCCCCCTGCAGCCCCTCTTATGATCAGGGGCAGCTACTCCAGGCTTTGGGTCTCGGCCCCATCACGGGATGCACCAGGGACGTGCCCAAAACAGCCGGCAGGAACTGCCTGCCCTGCAGGGAGCTGCGCCCTCGCCCGCATTGCATCCACACGCTGATGCTTGGAAAGGCTCCTGGGGCTGCGGGGTAAATCTCTTCTCTTCCGCTCGCAGCCTTTCCCTGGCTGCGGGGCAGCCCGTTGCTATTTGGGGAACGTGCCGTGGCCGCTTTGGGGTTGTTTCCTTTCAGCTGTCCCCCTGCTGTCCGCCGCTGCTGCGATCAGCTGGTGCTGGCAGGGAGCTCTGGAAACGAGCGGAGCCGCTTTGAACACGCGCCCAAAAATGTGCCCCTGCGGGAGGAGGGTGCTGCTGCTGCTCCGTGGTGCTGCGTGAAGGGCTGGTGGTGGAGCAGAGGGGTTGGGACCGGAGCCTTGCAGGAGGACAAGCCCTGCAGGAGGACAAGCACTGCAGGACAAGCCCTCTGCTGCCACGCAGCTGTCCCCCAGCACCGAGCGGCAGCAGGCGATGGGGCGCCCCTTTGGAGGGCAGGGCAGGAGGGAGGAAGCCTCTGCTGCTCAGGGCCTCCTCTGAGGGCAACGCAGGGCTTGCTAAGATCACAGGGAGATGGCAGGATGAGCAGAAAATAAACTCCCTTTCCAGCTGTCCTGAGCACAAAAGCTCTTCCCTTTGCTACACTCTCCTCTTGGGTGCTCTTACCGAGAGCGCACGGGGGGCAAAGGCAGCTCAGGCTCTGAACCCACACCCAATTTGGGGAGCAGCCCCCATCCAGAGCCCCCAGCAGAGACGTGGCCTCAGGCTGAGCAGTTCGGGGAGGGCTCAGCAGATTGTCCCTGGCCTCATCTCGCTGGCACAGCCCCGGCTCAGCAGATGGCCGGGGGGTTCCCCTCGTCACGAGCCTTCGCTGGCTCACGCGGCGCACGAGGTCTCAAGCCCCCTGCGCGTTCCTCTGCTGCCGCACATGCATCCTGGTGGCAGGAAGCAAATATTCCCAATAAAAACAAATCATTATGCTCTGATACATCCTTCCTTCGGGAGCAGCCGATGCAGCTGGCCAGCAGCTGGGCCCAGCCCCAGCAGTGCCCCCGGGGCTCCTGGAGAGACCAGGACCCCCTCCTCCAGGCCCACCTGCCCTGGAGAGGAATTTTTTTTTCCAGGTGGGCATCGTTTGTGCTGATCCTTTAAATTTAGCAGAGCTGGGGCTCGCAAAGCAGCTGTGTTTGGCTGTCCTGTCAGAGCAGCAGGCTGCTGTAAGGTTTGGTGTGCCCCCAGCCCCTCTCCATGCCTGTTCCCAAGGGGAGATGCTTTTTCCAAGCAAGTTTTCTCCCTGCACTCCTTCCTCGTGGAGCCAAGCTGGTGCTTAAATCCTGGAGGGCTGGAGATGTGCAGGTAAGCTGTAGTTGTTTTCCATGCTGTCCTTGTGGCTTATACAGGAGCCACCTGTGTTTTCTGAGCTCAGCAGCCCCCTCCTTTTGCTGGAACTCACTAGGAAGCAGAGCCCTCACCTCCCCGATTCCCTCCTGTTTCCTTAAGCTGTCGGTGGTCGGGAGGCGCTGCCTGCCCCGTGCCTGCACGAGGTGGCTGGGGTGGACAAAATGGTTCCCCTGGCAGGCGCTCCTTTCCCTCTGCTTTTTGTTTTCAAGCAAGGGAGGCGGTGGCTTTGTGGGATGGCCTCCATCCAGTACACGTTGCTGTGCGTTGGGATGGAGCTGGACTGAGGCTCGGGATGGGAAGGAAGAAGCGGGGCTGCAGGAACCCCAACCCCCAGAGCTGCGATTCCTTCCAGCCTCCTCCCAGCTGCTGGTTTGGTGCCTGGGGCTGGTGCCCTGCTCGGGGAAGCCAAGGTTATGTGCAGAGCTCTGCTTGCTTTTTTTTTTTTTTTTTTTATTAAAAAAATAATAAACCCTGCTGCACTGGCTGTAGGGAAAAAAAGCTTGGGAACGTGAACTCTCCTGGCTCCAAGAAAACAAACAGAGAAAGCCCACAAGGCAGACTTCAGAGAGGCCCAGCCATCGCGTTTGTTTTGAAACCCTGGAGGGAGGTGGGTGGGGGACCGGACAGAGCCCGGCTGGGCCCTGCGTGGCCGGGACTGGGACCAGCACCGTGTCACTGGGAGCTGCTGGCTGCGCGTGGGGGAGCGGGGAGCCTGGGTGGGCACCCAGCAGGCTCGGTGGGGAGCCAGGGTGTTGCAGGGTGGTTTTTTTGGGGGGGGAGAGGTGGGTGATGGAGCCAGATATCCTCCCTCTTGCCCTGAGGAGCTCAGGGCTGCTCACCATTAGTGCCAAGGTGCTGTCCCCTGGGGCAGGAGGGTGCAGAGCAGCGAGGAGCTCCCTGCCTGCACCCTGCGGGCAGCACCTTCACCCAGCGCTGCTCCCTGTGCTGAGCCCTTCCACCTCCGTCTGGCTTTGGGCATCTGGCTCAAACGTTATCCTGAAGCTCCAAATTTCCTGCTCTGGCCTCGGTGCAGTGGGAAGGGATCCCCGGTGTCCCCTGCAGCTCCTGGAGGGGCTGTGGCTGCAGCTACCAGTCCCCAGGTTAGCGTGTGTGTGCCACGTGTGCCAAGGGCTTGTTTTCCACACCTGGCTCAGACACGAAGCGCTCACCCTGCACACCCCCCCTGGGACCAAACATCTGCGGCGTTCGGTGCCGAGGGATTTGAATATGAGTCACTCCGCCAGCACACCCTGAGCCCTGGGACCCTGGAGGTGGGGGAAAAAAGCAAGCGGGGACCCAGCGAGGAGCCCCTTCCCCTGCTGCAGCCAGCTCAGGACCCCTCGCTCCCCCGGGCTCTGTGCTTGCCCCTTCCCACCCCGCTCCATCCTGACCTTCCCCTGGGTTTTGGGGCATCTCCACGTGTGCCCAGCCTGCTCTGCCCTCACCCCAAATCCCATTTCCTCTAGCAAGCGTGTTTTGTTTGTCCCCTTTGTGTTTTTTTGCCATGCAAATCCTGTTATTTTCCGTGAGGATTCCGTGTTCCTGTGACTCACAGGGACAGCGAGGAGCCAGCTCTACAGGTACAGGCATCCAGCAGGCTTGGCCTTTAGGGAAATGATGAGTGTTCCCCTCCTGGTCCCTGGCATTTACAGGGCTCAAGGTAGCCTGTGGAAAGCTTTATTTTGGAGGATTTTTGCTATTGAGCCATGGGGTGTGCCCTGGGGACACCCAGGAAGAGGGAGCTGGGCAGGGGTGGGTGCGGAGAGGGCAGAGCGGTGTGGTGGGGGGCTGTGGCTTTTGGGGCAAGTAGGATGAGGCTGGGGGGTCCCCCCGCTTTGTGAGATGAGGGGAGATATTTCCAACCCCTGCTGGAAAAGCCGGTGGGAAGGAGCTGCGGGGCCGAGCTGTGTCCCCAGGGCCACCCGGCGCGGCGCTGCGTGGTGCTGCAGCACCCTCGTGTGGCAGCGGGCCGGGGGGGCACCCCAAAGCCACCCTCAGCCCCTGGGGACAAGGAGGGGACCCCCCCCCCGGGAGTCGGGGTGCTGGAGGGGGCTGAGGGTCCTGGGCAGGACAAGGAGAGGGGGTTGGAGCTGGGGGACCCCCTCCTCTGTGCCCAAAGTCGAGCCCCTCGGTCCCCTGCTGAGGGTTTGGTGACTTTGCTCCTTGGGGTTGTCATCGGGGAGGGTTTGGGGAGGGGTCCTGGGGCAGCTGCTTGGGGAAGGGGCACGGGGGGCTCCCAGCAGCAAGCCTGCCGTGTGGCTTTGTGACACCGGCTGCAAAGCGGGTCTCGCTTCCCAAACTGTCCCAAATTTAAGGGGCAGCCCCCTAAAGCCCCGCATCCACCTCGGGCTGCGTCCTCTGGGGGCTTGGGGAAGGCGCAGCGAGGAGCAAAGCGCCCGCTGCAGGGCGGGGGGGGGTGCTCCCTCCGAACAGCTCGGGTTTGGGGGGGGGATTGTCGCATCCCCTGGGCCAGGAGGGGACTCTGTGGGTGCCCTGCGGCGGGGATTTGGTGGCTGGGGGGGGCCCTGCGCCTTCCCCTTGCCACCAGAGGGCTCAGCGCAGCCGGAGGGGAGGGTGCTGTGCCGCTAGGTGCTGGCCGGGGATAACGGGGCTGGACAGGGATAACGGGGCTGGCATCCCTGCGAGCTGGAAAATGTGAGCTCTGTTTTGTCTCGCTGCCGTGGTAGCCGGTGCTGATGACAACACAAAAAAAAAAAAAATTAAAAAATTGCGTTAAAACATCGCCGGGGCAGACTTCAGGTTCCCATCGGGCGGAAAGCCCCGTGCGGGCATCGGGCTGTGAGGTCGGGGACGAGGAGAGGGGTGCGGGATGGTCCTCCCATCATCCGAGACCTCTCGCTTGGGACTCGGCTGGCTGAAAACCAGCTGCTTCAGGGAAGGAAACGGCCCTGAAAACCACGGCCCTGCAACCCCCCCAGCCTCCAGCCTGAGCTAGGGCGTGGGGATGGAGACCAGAAGCTGGTTCTGGTGCTGGATGTGGCCGTGACGGACCGCTGCCGAGGAGGAGAAGCCCCCTGTGCTGGGAGACGAGGAGGCAGCACGGTGCCTTTGAGCTCCCCATCCCTGGCAGATCCCTTCCCCGGTGATGTGTGGACCCTGCCTGGCTCCTGGCTTGCAGCCCACCAGCTCCTGGAGCCAGCGGGACATCGGCTGGGACCTCCTGCTCGAGCTGGGGGCAGCAGAGGCAGGAAATAAGTGACATATTTCCAGCAGCTAACGGGAATGAGTCACTGGAGCAATCTGCCCTGGGATCTGCGAGGTCTTCGCTTCCAAGGGTCTCTTGACTCGGGGCTGGATGCCCTCCAAGGGGATGTTCTGCACTGGCCACATGCTGAGGATGTGAGGATGCTGCCTGGGTGATGTCCTCTGCCTGGGGCCAGGCGGGACGAATGGCCATAAAGCTCTGCGAGTCCCTTCCTGAAGGGGTAAATAAGTGGATATGGAGCAGCAGTGAAGCAGCACGGAGCCCATGGGGGGGTCAAGCTGCTGCTGAGTGGGACCATGGCTAGCAGAGGGGTCGGTGTCACTGTCGGTGATGCCAGCTGGCTCAGGGGGACCGAGGCAGGTGGTAGAAAGCAGCAAACAGGCGGTGTCCTCCCCACTGAGCCCTTCTGCTGTGTGCATGGCTCCATCTGGGCCACGTCTCGCTGCCGCAGATCCACCCGCCGTTGGCTTTCTGACCCTCTCCGAATCCACTTCACCCCTTTTGGTCTCCTGCTCCACCCAAGCAGCGCTGGACGGGGCTGCTCGGTGGCACCTCCGCTGTCCTCCTGCGTTTTGGAGCCCTGTGCTGTGAGCTGTGCCTTGTTCCTGCCCTTCTGATCTTCACGTTCGCCAGCTGTGGGTGCTGGGTCCGATGTGCCAGGTCAGTGCCTGCCTTGGTGTGCAGGGTTTGGTGCTGCCTCCTGCTCCTGGCGATGCTCAGCCCCTACCGAGTCGGTGCCCTTGGGATCAGCACGGGGCTGCGATGAGAGCACAGGCAGCCACCTCCTTAGCTCGGGTTCTTCTCCAGGCAGATCCAGATCTTTCTGCCTGTCCTGTTGGCTCCCAAATTTGTGTGCTTTTCTGGTCTCTGCTGTGCCTGCAGACAAGCGCTCATCCTGGGAGGACAGGCCTTCTGGAGCAGATGCTCACCCCTGACATCTGTGGAGCATCAATTAGTGGTTGGAGGCTCCCACCCCCATTTGTGATGCTGGATTTGACCTGACAACGTAGCAGTGAGGGGCTCTGCTGGCTGCTGCTGGCCTCGTCCCATCTCAGCCCCTTGCCCTGCTGCAGGGGGACGTGTGGGTGCTGCTTTGGGGGGGTCTGCAGGCTGCTGGGGGCAGGTCCCTGTTGTTCTGCTGCTCCTAGCATGGATCTAAAGGGGAAAAGTGAGCTGAGCCCACCTTGTGGGTGCTCCCTTCCCTCTGTAGCCTGCTCTCATTGCCTTGTAATGAACTGAGATGGACCTGGCAAGGTGCTGCAGTTTGAGCATCTCCAGTTTGAGCATCCCCAGCCTGAGGACAGGGCTTGGCTGCAGGACCGAGGTCCCCTGCCCCATCCTGGCTCCGTGGGGCCCCCCAGCACGCTCCCCCCTGCCCCTCTCCCAGGGTGCAGGGACCAATTGGGACCCCAGGATGCAATTTGGATCCTAACGGGGGCAGGTGTGAAGGCAGATGGGGGTTTCTCCCCATCCTTCAAAGCCTCCCAGGGGACCTGCAGCAGCTCCTGGTGTGAGCAGCAACAACCCTGGGCAGAGCAAATCCCTCAGCAGCCTGGGGGGGCTGCGAGGTGCCGCTTGGCCAGGGCAGGTAGGGGAGCCGACAAGTCTCTACTCAGTAAAATATTTATTCCTCCATTATTTCACAAGAGTTGTTTTTACAGAAACCTTACAAAAAATTCCAAAAAAACACAGACATGCAAAAAAAAAAAAAAATTAAAAATCCACCGTGGATCTTGTTACAAGTAATTGAAATGTACAAATAGAAAGGGAGAGAGCAAGCTCAGGTTACACTAATCCCTCCGTCCTGATACCCCTCCGTGGGTGCAATTTGCGTCTCGTCTCGGTGAGGCTTCGACGCTGACTGACAATCTGTGATAAGCTGCCAAGAGCGTGGCGAAGGAGGGGCCCGAAGATTAGGAACGAATGTTTTCAAATATATATATACATATAGATATTTAGTGAAGAAATATTTATTCCCTGCTTTTTTTAGGTTTACAGAAACGGCATCTGCAAACTATTAGATGGGTTTATTTTCATTAATGCTCGCAAAGAGGCAGCGACATTTATATCCCTGTGGTTTCAGCTCGTACGGCTGGAAAAAGAGCCCCGTGTGCTTTCCATGGGAATGGGACCCCCTCGCCCCCTGCCCCAGCGCTGTTCCTGGGGGGGTTGCTCTGCGGGGAAGCTGCCCCCACCCCGGCAGCTCTTGGAGGTCCCCGCGGTGTCTCGCTGTGGCTATCCATGGAGCTGCGTCCTTCCCACCCAGCAAAGAGGGGGAGAAGATAGAGCTGAGGACTCAGGTTGGGCTTTTGGGGTGAGCGCATCCCCCTTGGGGTGTCTGTACCCCCGTGAGGGGTGGGCGGTGTTGGCTGTGCCCCCTCCCTGGCTGCAGAGCATGGGGCAGGGAGGTTGGAGCAGGGTAGGGGCCAGGCTTATCCCAGCTCGGCTGCTGTGGGGGCTCTGGGTACTGGGTGAAGCCCCCGGGCAGGCACCACCTGGGGTGTCCCCGAGGTCCTGGTGTCACTGCTGGGAGCTGCACAGGGCTGTGGCCAGAGCCCTGGGGGGGGTGGAGAGGGGCAGGATACCCTCGGGTGGGCACGTGAGGGGTTTGGGTGCTTTTGGCCTTGGCTTTGCGCACCGGTGGGTGCTCATCTTGGTGTTCCCGGCCTTTGTGCTCAGCTCTGCTGCTGCATTTCAATGATCTCTCAAGGTCCCTTGACAATTCTGTGATTTTTCCACTCAGTATTCGCTCCACCAGCCCGTCTGGGTGAAGCCCTTCTGCAGAGGCAGGGCCGGTGCCTTCTCCACCCGTCCAACCTGGCACTGGGCTGCTGCTCCTTGCCTTGGGTGCCGCGGCCTCCCGAGGACGTTTTCCCTGGGCTCCAACCTCCACCACCCCAGCACCAGCTCGTCCCGCGTCGCTGCGATATCAGAGCTGGAGCCCTGGGGCGAGGCCGCCTCCCCCGTGCCCATTTTACAAAAAGGAGCCCCCTGGTTCGGCTGCGTGCTGGGGTGGGGCGAGGGGGAAACCATTTCCTTTGGGCACGAACACAAAAATGCCCCATGGAGCCTCCGGCCGCGGGCTCCGCGGCACATCTGCGGAGCTGCCGCCGGGGAGGCTGTGCCTCCGGAAGACGAAGCCGGCTCTGCCGTTGGCACGAAGCGCCGGGAGCCGCCTACTCAGCTGAAACCAACAGCTTTTTCCAATTTTCTCTTTCCCTGGGACGGTTCAATGACCTGGGGCTCTGCAGGATTGCTGGCAAAGCCCCGGCCAACCGTGGGGCGGCGGTGCCTGGCCGGGGCGCGGTGATGTCCCCCCCACAGCTCGAGGGCTCCCGGTGAGGATTTTGGGATGCTCCAACCCCGCTCAGTCTTCTGGGGAGGGGCAGAGCCCGGTGGGACAGGCACTGGGAAAGAGCCTTTGGCTTGAAAAAGTCTCTGCCGAGCCCCACGGCTGGCGATGAGCGAGGAGTTGAAGGCACGGGTCGGCTTCGGCCGCACGGGCGAGCACCGCGGGTCGCAGCCCGGCACAAAGTGGGGGGGCCCTAAAAATGGGCCTCGTGCAGCTTCATGATCCTCCCGGCGCTGCGTGCCGGCCCTGCGGGAGGAGAAGACCCAATAACTCTTTGGCTCTCCGGGCAAGATACCCAAATTGGTCAAATCCAAAAGTCCAAGATCCTTCCATGTTTGGAAGCAAATTCTTGTTCGCTTGGCAAGTCTGTTTGTCCTCGAAGAGCGTGCGGGGGGTATGTGTGTGTATATATAGCCTTTATTATAAGGGTGTGCGGAAAAGCAAGTTTCTAACCAAGTTTGCTCCATATGTGGCTATAATTATGTGCCACTTCGGACTGGGACTTGACTCTACCTTCGAAAGGGAAGAGGAGAGGAGAGGAGAGGTGCTGAGCCGTCGGGTGGGCAGCGGGGTCGTGCCGGCCGGTGCAGGACCCTGCTCTGCGTCCTGGATGAGGCCACGGGGGGGGGTCTCCCCCGGTCAGTTCACGGTCGGCACCTGGTTCTGATGGAGGCTGAACTCTTTGGCTTTGAGGCGCAGGCTGGCGATGCTGTTGGCCATGTTCACCCCTTGGGTGGGCGTCGCGGTCCCGCTGGAGCTGTAGGACGGCACAGTGCTGCGGGGGGGAGCGGGGAGGAATGAGGCTCGGCCCAGGAGCCCCCGCGCCCCGCCGGCTTCCCAGCCCTCATCGGCTGCTCCCTCTTAGGGCATCTCCCACAAGAGCAGTCAAGGCTCTTCGGCATTTTTATGTGGCTGGACGCATGTGGGAACCCCTCGAAGTATGTGCCAGGAGGCCCTGCCGCTGGCTTTTGGAGAGCTGGGAACCGAAGGGACCCGCTCCACCTCCTGCACCGAGATGTGGGAAGGGTCAGCACGAGGCCAGGAGGGCCCCTTGTGGGGACCAGCCCCTCCCCGGCCCCAAAACGCATGGAGGCTGCTCTGCAGGGGGCAGAGGATGTGCAGCCAGGGCTGGTGTGGATTCCCCAAAACAAACCCGTGTGCGCTCCTGCCCCTAGGTCCTTTGACCCCCAGGAAGCTCCCCGTGTCCTCAGCAGTGGCACGGGGCTGCCGTGGAGCTGGGGACGGTCCCTGCCCCTGCACCCTGTCCCTGTCGGTGCCTGCACCCACCTGTACGGGGAGGTGCTGGTCCAGGAGAGGTACTCGGGGCTGAGCGCCGTGGGCCGCGGTGCCATGGGCTGCTCGATGGCGGCTTCTTGGCTGTAGGACTTGAGGAGCGACGCCGACCTGTTGGCCAGCATCGCCCTCTCGTTACGGCGGAATTTGGCCCTCCGGTTCTGAAACCAGACCTGCACGGGGAAGGGGAGGCATTAGCGGGGTCCCGGGGACGTCCCCGGTGTCCCTCCCATCACCCAGACCCCGGTGGCGTGCGGGGGAGGAAGGCAGAGGGGTCCTTCTTCTGCCTCACAAACCTGCGCTCACCTGGACCCTCGCCTCGCTGAGGTTCACCCTCCTGGCCAGCTCCTCCCGCACGAAGGCGTCGGGGTAGTGCGTCCTCTCAAAGACTCTCTCCAGAGCCTGGAGCTGGCTGCTGTTGAACGTGGTGCGGTTCCTTCGCTGCTTCTTCTTCCTCTTGGCTGCCCCGCGGCTCGGGCTCAGGCTCTCGCCTAGGGGGGAGATCCCAGAAGAGGCCCCGTGAGACCCCACGGACCCCACCAGGCTCGGGACCAGCCCCGCTCCCCTGGGCATGCGTGATGGCCACACGCGCACAACCCTGCAGCATTCACAAGAATCCAAACCTATTTCGGGACCTGCTGGAGTTTGGGGTTAAACCCAGCACCTTTGGTGTCCTCACGCCTGGCTAAATCCCTCCGGGATCTGATTTCTGCTGCCAGCCTCCGGAGACTCCCGTGGGGCAGCGCTTGTCCCAAACCCAGACCTCAGAGGTGCCCTGGGCTTGGCCCTTCCTAAACCTTCCTAACCCAAGGTTCAGCACCAACACCCCTGAGATCTGGGGCTCCGCTCCCACCTCCAGCAGCCTCCGGAGCTCTGTCGGAACAACACCATCCCACAGCCAAAACCCCAATGCTCCCCAAACCCCATCCACGCAGCCAGGGAGAGACACAACCGCGTCCCTTGGGGCTCAGCTCCCCCCGGGTTTGTTTCAGCCTCCGCTGGCTCGTGGCAGCACGGAGCGCAGGGTGTAGCTTCATTTCTCCCTATTGATCCTGGGCTTTCCGCCAGGCCGGGATTAATCTGCTCTTTGTCACTAGATCCTCAGGTTTAGGCAAGTTTGTGAAGAATTTTATTTTATTTTTTTCTGATACCCGGCCTGCTGCCTGCGAAGGCTTCATGGGAAAGGCATCGCGCTGCTGATCTTCCTCATGGAGGTACTGGGTAATTATTTTTTCCGTTAATAAAGCATCTGGATCCAATCTGTACCTACTGGTGGGAAAGTATTTGGGAATTATTTGAAATGTTAATAGTTTTATGGCATCGCTCTGATTCATAGCAGGGTTATATTCGGGTTTTCTGTTCTGTATCAGTGCAGAGGCCACGATGGCAGGAATTACTGCTCCCTGTCTGTGCTGAAGAAACAAATACTTGCTAATAAGCTATCCTGATACTTATTAAATAGATGTGCAGGGTTCTCAGACGATACGAGAGCAACAAAATCTACTGGAAAAGATCTTAACTCCCCTGCTTCGAGACACCACCGAGATGTCGAGCAGGAGGAAACAACATGTTCCAAGATCTTAAGGCCAAAAAACCCTTCTTGGCCCTTAATTCCGAATAACTCAAGCTGTGAAACCTCTGCCAGCAAGCTCTCCACCAAGCCCCTTGGGTCCCTTTGTGCATCACGCTCCGGGGCAGCCCGCCCCGAAACACAAATGGCTCAGGGGGTGCAGCAAGAGCAGGAGGGGCTGCAGGTCGGTTCTCTCCATCGCTGGCCATGATTTGGAAGGAGCAGGTCAATTTTCCAGGGCTTGGCCACACGAGGACCAGAGGCAGGGTCTGGGAGCTCCGGGTGCCTCCAGCACCACGACCCACGGGGGGACCGAGCAGGAGGCGCAGGGACGCGGCACCGTCCCCGGTCCCCGGGCGCACACAGGGATGCTGCAACATTTTGGTCATGATGGGGCCAAGCTGCTGGGACCGTGGGGAAGAAAAACTGTCCTGGGGCTGGAGGGGATGGCCAGGAGGACAAGCAGCTCCATCCAACCCCGTGGCATTGCTTCAGCCACCGTCTCTTATGGTGCTCTGGGTGCTTTTGGACCTTGGTTGGCCGTGCGCTGGGCTGGGAGCTGCCCGTGCTGCTGTAGGTGGGACGTGGGCTTCTCGGTAGGGTGAAGATGTTGTGGTCGGTGTCGTGCTGGTGATAACGTGTGGGTTTGGGGCCCTTCTCCTGCCTGGGAGAATGCAGGCTGCCCCTCGCTGCGGTTGGCGTAAAGGCTCACAAATAAAATTCCCCGGATTCCCTCCAAGCCCTTGTTTCTGCCGCTTCAAATGTTCTGCCAGTCTCCGCTTTCCAGTTGCCCCTTTTAGTTAAACTCCTTTTTTGGTCCTGTTTTCCTTCAGCGAGCTAACGAGCCGCTGGATTAAAATACATGGAGGCCGGCCGTGGTTGTCCCTGAGTTTTTTGGGAGCCAGGGACCGAATCGGGGCCACGGGTTGGGAAGGACGTGCGGGATGGAGCGGGTGAGCGGTGCCTGCTCCTGGGCTGTGCTCACTTTGGAGGCTCCTGGAGAAGCGTGGGACCTGGTTTTGGGTCAGAAAGTGCTGTCCCCCACGGCCCCCACCCAGCTGGCTCCGAGCGATGGTTTCAACAGACCCCTATTAAATGTATAAATAAAATTTATGGACCCCGTTTGATTTCCTCCCGGTTAAAATTCTGGCTATAGGACTTGTCCGTAAGCAATGGCTGCTCTCGCCCATCCTGAATTGGAAAAAAAAAAAAAAGGAAAAAAAAAAGGAGGAGAAGGGCTTGCTTAACTTGACTCTCAAAGCACCCAGGGAGCGGGGATGGGGACAGGTTGGGTCCCATCCCCGTGTCACTGCCACCGTGGAGCCCAAAGACCTGCTGCCACCTCGCTGCCAGCCGGAGGGAATCAGATTTAACCAAACTCACCGAAACCTTCACAGAAGAATCAGAAAACCTTTCCGCACCCTGATGGCTTTCCAAGAAGAAGAGTCGCAATTGCCCGAAGTCAAAAACAGCTCGACACTGAATTTCTTTTGCCCCCAAAGCCTCACCTGGGGAGGCTGGGGGGAGGTTTTGGTGAAAGCTGAGCCCCCAAGTTTGTCACTTGTAACCTGGGGGGGCTGCCAGCGGCGTGGCTGGGGCTTTGGTTGATTGTCCAAGCCGGAGGTCAGAGGGGACGTCTGAGCAACCCCCCCTCGCCTCGGTGTATTTACCTTCCACTGATTACAATTTCCTCCAAAGGGAAAAAAAAAAAAAAGAAAAAAAAAAAGAAAAAAAAAATAAGAAAAAAAAAGGAAAAAAAAAAAAAAAAAGAAAAAAAAAAGGAAAAAGAAGGAAAAAAAAGCATGGGGAAGGGGGCAAAATGGGGATACCATTACTGCCCAGCAAAGGATGGCACTGGGGAGGGCAGAGGGCATCTCGCACAGCCCCATGGCTCACGGCACAACACGTCCCGATGGGGCCGAGCACCAGGGCTGCCACCACGGGCATCCCCCAAATCACTTCGGGACCCCCAGCCGTGCCCCCAAATTGTGCTAACGAGGGCAGGAGCCCCGCCAGGACCGCGTGCTGCTGGAGAACGGCCCCGCAGCAGGGGCAGGGGCAGGGGGGGAGCGCGCGGTCGTGGCCCATTTGCAGGAGCAGTGGCCCCAGCGCTGCTGGGTCAGAGCCGTGTTGGTTTAGCTGAGCACGGAGCGAGCCCGCTTTTCCGCCTCTTGCCCTTTTCCTTCCCGTTTTGACTCGTTTTCCGCAGGAACGGCGCGCCGGGCTGTGAATTGGTGATCCGTGCTGGATTTCCACCCGGGCTCCGGCTTGGATTTAGGATCGTGGGGCCGTGCCCAGCTCCAGCGCTGGCCTCGTGGGGATGCTCGCAGGATCCTCCCCACCCTCCAGATGGATTTTGGTGCTCCTTCTCCTCCCGTGCTTTCCATTTTCCATCGCAGCGCCGACCCCGAGCCCTGGCCCGGCCGCAGTTGTCTGCCATTAAATTATTTCACACGTTCCATTTATTTGCAAGCCCTTTGCCAAGGCCCTTTTAAGCCTTAAATTCCATCCCCCCCCCAGCCAGATGATCAAATCTGCCATACCATTTACTTTCCTGCTCCTCCTGGAACAGCATTTTTTTTCCTTCTTTCTTTCTTTCTTCTTCTTGGGTATAATTTAAGGGTTGAAATAGCCTGGAGGGAATTAGCTGTAAATTCTTCCTAAGACAAATAAATTCAGCCCTCTAAGTTTCTACGTTTCTCAAACTGTTGAGAGACGTTTTAGGTTTGTTTTACTTGAAATAATGATCGCGGCATATCTGACCCTCAGGCTGCGGCCAGCTCTAACCAAATAAATAGCTTTTATTAATTAAGGTTTATCCTTAACAAATAAAACCCCAATTTGATCTCGGCCGGCTGAATTAGCAAAAATAAACAACTGGTTCTCCGGGCACTTGATGTGGATTTAACAAATTAACGCTGGGCCTTCATCAGGGAAGCCGCAGGGTGGTGGAGGCCTTTTACAGCCAAGAAATCCTTTGGAAAAACAATGTCTTTCGTTTCTCCCATGGTCTCTCTCTCTCGGTAAACATGTGGACTGCCTTCATCCCGTTATATACTCGGGGGAAGCGAGGAGGCTCCAGCGATGACGTCCGTGCGCGGCCGGTTAACTTGTTCCTCGCGGCCCCGTAATTGGGGAGGAAGCGCTGCCCTCGGGGTCGTGCCGGGCTCCCTGCTCCGGGAATTTCTCCCTCTGGGGGTTTCCCCCCTGCCCTGCTCCGGATCCTTTTTTTTTTTTTCCCGTAACTTGCGGCCGAGCTGCCCGAAGCAGCGGCTGGGGGCATTGGGGCAGTGCTCTGGATGGAGCCGGGTGAAGGATGGGGATGTGGAGAGGGGTCTGCTGGGCACAGGGCTGGTGGCAGAAATGATGCTGGGAACCACCCCACCTCTGATCTCCCCAAATCATCTCCGAAAGCCCAGGGAAGGTGAGGAGCAGCTGGAAGCTCCCGCAGAGAAACCCTTGGGGCCACCAGCCCCGGGGTGCCGGCGCCCAGCTTTACTCAGGATGATGCCGCATCGCCCAAACCCACCCCAGGACCACCCCACGGGCATGGGGACGGGGTGTCCCGGGGCTGCCAGCCCCACTCCGGGCTCTCCTGCTGTCGACACAGGGCTCCAGCCCCTGCCCCATCCCACCACCGCTCCCTGCGCCTCCAGGGCAGCCCCAGCTCCCCCAAAACCCCAGCAAAGCCCCAGCCTCAGTGGGGGGCTGGAGAGACCCAGGGGGGGGGTCCAAATGTGCTGAGTCCGAAGGAAACTTTCCCGGCTCAAGTGGCCTACATGAAAAATTTAAGAGAGGGGCAAGTCTCAGCTACCGGAGAAACATTACAGCGAAATGTTTCCGAGGATGTTTCACCTCATTAATTGTGAAAAAACTGAAACGCTGACACGTTTTTACAGGCTGCCAGTTTTGCTGGGGGAAAAGTGTCTCCGTTAAAAAGGAGCAGCGAAAGCCTGTACCAAGAAAGAGGCCAAGGCTGTCCCGGGAGGGTCTTAGCCTCCGCTCACTGACAGGCAGCAGCCGACTGTTTTATGGTTATGGAGCCGCCGCTGCACCAGCCAGCAGCCACCCAGCGCCGTGGACACCCACATTTCGGCAGGGTCCTGCCTGCGGGGAACCCGGGGAAGGTTCTGGGGAAAGGGCAGCAGGACCTCGTCCCGCATCCCCGCGGGGATGTGCCCAGCCTGGGCTCTGAAGCCTCCGTCGGCTGCTAAGTGGCACCAAAGCCATGGTCACCCATCCCTATAGACAGCGTGGTGGGACCGTGAGGCTTTTATGGGGTCTTGGGGCTAGAACGAAGCTGGAAAAGAGCAGCCCGGTCCCATGGGATGCTGCATCTCGTAGGGACGGTCTGAGCCCCGCAGCAGCCACTCTCACAGCCCAGAGCCAGCCCTCCAGAAAAGGCAGTGATTTTTCTGCTGCAAACCCAAGCGCCCCGGAGGAACGAGATCGGGATCTGTCACAGCGAGGAGGGGACAAGGAGCCGGGCAGGGGAGCAGCCAGGAGATGACCGGGATGCTGTGGTTTGGGGAGGACACCCTGGAAGACGAAGCCTGTGCTTTCATCCAGCTCTCCTCCAGCGCAACCCCTGGCTGCTCGTTGGATTGATTCGGGGACAAGGGCCTGGTCCTGCCCTTCCCTTCCCCAGAACAACCCCAGTGGGGACACAAAACTCCCCGGTGACACTCCGGGTGTGCCTCGCTCGCACAACTCTCCCGAGCTGCTGGCTGCTACCAGGACACAGCACCTGGTGAATAAATGAGCACTCATCCTGCACCCCGCTTTCCCTGGCGGCACGGGGAGAGCTCAGCGACTCAGGGGGGGGATCCAGGCTCCTGGGGGCACACGGAGCCCTAAAAAACTCCCTGGTGCCAGTCCTGCTGTGGGATGCCCCTCGAAAATGCCCCAAATTTGGGCAAAAGGCCGACACGAAGGCTATCAGGACGCGGTGCGTGTGGTGGGGCTGTGCCCGAGGATGCGCGCAGAGCGCACAGCGGACGGGGGGCTCCTCGGGGTGGGGGGGGGACGCTCGTGGCCGGAGCTGCACCGCAGCGGGTTGGTGGTGCTGAGCCAGGCCGAGCTCCGAGCGGCACAGAAGCGACGGGGGACCAGGAATTTTTAATTTTCTCCTCCCGAAAAAAACCTGCCAGCCCCCGCGGTGGGGGCCCACGGGCCAACAAAAGGCGCTGGCTCTGCCCCAGCCGCCGGTGGGGAGCCTCCCCGGCCAGGAGGCATTTTTTTTTGGGGGGGGGGGAATTTTGCCTTCATCTGCCGGCCAGGAGAGCTTTAGTGGTGGGAAGAGCTCAGCACAGGGTCTGTGCTGAGCCCCAGGGCTGCTGCATCGCCCTGCCAAGGGGCCCCCGGGCACCCACCCGGGGCGCAGCCTCTCGGTTTCACCAGCGCCGCCGGTGCCGTGCAGGAAAAGAGCCGAGAGCGGGGCCTGGCAGCGCCCTGATGGCTAACAGATGTGGGAACGGGCTGCTGCGGGGAGCCAGGAATCGGGGAGAGGGGCAGGAGAAAGCTGCAGACATGGAGAGGTTTGGGGCAGCCCCGGGGGACTCCGGGGTTGGTGGCGGGGTGGGGAGAGGGGATGGGAACTGTGGGGTGGGGTGGGGTGGGGATGGGGATGGGGATGGAGATGGGATGGGATGGGATGGGATGGGATGGGATGGGATGGGATGGGATGGGATGGGATGGGATGGGGACAGGGACGAAGATGGGATGGGGATGGGGATGGGGATGGGGATGGGGATGGGGATGGGGATGGGGATGGGGATGGGGATGGGGATGGGGATGGGGATGGGGATGGGGATGGGGATGGGGATGGGGACGGGGACGAAGATGGGATGGGATGGGATGGGGATGGGGATGGGATGGAGTGATGAATGGTGCTGGGACTGATGATACTGGGACAGACAATACTGGGATGGAAGATAATGGGATGGATAATACTGGGATGGACGATACTGGGATGGACCCCACCATCCTGCACCCAGGCCGATGGGGCCAGATGCTGCTTCCCTCCCACCCCACAGGCACAACCACTTTCAGACCCACTTGGTGCACCCAGAACCATGACCCCGCAGCTCCCCGGTCACAGCCACGGAGGTGCTAACACCGCTCACCTGCCCTACCAGCAGGGCACTGGGCATGTGCAGCTAATTAACGCTAACGAGACTTGTGCAGCACCCACCTGCGATCGCAAAAAACCTGCTGAAAACTCCTCTCTGACTACAAAGTGGATTTACCCGGGGATGGGGGGTGGGTGCCCTGCATGGATAGCGCCCGGGGAGTTTTGCAGGGTGCTTCGAAAATCCAAATGCTCGGGGATGGCCGCGCAGCAGGAACGCCGTGTAGGGGGCTGGCCCCCAGCCAGAGCCCCCTGGCATGGCAATCGCAGCCTTCCTCTCCACCCCCGGCAAAAAAAAAAAAAAAAAAAAAAAGTAAAAAAAAAAAAAAAAAAAGTGGTTTCTTGAAATTTAATAAGCAAAAGCCCGTAGCGAGCCAGCCCCAATGGCATCTGGCACTGAAACCCAACACCAGCCCTCCAGGTTAGAGCGCAGCCCTAATTGCATTAGGGTCATTGCCAAGACGGGGGGAAGAGGGCGTGCAGGGACCGGGGGGGACGGCGCAAACCCCGCAGGACCCCCCCTCAGGCCAGCTCTGGGCACCGGGACCAGCCCCTGGCACCCGTCTGCCTCTCTGCTCCTTCCTGAGCCCGGCTGGGGGCTGAGATGCCACCGAGCGCCCGTGTCACCAGCAGGCACCGACAGCAGCACCTGCCAAAAACCCACCCTGCAGCCCACGGCCACGGGTCAGGGTGCCAGGACGGGGCCATCGGCAAGTTTGGGTGGGCGAGGGCCGGGCACGAGGTGCCTGCAGGGACCCCGTCCCCCCCCTCCTGCTCCAAGGAGCACCCCATGGGCGCCTGCACACGCATTCATCCTGGAAACCCTCGCCAGCCAGCAGAATTGCTGTCCTTCGGTCTGGTTTTCATTTGAGGTCGGTGGCCTCTCGCCAAATTTATTGTAAAACATTCATTTTAATAAGTGGCTCGTATCTTTTTTCTTTTTCTTTTTTTTTTTTTTTTTTTTTTTTTCTCAACCCAGCCCATTTAACCGTTTCCAGGTTAAGGCGCAGGGTCCTGGATCGGGATCCCCGGGGGCAGGTGCTGGCTGCGGGAGGATGCTGGGGGGGGGTGCTCGGAGGTGCTGGGGTTGGGGGGCTGCTTCGGGGTCCTGCTCTGGAAAGGGTGGCAGAGCCAAGACCCTCGCGTTCATCACACCAGCACCGTCCCCTCTGGTTCCTTGGGGAGACAAGCGCCTTCTTGCCATGCTTGGGACCCCAAAACCCATCCAGGAGCGCAGTGGGGGACACATTGGGGCTGCTTTTTGGGGTCCCGGGGCACCATTCAGCAACCTCTGGGTTCTTTTCTACGAAACTCGTTAAAATGTATGACCCGATGGGTACCCTGGTGGTGCCGGAGCCAACGCACACACCGAGGGGACAGTGCCTGGTAGTTCAGTTCTGACATTTGTTTTAGGTTTCACAAACCCCTAATACTAATAGAAATGCTGCAGTGTCTTTTAATTTAAACGAAAACAGTTATTTTTTTAATTTAGGAATCCCCCGGAGGTATTTACAACCCCCAAATTACAGCCATGTGGCCGGCCGAGGATGAGAAAGTGAAATCGGGGAGGAGGCAGCGTCCCACGGCCACGGTCGTGCGGGGCTCGGGGCGCGATGCGGGGCTCCCCCATCACCGATCCCCCCCGATTTGGGGTGCGGTGGGATCCACCCGCCTCGAAACTCCTCAATCCCACGCACCAAGGGTCTGTGCAGAGATGCTCCTGCCCCTCTTGCAGCGCCTGCACGGCTCGGGGTTCAGTGCCACTCCCCCACGGTGGCCCTGCAACGTCCCTGCTGGATTTGGGGTCCGGCTTGGGGTGCGCTGCAGCTCCCCACCACCACCACCACTGCAATGCCCTGCGCAGCTCAGGGAGCGAGGGAACCCCCCCCCCCAAAAAAAAATCTCCTGCAACGGCTCTGGGGGCAGTGCAAGCCGCTCGCAAACTCTGCCATGCTCTGTATGGCTTGGGGTGGTGATGCCACCCCCAAAAAATGCTGTGGTCTGTACAGCTTGGGGAGTGATGCCACCCCCCAAAATATGCCATGGTTCTGTATAGCTCAGGGTGCGGTGCCACCCCCCCAAAGCCCCCCCGTGCTCTGTAGATCTCCGGGTGCAATGCACCTCCCCAAACAGCCGTGCCCTGAGCACCTCAGGGTGCGACGCCACCCCCCAAAAACCCCCAAGCTCTGCACATCTCCTGGTGCAATTCCCCCCCCCATAACACCGCCGTGCCCCGCACACCTCAGGCTGCCATCCCACCCTGTTTTAACACCCCGCAGACCCCGGGGAGCAGCCCGCACCTCGTGGAGCCACCGCCACGGCCGCGCTGCCCCCTCTCCGGGTGCTCCCCCCCCAGGAGGGGGGGACGCCGGGCTCTGCCCCCTCCCCTGCGCTGCCATGTGCTCCCCGGCGCTCCCCCGGCTCCCCTGCCATGTGCACTCCAGTTTCCTTGCGTGTGAAGCCTGCAGCCTCTCAGATTCAGTGGCTGGAAAGGATGGCGCCTCCACACATCTGGTTCAATGCGAGAGCCTGGCGCCTGGCTTAGCCACAGTCTCCATTCAGAGACACACAGACTTTAATAGACTCATACAATTCTTCCTGATCTATCGCTGCAGCCGCAGCTGAAAAGCTGCTTTATTATACCCGCTCCAAAAGGGGGAAGAGGAGGGAAGGAGGAGGGGGCCGGCGGCTGGCGCTGCCGCTCTCTGAAGGCTCCGGAGCCCCCCGGAGGTTTCGCTCCCGCTCCCCCAGCCCGCCCGCTGTCCCCCCAACCCCGGGGGCAAGGAGCAGCACGGTGGCGGCCTCGTTAGGTCCTCTGCTTAATTAGCGCCTGCCCGGGGAGCTGCTGTTTGCAGCCCGGTGCCAGGCACTGCTCGGTTCCCGATGGGGACCCCGCTTGTGCTCCTGGTGTCCCCAGCGGTGTGCCCTGCCCCGAGGTGGGACAATCTCTCCAGATCCTCCAGAGCCAGCGGCCCCTTTACCCCCTGCCCCACTCGGGGGCACGCAGGAGGGTCCTGTCCCCGCAGCATCCCCCGTTCCCTGTGCCGGGGGGGGGGTCCCTGGGGCAGGGAGGGATGCTGCTGGTTTCGCTGCGCCGTGGGAAGGTCGCCCGCAGCCACGCGTCCCTTGGGCTGGGAACGCCTCGAGGGTGAGGGTGTTTTGTTTTGTTTTGTGTTTTTTTTTTTAAACAAATTCTCAGAAATTTGGGGGTGTCCAGAGAAAATAAAAACAAAACACACAAAAAAACCTTTTCTGCAGCACGGTGGGAAGCGGGTGATAGATCTCGCCCTGAAAGCCCGAGGCAGCCCCTTCCCAGCAGGAGGGCTGGCTGGCCCCATCCTCCCTGGCCACCGCCAGCCCCACGCAGGGGATGGTTCCTCGTGGCCACCGGTGCCCGGAGCTTCTTCCCTCTTCCCCGCTGCTTTTTCCAGCCGGGATAAAACCCAGCCGTGTTGGCCCTGGGCTAAACCCTTCCCCGTTCCCAGCTCAGCCCCCGACCCTGAAGTTTTACAGGATGCTCTGGGCTTCCCCCATGGCACGGGGATGCTGTCCCAGCCTCGCCACCCCCCGCGGGATAAATCCTTCCAGCTGCTGCTCCCGCCGAGCGCGCCGCAGGCAGGGACACGGTGCCAGCCCGGGGGACGCCCAGGCTCTGCCAGCCCCGAGCCACCGGGGACTTAAACCGCAGCAAAGCACCCGGGCCCCATCCTGCCTCCAACCCCATCCCTTCGGCTCAATCATTTCACAGCCCCCCCGGGGGGGTAAAAAATTGCCTGTTGCCAGAGGAAAGCAGCCCTGGGAAAGGGGGCGATCGCCCCGCTCCCTGGGAGAGGGGAAGGGTTTCTAACGAGGCAGCCTCAAAGCCCTAAATCATTTCATCAGCCTCCCAGCTACAGACACACGCCCAGGCTCTCTTAAAATGCTGATTCGTTGAAATTCGCCCATCTTGGCTGTGCGGAGCCGAAAATTTCATATTTTTCCTGTGAATCAGCCCCGTTCCCTGAAATAACAGCCCAAAAGGAGAGGGGAAATAGTCTCGCACTGAGCTGTTCCTGGTCATGCTAGACATAACAGCCCGGGGGGGCGGGCAAGGTGTCCCCGTGTCCGGGCTCTCCCAGGGCTGGGCACGGTGGCACCAGGCACCCGGAGCTGTTGGGGGGGCTCTTGATGGAGCAGGGCAAAACCCTGTGTCCCCAAGGCACACAGGACCCCTCTGTACCCTCCGGACCCCACCAAGAAAAGGTTTCCACACCCGTTTCTTGCTGGAAAGGAGGGGGGAAGGAGCATCCCCTGCGGCGCTGCCACAAAAACCCAGCTCGCTGGGGGCGCAGAGGGGAGAAAAATCACATCAATAGGGGAAAAGGGGGATTTCCAGGTGCTTGGTTTAGGATTTTTTTGTCTTTTCCCCATGGCAATGGCTTGCTTTACCCCGCCACAGAGGCGAGCAGCCCCGCGGAGCTGTGCAAACGCTGCAGGACACGTGCTGGTAGTTCTTTGCTGGGAAGGGCTCTGAGCGCACAGCACCGCTGCCAGGGGCTGCAGGTCCCCGAGCTGCGAGGTGTCCACACCGGGAGGGGGGTCCCGGAGCCCAGCTGGGGGCGTTCGGCCCTTTTGTGGGCAAATCCAACCCAAATTGGAGCCCAGGTGCCACCGGTCTGCAAGGGCTTGAAAGCAGCCTGGGGCTGGGAGCATCCTCCCAGGGCATGGAGCAGAGGGCGATGGCACCCTTGGGGGCTGGAGGAGGATGGGGAGCAGTGGTTCTGGGGTACCCACGCCCAAAACCCCATTTGTAGCTGGGGTATCTCCGTGCCTGGCAGTGGTTTGTGCTGTTTTGGGGTGGTTTGCAGGGTTTTGGGATGCGCAAGACCCGGGGACCTGTCCCACTGCACCTGGGGGACCACCAGGTAGGATGGGGGGTCCTGCAGCAGGAGTGTGGGGTGACCGTGGTGGGGGGGTCCCCATTTGGGGAGCGGGTGTCTGGCCGTAGGGTCTGTGCTGCAGACTGGGGGGTTAGGGCCAAGGTGGGTCCCTCCCCATTATTTTTTTTTGCCTGGGATGCTCTCAGATCCTGCCGGTGAAGCTGGCCAGGATTAATTAATTAGCAATTAATCAACCTGCACGATGGATGCTGCACCTCTGGGGGAGTGCTGGGCTCCGACACCCAGCCTGGTGGTGCTGTGTCCCCCCCCCCAGCTCCACGGGCAGCACCCCTGTGCGGACACAACCCCTCGCCATTGGGTTTGCATCCTTCCCTGCAGGGCAGGAGATGTCCCCACACCCTGGGGACAGCGACGGTGGCACGCAGCCCCTGGACACCACGGCCAAGTGAGTTTTGCTCCTGTCCCAGCCCCGTGTGCCACCCGTGCTGGCTGTGCTGGCCTTACAAGGACCGAGGCAGCTCGCCTCCCCCGGCACCCCCAGCGGGGGAGGCACAGGGGAAATTCCTGCAGATTTAGGGCTGAGATGTGCCGGTCCCCACGGGCCTGTACTCCCCTGGGCCAGGCGCAGGGGTTGGCCATGAGTTAACGATGGTGTCCCTAATTGCAGCCCAGTGCACAGATTCCCCAAGGAAGGAGCCCCCAGGGCCTCAAAGGCACAAACCGACTCTTTTCCAGCAGCCGAGGTGTCCCCGAGCTGTGCCCCTGCCCGGTGGGGACACGCAGCGTTTGGGAAGGCAGGAAAGGCACGGCACAAAATGCGTTTTGTGACCTAGGACCCCGGGAAATTTTGGGACTGCTTGGGACAACCGGCCAGCCCCTGACCCCAAAAGCGAGCCCCTTGCTGTCACCAAGCCCCTGCTTCACCTCTCCTT
Source organism: Aythya ferina (assembly GCF_964211825.1). NCBI lineage: Eukaryota > Metazoa > Chordata > Aves > Anseriformes > Anatidae > Aythya > Aythya ferina. Next base: position 3,907,103 of record NC_140318.1, on the reverse strand, counting down.
TTTCCATCTGCCCTTGTTTGTGTAATTAAAAGGGATTTGCTGTAACATCCATCACCTCAACCCCCTCTGCCCCTTTGGGTGCAGCCTCTCGCTTCACCCCAGGACCAAGGGCGATTCGTCCACCCCACATCCTGGCGAGGGGACGGGGAGAGGAAGGGTCTGGACCTGCTGGTGGGGTGCCCGGGGCTGCCACCCAGCCCCATCCCATCGCCCGCTCCCATCTGGGACCAGCCAAAATCTCCCGGTGTGCAGGCGATGGACACTTTCTCCCCCACCCCACCCCATCCCTGGGGATGTTCCCATGGGGTCGCAGCCCTTCCCCAAGCCCATGACAACCTCGGCTCACTCCAAGCTCCCAGCCAGCCCCCAAAGCATCCCCTGGAGCCAGTGCCCGACCCTCTCCCATCGGCAGGCAGCACCAAAAGGCCGCTCATTGTTTGAAAAGCCATCAGTCAGGGCCTGCTGGCTAAAATTACCCTCCTGCTTTATCATCTTGAGAACATTAAGGGCTGTTGTTAACAGATGTTTCGCGTTACACATTATTTGTTAGTCTAATGAAAGGAGGTGAACAAGCTTTCAAGACCTCAGAAGTTGTGCGGAAGGTTTTCGCCGGGAGGCTGCCGCGCCGCTCCGGGGGAGGACGGGGATGGGGACGGGGACGGGGACGGGGATGGGGACGAGCCCTTGCTGCCCCCGTGGCATTTCCCATTTCCTCTGCCGCTGTCCTGCCTGGCTTGTGGGGTTTCTGCCTCTTATCTTTGGGGAGAAATGTGTCGCAGAGCTGTTATCTGTGCCCAGCCCTCGGCAAGGATGCGCTGGGTGCCCTCGGGGCTGGGTTGGGGCAGGGGCTGGGCAGCCCAGGACCTCAAATACAGGGCTGTGGGACTTGGGGTGCTGAGGAAGGGCCTGGATCCTCCTCAGGAAAGCATAAAACCCTCCCTTTTCCAGCATGGTGAGCCCTGCACAGAGGATGGGGTGCCTGCAGCAGGTTTGGGGCCACCCTTCCTCAGCCCAGCAGCGCAATGACCCCAATAACCACCGCCCAGCCGGACACCGAGCTGCACCCTGCGGAGAGACATCGGATACAGGGCTCGTTTGCTCTGATAATTAACCTGCTGCCACCAACCCGTGGGGCTCCAGACCTGCACCCAGCAGGAGGAAAAAAAGCGAGGGTGAAGAGGAAGAAGAGAGAAGACGCCAGGAGCCCGTTTCGCTTTAGGGCGATGACAAAAGCTAGCGCTACCAGAAAAAAACTCCTCTGCTGTCATCACGCTGATGCATGGTGAGATCTGAAGGGCAAGGGCAGGGCTTTCGCCTGGTATTTGGTGTTTCCCCATCCCGACTTCGGAAAGTGCATCCCAGCCCCGGCGGTGCCGGTGGTGGCAGCCCCACAGGTCAGCGTGTTCACACACTGGGGTTTTCTCGCTCCGTTTCCTTGCTCGTCTTCCTGCTGCTTTCAGCTCCCATCCCTCAGGTATTTCCTTCCCTCTCCAGGTGGGATGGTGGGGAGAAAGGTTTCCATTCCTGCGCACGCTGCTGGCGCATCCCAGGTGCCGATGGTGTCTTCGTCCCCGTGCCTTCGCAGAAGCAGGTGCCAACGGGAAGCATCCCCCTCCTCCAGCGGTGCCAGGATCAGCGTGCCAAAACCCACGGGGCTCTGCCCCGAGAAGAATGGGCTTTCAGGGTAAAAAAATGGGCTGGTGAGGATCAGCCGGCCCCCTCGGCTCTCTCTCTGGTACTTGCAGCACTCCTGGTCCCCGCTGAGCCCCTTTGGAGAGTGCTGGGATTTCAGCAGTGCGGTGATTTCTCTGCCCTTCTGCAAATAGCCCCGCGAGACGAGCTGTAGGATGGGATGGGGGTCCGAAAGCTGTGCCCGCCCCGTGCTGCCTGCAGCCCCCCCCGTATGGTCCCATCCGTGGGCGAAAACTTCCCCCGTGGTCCCAAAGGCAACGTGAGAAACGCAAACAAACCCCAAGGGAAGGGGAAGGAGGATGGAAAACACCACCAAAAGTACCCGAAACCACCCCAGAAAGCAGCCCCCAGCCCTCAGCACCCCGAGCAGGGTGGGGGGCTCTCCCTGTGGGGGAAGAAGGTTGTGCAGGGAATAAGTTGAGGGCAAAAAGGGTGCTTCAGCCCCAAAGCATGCACACAAGGAGGGGGCACGGGGAGCACCCTGCTCCCGTCAGGACCCCTCACTGCAGCTCTGGGGGGGCTGAGCCCCCTGCCCCTGCCCAGGCACGGGTCAGGCCCTGGCCAGGGCACGAAACGAGCTGGGGGTACCCGAGCCCAGCCTGGCAGCAGGTTTGGGGTCTGCACCTCCACCCCGAGCTCCCCAGCCCCTTCTCCCTTCCAGCACCCCGGGGGGGCTTCCAGGTACCCCAGGAGCGGGGCCGTGCAGCGGGGACGGGGCCAATCCTGCTCGCTCCGGAGCCGGGATGCGCCCGGGCGGAGCGGGTTTGTCCCGGTACAAGTGCTCCTCCCGCTCAGATCGGACGAGAACCGGGGTACCGGGACCTTCCCCGGCCCCAGCCCCGTCCCCAGCCCCCCGGGACACGATGAGACCCGCTCCGGGGGCTGCGCTCCGGGGGCTGCACCGGCTCCCACCTCTGGCCCGGGGGGGAGCGCACGGACAAAGGCCGGTCCCGGGGCCGGTCCCCCCGCTCCCCCCGGGGTCGCCTCCGCTCCCGAGGCGCAGAAACCGACCCGGGGAGCCCCGGGATGGGGGGGGGGGGGGGCGCAGCCTCGCAGCCCCGGCACGCACCGGGAGGGAGCTCGGCACCGGCACGCCCGGTGGCAGCGGTGTCCCCAAGCCCCCGGCGCGGTGTCCCCGGCCGGTGCCGTGCCCGTGTCCCCCCTCCTCGACCTCCGGTGCCCGGTGCCTCCCCCCCCCGGCGCGATGTCCCCCTGTCCCCGGTGTCCCTGTCCCCCTGTCCCAGCCGTCGGGGGCTTTCGGGGCGGCGGCGGCTCCTTTCCCACCGGCATCCCGGAGCCCCCCCCCGGTCGCCCACCTCTCCGACGGCCCCCCCTCAGCCTCCCCCCGCCACATCCTCACCCCCCATCCCGCCTCCCCCCCCATCGGGGTACCCCGAGCCCTTTTGTCCCCCCTGCTCAGCGCTGCCCACGGGCCGTAACCTGGCCCGGGGGGGGGGGGGCAAAGGGGTGCAGGGGGGTCACCCCAACCCCAAGGCTACCGGGGCCGGGGGGGGGGACATCCCGGGGCGGCGGCACTCACCGTCCTGGGGCGCTGCTTCGCTGCCGCTGCTGCCTCCCGACGGCTCCGGCATCGCCTTGCCGCCCCCGGCGGGTGGGGGGCCGGCGGGGGGGGTCCCGTTCATGCCGGCCGCCACCTCCTCCAGGTCGAGGAGGTGGCTGACGCTGAAGTTTTTCCTGCCCTGGGGGTTTTCGGGAGGCTCCGGAGCGCGCACGGTGCCGGGGGCGAACGGCTTGTCCATGGCGAAGGCTGGCGCCGAGTCCATGGCTCCCACCCCCAGCCCACCCCGAGGTGCCGGGCCGCTCCCCGGCCCCTTCCCCTTCTCCACCCTCCCCCCCCCCCCCACACACACCCCCCTCCAAGTAAATAGTAATAATAATAATAATAAAAAAATAATAAAATAATAATAATTAAAAAGGCAAAAATAAATAAAATAAATCCCGGCTGCCCTGCGAGTCCGGCTCCCTCCCCAGCCCCTGTTCCGCCTTGTGCTGACGTCTGGGGAAAAAAACCACGCTCCCAGCCCAAACTTTTTTCCCCTGCTCTTTGCTCTGGAGCTGTTCAAACAAACGCCCCTGCTCCGAGCCGAGCGGGGCGGCCCCTCGCCCCTCGCCCCTCGCCCCTCGCCCCTCGCCCCCCGGGCCGGCGACCTGCCCCCTGCCAGGGGCCGAGCACCGGCGGCAGCGGAGCCCGGGGGGGGGGTTAGGGGGAAGGTTTATGGGGAGGGGGGGGGGCAGAGCCCCGCTATCCCCTCTTTGCCCCCCCCGCGAGCCCCCCCAGCCCTTCTCCAAGTGCTTCTATCAACAAGTGGAAGCGGCCGCGCTCCGCGGGGGGGGGGGCTGCGCCACCCCGACCCCAAATGGGGCTGGAGGGGGAGAGGTGACCCGCGGGTGACAGGGGGACACGGCCCCCCCCTACCCCCTCTTTTTCCACCTCTACCCCCCTCCTCTAAGCCCCAGCAACCCCGGAGCAAGGTCACCTCTCCTGGGAAAAGCCTGGCTCTCTCGCCTTAATGAGATAATTACGTCCTGCACCACAGTTAAAAACTCATAGGCTGCTTCCCTTGGGGCTGCGAAAGAAACCTCCCTAATGAAAACCAGCCGCCGGGAGAGGAAAAAGGAGTTTTTCCCCCCTTCTTTTAAAATCCAGTCCCGCTAGGGGTATACGTGTGTGTGTGTGTAGATGGAGGAGGCGATGGGAGAGAAGGGGGCAGAGCTGGAGGGGGTTTGGGGCTGGGGGGCGATGGGGCTGCGGGCGCATGCCCATGGTGCAGGGCGCAGGGGGGTTTCGAGGTGAAACCGTGCAAGTTTGGGTGCTGGAGCCCGGCTCTGAGCTCCCAAAAAGCCCCGTCCCGGGGAGGCGAGCCCCCGGCTGAGTTATTTTAACATTTGTCGCAAGCTTTTTCCTTGCGCTCCCTCTCCCCTTCAAGTCGGAGGCGTGCGGATTTCGAAGCGAGCCAGCGCTGCCAAATCTGATCTCCCTGACGGGGGAAGCAGCTTCCCAGAGCTCGGCAGATTGGAAGGGGTGTAGCTGAAGGCAAGATTTTGGCTCTCCGAGTCCGCGGGGGGGCTCCCGCAGCGTGCAAAAAAAAAAAAAAAAAAAAAAAAAACGAGCCAGCCCGGCCTCCCAACCCCCCTCCTGCTTTTTTTGGGGGCTGTTTTACTGCCCCTCCTGGCCCGATCTGCTGGCCCCAGGGTTGAATACAGGCCGGAATCAGCTCCGGATCCCCATCCTCCCCTTGCCCGTGTAAACCTGGAGGTGGTGTCACTCCGGTTTTGCCGTGCCACCCAGCATGGCACGGGGCACACGGGTGGCACACGTCGCCGCCAGCCCTCCGGGCAGCTTTGGGGGGCGACGTGCCACGTGCTGGGGCCGTGTGAGGAGCCAGCACATCCCCTCCTTGGCCCAATATCCACTTTATTCCGCTTTTTTTCCCCACGGTGGCTTCCAGGACGTGCTGTCCCCAGGATGGGGGGGACACCGGGTGCTGCACAAACGGCTCCAGGGACAGCCCGGCCCCTGCAGATGGTGGCGACCCCTTGGAGCTTGGTGTCCTGGTGGCGATGCGCCCGGCTCCGTCGGGGTTTTGGGGGTTATCTGGGGGGCTGGGGGGCTTGGGGGTTGTTGGGGTGGGAGGGGGCAGCCCCGGGCACTGCCCCCCTGCCTCCTCGCTCAGGGCCAGAGCTCGTTCTGGAAGCGTTTGGCTCTTCCAGGGGAGAGGCCTTTCGCTCAGCCCCTGGCATTAAATAATTAAACGGGGGGGAATAATCGTCGGCGAAACCCCCTCGGGTTCGCACTTCCTCGGGCCCTGTGATTGCCGATATTTTTTTGGGTGAAATATGACCTTTTTTATGATCAAAGGGGATCGGAGTTCCAAAGGAAAGTGAAAAAAAAAAAAAAGAGAGAGAGAGAGAGAAAAAAAAAAAAAAAGAGGGCAAGCATTTTCTTTTTCCCAATCCTAGCGGTCTGGTAAAGTTTCTTTAGACATGCAAAGATTTACACACCTTTCTGCAGGGTGCCTTAAATTACCCTCCGACTCTTTACACATTTCCATGAGCAGAGCAAGAACAGTAAGTCATTGAGAAATTAACTGGCCTTTCAGTAATATCCCCTGTCGGCCTTTCAGAAGGAGAATGTCTAATGACTTTTTTGAAGTAGAGGTCAGGGTTTGCTTTTTTTAAATAAAACAATCTGTATTAATGCAATTTCCTTTTTAGCTCTAGGATTTGCTTTTTTTTTTTTTTTTTTTTTTTTTAAGCATCATTTTTTTTTTAACTCCGCCAGCCACACAAGGCATCTGAAGCTAGACCCATTTGTCTGAAACCCGCTCTCCTGTCGTTCCCCAAGCCTCTCGTGTGAGATCTTCTCCTTTTTTTTTTTTTTTTTTTTTTTGAAAAATGCATTTTAAGCGATCAAAACTGGACCTTCGGAGCTGGCAAGGTGGCTCTCAGCCGTGCTGAGCAAAGCATGTTTGGTGAAAACGCAGCCAAGCACGTTTGCTGTGCCTAAACCCGAGCGGGGCGAGCGCTCCGACACCGCCGAGAGGGGCTGGGGGACCAAAGCTCAGCTCCCTGAGGGTGCCTTAAAAAAAAAAAAAAAAAAAAAAGAAGGACAATTTAATTTGGGTTCATCTCAATTTATGTCCTTCTAGGGGATTCCTGGTGTTCCTGAGCCACCTCCCGTGGCTGTGCCGCGCTGGGTGGGAGCGCCGCGGGCACCGGTGCTGCGTGGTGCACTCGGGGCTCCTTTCAGTACCAAAATGCTCATTCTCCTCGATATTCCCCAAATCTTGCCCTTTCTATATTATTCTGCAAAGAAACTGGGTTGGGGTGCCCGCATCCCCAGGGTTTCTGGTTATGTGCCCCGTAACGAGGAGGACGCACGGGATGGAGACGGGGGCTCGTGGTGCCTGGCCAGGACATGGAGAGGGTCTTGGGGTGGGTGGCACCACTGTGCCCTGCTCCATGCCAAGCCCCCTCCCCAAAATTAGGCTGGAACAGCCTCGGGATGGCACCTCTGTGCCCCCCCCCAGGGGATGGGGTCAGCCATCCCCACAGCAGCACCCCAAACCTCGCAGCGCTGGAGGTGCAGAAGGGCCCTGTTGACCCACGAGGATGGGGCAGCTCGGGGCCAGCTGAGCCACCACGGGGGGGTATCGGGGCAAGCACCGTGCTCGGTTTGGCCCCCAAAATATGGGCACCCCCCCCATATTTCAGCATCCACAAGTGGCTCCCAGCCCTGCAAGCACCCAAGGGTGCCTCGTGCCCCACCTTGTGCCCCATGCTTCATCCTTGCCCCCCCCCCACAGCTCCTTGTCCCTGGTGGCATCGTGCCCCCCCCCAGCCCGTGGTAAAGGTTTTTCTCCTTTTCTCCCCCATTCCCCGTTCCCCCCGGTTCTGTCTCTTTCTTTTCGCTCATTCTTTCTCTCGCTCTCTTTCTTTCCCTGCCAGGAATCCCAGTCCCAGATGAACCAATACTCCGTGGCTCTGCTATTTCCCTTTTATTCCCCCCCCCCTACAACCCCCCCCAACCCCCTTCAACGGCGAGATGGGAAAAGAGTGAACTAAAAAAAAAAAAAAAAAAAAAAGAAAGAAAAAAAAAAAAAAAGAAAAGAAAGAAAGAAAGAAAAAAAATCAAAGCTGCACATATTGGATCCAGATGTGCTCACAGCCCTTTCCAGCAATTTAATTAAATTCCCCCAGACAGCCAGGAGGATTTCTTAATGATCAAATTTCCCTGGCTTTCCTCCTAAAATGCCCCTCTTTCTTCGGCTCGCCGCTGCTCTGTCTCCCTGATGGATCGCCAGCTCGCATTCTTCCCCGGCCGCCCCGCCAAGGCGCTGGGGAGGCCGGGGCTGATCCCGGCCGGGCACCGGCACGACGCCCGCCGTGACCCCAGGGGGGGTCTTTGGGGTCGGGGTCCCCCTCGTGTCCTGCTCACCAGCGTTCAGTTTTTTGTCTCAGACCCCTTTTGGGGTGAATTCCCTCCAAATGGGGAAATTTCCTCCGGGGGAGGTTGGGTCTAGGAGGTCTCCAGTGGTGCTGTGCGCACGGGGATGGTGGCGATGCCCGGTCCGCGGAGGATTTGGGGACCCACAGAGGATTTTGGGGGGGTTCATGGAGAACTTGGGGGATCCATGAAGGGTTTTGGGGCCATGGAGTGTTTTTGGGGGATCCACGGAGGGTTTTGGGGATGGGGGCAGGAGAAAAGCGCCCAGGCAGGGTGACCTCCTCGCCCCCCCTGCCTCACGCCGCGAGCTGGAAGCGCCCCGCCAGAATGAAAGAAATCCCCCGAATAAAATAAAATTAAAATAAAATAAAAAATAAAATAAAATAAAATAAAATAAAATAAAATAAAATAAAGTAAAATAAAATAAAATAAAATAAAGTAAAATAAAATAAAATAAAATAAAATAAAATAAAATAAAATAAAATAAAATAAAATAAAATAAAATAAAATAAAATAATAAATAAAAGTAAATAGGAAACTTGAGGCGGCTTCGGTTAGGGCCGGCTCTCCGGAGCTCCATGCAGCTGGAAATTCCACCGGAATAACAATAATAATAAAAATTAATAATAATAATAACAAAAACAGTAATAATAATAATAATAATAATAATAATAATAATAATAATAATAATAATAATAATAATAATGATAACGGCAGGGAGGGGGCACCCGCACCCTTGGGTGCTTCCTGGGGGATGGAGGAGGTCGGGGCACGGGGTGGGGGTGTGCATGGCTGGGTGTGCACGGGGTGAGCGTGCACTGGGTGTGCGCGTGCACGGACGCGCGTGAGCGTGCAATGCGTGTGCACGGAGCAGTGTGCAAGGAGGGGGGCGGTGCGCGTGCACCTTGTACGTGCACGCGCCCGGCTGAGCACGCCCCCCCCCCCCCCCGTGCGCGCCCCCGCCGCCGCCGCTCCCCCCCCCCCGCCGTTCCCCACCTGCCGCGCGGCCTCTGCTGCCCCCTGGCGGGCGCGCGCACCAGGCCACGCCCCCTTTAGACCACGCCCACTCAAACCACGCCCCCCTTAAACGACACCCCAATGATCCCCTAGACCACGCCCCCTTAGACCACGCCCAAACTGCCTCCCACCCAAACCACGCCCCATATATGAGGCCACGCCCCCTTGTAGTCCACGCCCCCCTGTTTGACCACGCCCCCTCCGGGCTTAGCCGCCGGCTTCCGCTTCCGCTCCGGGCAGTGGCGGCGGCGGCGGCGGGCAGGTGGGGGCGGCGGAGGGAGGGCTGCGGCACCGGGACCCCCCCAGGGGCCTTGTGGGACCCTCGTGAGCCTCAGGGGGCGGCTGGGAGGCCCCGGGGCCGTGCTCCGGGCTCTGTCCCGGGTTTGGGAGGGTTTTGGGAGGGTTTGGGGGGGGTTTGGGGCTCGCCCCCCCCCGGTGAGGGGCCTGCAGGGCCCTGGGGCCCGGCCCTGTGTGTGGGGTCTGGGCCTGTGCGGGTGGGGCCGGCCCCGGGCCCGGCTCTGCCCTGTGCTGCCCGCAGGAGATAAGGGCGAGGGGTGTGGGGGGGCTGTGCTGCCCTTTGTGGCCTTTTATAAAGCTCTAAGGCGGCTGGGGGGTGTTTTTGAACTGTTAAATCTCTCAAAACCCGCGTTTGTTTGGAAACAGGGGGAATCCCGTGGAATTCAGGCCCTGCTGGCGTCTGCCCGCCACAGTCCTGCGTGGGGCAAGGCGCCACTGCCATGCAGGGGCCCCCCCGGGCGGCAGCAGCATGCCCTTCCTGCACGGCTTCCGCAGGATCATCTTCGAGTACCAGCCCCTGGTGGACAAGATCCTGGGGCTGCTGGCGCTGCAGGACGCGGCGAGGCGGAGCGAGCTGGAGAGGTGACGGGATGGGGCTGGAAACGGAGCTGTCCCGGGGGGCTGCCGGTCCCAGGGACCCTTTGGGAGCGTGGGGTTGGAGCAGCGCAAGCACGGGGCTGTGTGTGCTCCCCAGGAGCCTGCCTACGTCAATAAAACCGCACCAGGTTGCGGGACAAGAGGAGAGAGCAGGGCTTTTTCTTCCTCTTGGGTGCTGCTTTGACCTCTGCAAACCCGTCTGAGACGTGTAATGCTCAGATGAGTGACCGTCTCTCTCTGTGCATCCCCAGCCATGCCTGCCTGGGCAGCGACAGGAGCCAGCTCTCGGCTGTGAGGCGAGTTTTGGAGAGGGAGACCCACTCCCCCTTCTACCAGGAAGGCGTGAGCTATGCCCTGCTGAAGGTCACCGAGCTGGGGCTTGTCACCGCCGCGGAAATCCTCCTGGAGTTTGGCGCTGACCTCAGCTTCGAAGGTACGGCTGCTGGGAAGGGGGGTGGGGGGCGTGCGGGGCTGCTCCCTTCTCCAAAAAACACGGCGTGTTTCTGCCCCCAGACCCCGTCACCTACTACACCCCGCTGCACATCGCGGTGCTCCGCAACCAGCCCGACGTGGTGGAGCTGCTGGTGCGCCACGGGGCGGACATCAACCGCAGAGACCGGGTACGGACCTGGCTGCCTGGGGACAGCTCCCCCCTCGTGTGTCACCTGCTGTTGGGGGCCTCCTGAGACGCTGCCTTTGGCCAAACAAACCCGTCCCTGCTGCGGTGGGTGGGAGGAGGTTGGGTTAACCCAGCTGTGGTCACTGGGATGCTGTGGAGGGGCTGTCGCTCTTGATTTTAATGGGATGGGGTGAAATAAATGCTCTGATGTTGGCCGTGATGAAGCCCTAGCAGGGGGTTTATAGAGGAGCTCACAAAGAGGCGTTAATGCTTGTGTTTTTCTCCCCCTCGATCTCTGCAGATCCATGAGAGCAGTCCCCTTGATCTGGCCAGCGAGGAGCCCGAGCGGCTGTCGTGCCTCCAGAGGCTGCTTCAGCTGGGGGCTGACGTCAACGCAGCCGACAAAAACGGTGGGTGTGCCCCCCCGGGTGCTCCTGCAGAGAGCAGGGAGCCGCTTCTGGGGTGAGCGTTTCTAGGTGGAGCTCTTTTTTTTTTTTATTATTTTTATCTGTCTTCTCCCGCTGCAGGAAAGACAGCCTTGCTGCACGCCCTGGCCAGCAGCGACGGCGTCCAGATCCACAACACTGAGAGCATCCGTCTGCTGCTGGAAGGAGGTGAGGAGAAGCTCCCCTCTGCACACAAAAAGCCCCTCCAGGCTGATTCTTTGTACAGCAGCAGGTGCTGCCCTCCCGACTCTTTTACGTTCCTGACTGAGCAAGAGTAAAGCCCGGCAGAGGCAGGGTTAGGGCTGTCCTGGTCTCTCTGGCTGTGTTTTTTCCAAAGGATGCTTCCTAGATAAACGTATCAGATACAGAAATCATGCTCTCTGCTTCTTGCTTCTGGCAGGAGGTAGAATAGGATAAAGAGAAAAGCGTCTTTCTCAGAAATCAGGGCCTGCAGCGTGGCTCCTCGTGGAGCACGTGTTGGGCTTCTCATAACAGGGAGACAACGATCTTGTCCTGGTGTTTAAGTTCTGCCTGGGGCAGGCAGCGGGGAGGCCCTGGGAATTCTGTGGTCTCCTGGGCCCGTCCCTGGAAGGAGAAGGGAGCAGAGGAGGGTTTGGTGCTGGGTGCCCTCCGTTTCTCTGCGTTCCCAGTTCCGTTCTCCGTGTCTCCCCCCCAGGTGCAGACGTCAGGGCCACCACCAAGGACGGCGACACCGTCTTCACCTCCCTCATCTTCCTGCTGGGCGAGGGGGTGTGCAGCAGCAGCACGGAGGAGGCGCGGGTGACAAATGGCTTCTGCTTCCGCGTCGCCCAGCTGCTGCTGGCCCACGGGGCCAACCCCAGCGAGTGCCCGGCCCCCGAATCCCTCACCCATCTCTGCCTCAGCAACTTCAAGCACCACTTCGCGCTCCTGCGCTTCCTCCTCGAGTCGGGCGCTGCCTACAACTGCTGCCTCCACGGCCCTGCCTGCTGGTCGGGCTTCCAGCTCGTCTTCGAGTGCCTCTGCTCTCACCTCAGTGTCTCCGAAGAGGACAGCTTCTACGCGGACCTCCTGCAGAAGGGTCAGACTCTGCTGGAGCTCATGATGGCCAGCTCGCAAGCCATCCGGCTGCCCAGCAACTTTGAGGTCAACACCAGCAGCTGTAGGTACCACGGGGACAAGGTCAGGACTCTCTTCTGCTCCCTGAAGCAGCTGGAGCACACCCCCCAGGCACTGAAACATCTCTGCAGGGTGTTTATCCGGCAGCGCCTTAAGCCTTGGCCTGTAGATGTTAAAATCAAAGCTCTACCTCTTCCGGACAGGCTGAAGTGGTACCTGCTCATCGACCACGCTGCTGTTGGGCACGAGGACCTCTGAGCCTGGCTGGTGCCTCTCCACCTCCCCTCTCCACGCTCGTGGTGCCCGTGGCCAGCCAGCAGCTCGCTGCTCTGCACTGGGTCTCCCTGCAGCGAGGGGTGCTGCCCTCCCCGTGCCCACGGGGCCTCTCTGCTGTGTTTCAGGGCCGTGCTTCTCCGTGCACGGTGCTGCACGCGTGTCCTTGGAGGCTCTGAGATGAACACCTGCTTATTTTGATTTAATTTTACACCAGAAGGAGCCCGGGGGATACTCCTCGAGCACCTTGTTAGGGAGGTTGGCCCTCTGCGGGTGAAGAGGGCTGCTGGAAATCAGGGAGACACTGGGGAGAAAGGGTTGTGTGGGTGTTGGGTGAAGGGCCAGTGTGGCTGCACAGCTCCCCTCCTTCCAGCCGTGCTGGCTCTGCAGTGGGCAAAGCAGTGCCTTGGATGAGGGGCAGAGCTGTGAGACGCCTCTGGGTGCTGAGAGAAGAGGTGTTGCCTGTCCCAGGGGCTGAGCAGCAGCACGGAGAGGTGCCAAGTGCAGCCAGACCCCCAGGGGAGCGCTGGCATCCAGTTCTGTGCCTCCTGCTCTGCTGTGACGGGGGCAGGCCCTGCCTCTGCACCCCGATGTGGTGCTTTCAGCAGCCCGGCTGCTGAGCGCCCTCAGAGCTTTTGCCAAGAGCACTCGATCCTCTCGGCACGGGGGATGCGTCTTGGAGGCGCTGGGCTCTGAGATAAGTGGCTGTTTTTCGGTGTTGTGCGTGCAGGGAGGAGGATTGGGCAGCTACCTGCTCCGTGCCTTGCTTCTCCCTATCCCTGGGCCTTTTACACGCTCCTCTTTCACGAGCTCCAGCGCCTCCTGCCCAGGAAGAAAAAATTGCAGCAGAGCTCGGGGTTTTCTTGCCAGGCTGCTACAGAAAGCCCCGACCTTTGGAACTGGGCATGAAGGTCTCGTGTCCCAACCTGCTGCAGCCGTCTGGCAGCTCCTGGGCATCCCTGTGAAGTCCAAAAGATGCCGTGGAGCTGAGCCTTGCCCTCAGAACGGATGCAGAAGAGGAAGGAAATCATCTCCTGTGGGCAGGTATTCACAGCAAGCAGAGCTGGGATCTGCAGGGGTGTCTCCCCACGCTGCCCTCCCGGCAGCTCCTGTGCTTCACCTTCTCCCACCCTGTGGAATCCGGGCTGTGCGTCCCGAGGAACTGATGTTCAAAAACAAAACAACAAAATGTGAAATCCCTTGGAAAAGAGAAATTAAACAAAGCCTTTTGTAACAGCAGCCAGGGGCTCGTTTCTTCTGCAGGGGGGCTGGGGTGGTGACGAGGGCTCTGCGTGGGACCTGCCCGCTCGTTTCACCTCTGTGCTGGGTGGGAGGAATTGCACGGGAGGAGGCTTGGCAGAAATGCTCTGGATGTGGCAGGGGAGGAGCTGGGAGCGTTCAAAGCCGGGGGAGCAGTGCCAGGGTGTGGGGGGGCAGCTCAGAGCAGGTGCCCTGCTAACACCGAGTGCTCACTGGATCCCTTCTCAGGGTCACCGGGGCTGGTAAAAGTGCTCCAGGAGGCAGGGCAGGGCTTTGTCTGCGCTACCACATCTCCGGAGAACACGAGGGAGCCAGGATTACAGCTCCCTTCTCTTTTGCTGTGCACGTGGGAGGCCTCCTGGTGGGTTTAAAACCCACCTCAGAACCCCAGAAGCCGTAGCCCACTGCAAGGAAACACCGGGGGGGTTCTCCCATTTGCTTTACCCAGCTTGTTGCTGAGTTAAACCCTTGCTTCTGTGAGCAGCAGCGAGCTCGGGAGTGGGAAAAGGGGCAAACTCCCACGCGAGGAGGGGCGTCCAGCCCGTCACAGCCACACCAAGCCCTTAGTGAAGCAGGGAGCACCCATGGGTGCCCAAGGAGCGAGTGGTGTTGGGCAGAGCCCCCGAGCGTGGCCTCAAACCACGGCGCTGCGCCTGACAAAGCCCACGTGCAGGAGTGCGACAGCAGGAGCGTGTATTTGGCAAACACCTCTTTTTTTTTTTCTTTTTTTTTTTTTTTTCCACAACCAGCAGCAACTTTGGAAGACAAAGCCCCGTCCTCGCCACCAGCCCCGGAGGAGGGGGAGTCGCGACGCCCTCGCCGCTGGCCACCCCCCGGCGGTGAAGGCACGGTCCTCGCCCCCTCCCGGCCCCGGCAGGACCTTCTGTCCTTGCCCTTGCTGCTCCGAGCTGGCCTTGGAGAGAGACCCCCCCCCCCTCTCCGGCCGTCGGGCAGCCTCATCTCATGGCGAAGGTGTAGACGTGGTAGATCTCGTCGGGGAAGTTCTCCTGGCGTTCCTCGGCCAGGAGGTGCAGCCCGGCGCGGCGGATGATCTTGCGGACCACGTCCAGGTCCCTGCAGACGCTGCTGTCCACATCGTCCATGATCACTCCCTCCTGAGCCATGTTGTCCTTGATGACCACGATGCCGTTGGGCCGCAGCCCGGCGCGGCAGCGCTTCAGGAAATCGGAGAGGTGGTTGTCCGTGAGGTGTCCTAGGGGGGGAGCAGAGCAGAGAGGGGGGTTAGCGGGTGTGAGACCACCCCCCCGGGCAGCGTGATGGAGAAGGGGAGGCTGTTAGGATCCCTCCTGCTCCAAGCAGTCAAAATATTTGAGCTATTTTCAAGGGAGAGCTTGGGGGAGGGTCCAACTTGCATCCCATGGGCTCAATCCAGCTCTGTCCCACCCACGCCCTGGCCTTGAGGGTTTGGGGGAAAAAGACCCTACAGTGTGACACCCTCCACGGGGCAGATCCCAATCCCAGCCCTCCCTGGTGCCCGTGGGGCTGGACGGGGAGAGGACAGGCCACGGAGCGCCCCTCACCGATGACCCACTGGATCCAGATGACATCGTAGGAGTTGGGCTCGGGGCTGAAGTCCTGGAGGCCGCAGCAGAAGTAGTTGCGCACCCGCCTGCCCTCCTCGCCCAGGTAGCTCTTGGCCTTGGTGAGGAAATCCTCCGTCACGTCCACCATGTCCACCGTCTTGAAGAGGGGCAGCAGCAGCCGCTTGGTGATGCGGCCGATGCCCGCCCCGCAGTCCAGAGCGCGGCTCGTCCCCGTCCTGTTGGGGCCATCCTGGGAACGAAAACCACGAGGGGCTGAGCTCCCCGGAGAGGCAACCGAGCAGGAGCAGCCCAGAGGGAAGAGCTTTGGGCTTTGGGAGCACCTCGTCCCGTGTTACCTACCCGCAGGAAGCGCTGCAGGAATTTCCTGGAGCTGTTGATGTCGATGCTGGAGATGTGGCCGTAGCCCCCCAGCATGCCGTCCACCGTGGCGGGCACGTCCTTCCAGTACTTCTCCGCCTTGGAGTAGAACTCAAACTCGTCCTCCACCACCTCGCTCGACATGCTGGCCCAGCGGGGGACTCGCTGCTCTTCCAGGAGGGGAAAAAACACGGGTTGGGAACAAAGAAGCCCCCCAGCGTGAAGCCCCCCCAACCCAGTTAGGGCTCCCGGTGAGCCCCACAGTGGGACAGCACCACCGCCATCCCCAGCTCGGTGTCACGGCTGTGGGATCAGCTCTCTGAGCGTCCCAATATGTGCCTGACACCCCTTTCCCTCCCACCAGGGCTACTTCAAACCCTAAAAACTTCTAGGAACAACAAGCAGGAACAAGGACCTCAGTGCTGGAGAGTTTTGGAGACCCTCCTGGGCAGGGAGGGTCTCCAAAATATCCAACATACCCTAAAATCCCCAATTTTTTTTTTTTTGAAGGCTGACCCACCCATTTCACCTCTTCTGCCTCCTCTCTTCCCATTTTAAGAGCATTACCAGATCAAAACCCCCCAGGTCCAGGGGGAGTTGCTGGAAGTCCCCCCAAGCACCTCCCCAAGGGCTGTAAATCTCAGCCGTGCCCGTGAGCTAAGGCATTTGTGATATAACAAAACCAGGCTCTAAATCAGCCCTACAAGCCATAAATCCCCCTGGACACCCCATAACTCACCCCCCCAGGGGTCTGATTAACGCCGGGGGGGGATTAGCAGCGAGATTTGAGGTGGCCCAAGGCTAAATTCAGCCCCTTCCAACACCTCCACAGACAGAAATACGAGGGGTTCGTGGTGTCAGAGCACCCCAAAACCTTCCCCGGGGGGGCTTGGGGTGGGTTTGGAGACCCCCAAGGACCTCACCTCACTCCTGGGGGGCCAGCTTGGCGTGGAGCCGCTCTGCGCTGGGCTCTAGGGGGAGAAAAAAACATGTTTTTAGCCCCAAAATACTGCAGTGCTGCAGGTGGGGGGGGGGGGAACCCACCGCGGCCCCGAGGAGGTGGAGGTGAGACCCCCCCCTCCCCCCCCAGACCCCATGGGGACCCTGTGGGCACCCCCTGGCCCCACAGCCCCGTTTTGGGGGGGAATCCCCAAATCTGGGGAGGCTGCAGGCCGGGGAGGGGGCCTGGTTTTAGGCCTGGGGACCCCCCCCCGTTCCCTACACCCCCACCTCGGGGGTCTATAGGTGGGGGTCCCGGTAACCGGTGCTGGGGGTGCCCCTGCCCCCCCCACCCATTTGGGGGGCGCTGGGGGGGGGTCCCTATGCTGGGGGAGGGGGCACAAACCGGAGGGGTTGGGGGGGGGCTGGTGAGAGGCAGCGAGGCCTAAACGGACCCCCCCCACCTCCCCACCCCCCCCCCAGCTCCGTGTGGCCCCGCTGTGTGCGGGGGGGTCCCGGTGGCAACGGGGGGGTTCCTAATTTAAGGGGGGGGGTCCCGGTGTGGGGCTCCCGGTGCTTCCCCTTCTCCCCCCCACCCCCCAACCCCGTACCCGCTCCCCCCGGTGCTCCCCCCCCCCTTTTTCCCCCAAAATCCCCTCTTTTTCTCCTCCCCCCCCCCCCCTCACCGGGCGGCCACGGGCACCCACCGGGCGGCGGCGCTCCCCGTGACGTCACCGCGACGGGGGGGGGGGGCACGGGGGGGGCGGGGCCTCCCTCCGTTACCGGCGGGGGGGGTGGGGGGGGAGCACCGGGAAACGGGGGGGGGGGGGGGTATTAAGGGGAGGGGGGCTGCGAACGGGGCTCTATGGAAGGGGGGGGTCCGGTGGGGGGGGGGGGGGGGGGGGGGGGGGGGGGGGGCCCCGTGGTCCCGGTGCTGTCCCGTCCCCGGGAGCCGTGCCCCCCCCCGGCCGCGCGGTGCCGCTGTTGCCCCGCTGGAGGACGAGCGGGGGGCGCCGGCGGGCAGCGGCTGCTGCTGGGGGGCGGCACGGGAACGGGGGGTGTCCGCACACGGAGGGTGTGCGGGTGGCACTGCAAGGATTAAAAGACCCCCGCCTGTCACCTCTCAGTCTGTCACCCCCCAGGCTGTCACCCCCTGGCCTGTCACCCTCCGTCTTGTCACCCCCCATCCTGTCACCCCCCAGCCCGTCACCCCCTGGCCTGTCACCCCTCACTGTCACCCCTCAGCCTGTCACCCCCCATCCTGTCACCCCCTGGCCTGTCACCCCTCACTCTGTCACCCCCCAGCCCGTCACCCCTCAGCCTGTCACCCCCTGGCCTGTCACCCCCCAGCCTGTCACCCCGTGGCCTGTCACCCCTCATTCTGTCACCCCTCTCTCTGTCACCCCTTGTCCTGTCACCCCTCTCTTTGTCACCCCCCGTCCTGTCCCCCCTCATCCTCTTGCCCCTCATCCTGTCACCTCTCCCCACAAAGCCCACCTTCTCCCCCCATCATGCCCCAAACCCTCCCATTTTTGCCTCCCCTCGCCCCATCCCGCCGCTGCCCCCCTGCTGCCTCTGCACCCGTCCCACCCCCGACACCCCCCTTTGCTCCCACAACCTTAACACGGAGGCCGGTTTTGGACCCTGGCCCAAAATTATGACAAAAACAAACAAAAAACAAACAAACAAAAAAACAGAAATAGAAATGGGTTGAACACCCCTAAGCACCCATGGACACCCGGACTAGGACAAGGCCCCAGAGACACCACAGGGCCCCAGCACCCAGTCTGAATAATGGGAAATTGCCCCCAAATTGCTGCCTCCAAAACCCCGAGGGCTGTGGAGACCCCCGAGGGCAGGAGTGGCGGTGGGGGCTTCGCCTCTCTGAATGTGGAAGGTTCCAGAAGGCAGCAGCTTGCTCTTCTCACCCAGTGCTGGCTGTGCCAGGCCAACGGCCCTCACGATTTTACTCAACAGAAAGAAAAAGCTATGCATAGAGTTGTGTTTCTTTTTTTTTTTTTTAACGAAAATCCCCCATTTCACAGCAAACCCAAAATATCCCCTCCCCAGCCCAAGGCCCTGGCCCTGTGGTCCGTTTTACCCCGCTCCCGGCTGGGTTGTGCAAAACCCAGTGAACACCGCCCAAACACACTCCAGGTGCTTAATCACCCTTATTGCCCTTTTCTGATGAATTAATTCTAATTCGTTTTGCACCAGCATTTGGAGGAGAGGTGACCAGGGCAGTGTGAGCTGCTCCAGGTGATGGGCAAGGCGCATCCCTCTGCGTGCCCTGCTCATGATCTGAATAACTCGGGGGGCTCAGGGCTCACCCCCTGCAAGCCCCCAACTCCTTCAGCCAAGGCCCGGTCTGGGCAGTCGTGATGAATGAGCTCAGGCTTCTCCCCACACCGGTGGTGATGTGGGTGCCCCAGCACCGGCCCCAGCAGCTCCAAGCCCCCCCAGCCCCAGTGCCGGTGTCCACCCGGTGCAGCCAGGGCTTTGTCCCCGCGTCCCCAAGAGCCGAAACGTGGCTGGTTTGGGTGACCCTGCCCTCACCGTGTGCGTGCCTAGGGGCAGAGGTCATCGTCCCTTTGCTGTTTGTCTGGTGCCCGGCAGTTCTAAGTATATAAAATCGAT
Organism: Aythya ferina; assembly: GCF_964211825.1. Taxonomy (NCBI): domain Eukaryota; kingdom Metazoa; phylum Chordata; class Aves; order Anseriformes; family Anatidae; genus Aythya; species Aythya ferina. Next base: position 3,888,338 of record NC_140318.1, on the reverse strand, counting down.
TTATTACATGGGAAGTGTAGTCTATGCTATGTGCTATATGCTATATGCTATGTGCTGTGTGCTATATGTTATATGTTATATGTTATATGTTATACACTATACACTATATATATAGTATATAGTATATATATATATAGGTATATATATACTATATACTATATACTATATTTTACTTTATACTGCCTTATACTATAAGCTATATACTATTTACTTTATACTATATGCTATACATTTTATATTATAAGCTATATATGAGATACTTTGTACTATACGTTGTATAGTATTTATATGTTATATACTAGATACCGGATAATAGATAACATAATGTATATATATATAAATTATCTCCATAGACCGTGTGTATAACATTATGAGTACAATACCATGTATATGAGTGCATGTATATACATACCCATAGAGCAATTGGACTATGTATATCCATACAAATACTTATGGATACATGCATATACATGTATGTAGATGTACTGTATACACCATGCCTACATACAGCTATTTTTATACACCAGATAGTCAGATATACATGTAAGTATATGGGTACCTGTATACATATGCATACATATACACAGAAACTATGTATACATATATAAAACTTTTTAATATGTATGTCTGGTGTGGTGGGGAGGGAGAGAGAAAGAGCAAGCGAGCAAGAGAGTGCGCGTAGGGTGCAGCATCGTGTCTGATCAGCAGAGCCGTGGTGAGCACTACGTGCATCCCTCGTGTCCCAGCTCGGTGACGGTGACACGGCCCCGGCGCGCGGTGCGGGGCAGAGGGGAGGGAGAGGCGGCGGCACAGAGGGAGAGAGGCGGGCGAAGGCAAACTGCTCCGAGTTACAACGCTCCCTGTTTGATTAATTGTACTTTCTGTTTGATAAATGTTACTCGTGAGTATAAAATACGCAAGGCACTTAGCAAGTTCACACTGTTTAAAGAACTCAACTAACCAAATTAAAATTCTATGCTAGGAGCCGAGCCGCTGCAGAGCAGCGTGGGGAGGTGACGCTTGGGGAGCTGACCCCTGCCCGTGCCAGGGCCACCCTGCAGCCCACGGGAAGGCGCCTCGATCCCCTGGGGCTTTGGTGAGGCCGTGGGCAAGGGCTTCTCATGCAGCCCCTGTGCTGTATGTGACGAAGCTGACCACTGCCAGCACGCTGGGGCAGGGGCACGCTGCTGGCTTGGGTGCAGGACTCAATACTTCGCCCTAATTCCAATCATTTCGAGTGGCAGCAGCCAAGTGCTCAGAATCTCCCCAAAATATGTGTGGCTCTGGTGGGGCACCCAAACCCCCAAAACAGGGGTTTTCCTCCACTTCTGAGCCCTGATGCAGCACATTCCCCCCTGTAACACCTCCACTGAGCCACGGCATCGTGGTACCCTGGCAATGTGACACCTCCCTGCGTGCTCACACTGCTCTGTCCCCTTCCGAAACAGCACCCTGGGATGAGCAGGAGCCCCCAGCTGCCCCAGAGAGGGAAAGAGAGCAGCAGCCTCAGGCTTTGGCACTGGCTTTGCTTGTGCCCCCATGGGATGGAGTTTCCCTGTAGGTCCTGATGACTTTCTGGTCGCTCTTGCAGCTCTCCATGGGTAAAACCTTCTGCAAGGCGTGACCCACACAGTGCAGCCCCACCTGGGACAGACCAAAGTGAAACGCATTTTGCAAAGCCTCCCACCACTTTTGGGTGCTGCATGGAGGAGCCAGAGCGTGGCCCCCCCGCACCTTGTCAGCCTGTCCCTGCAGTCTGAGCAATGCTTTAGCACCCATTAACTCATGTGGCTGTAAATCCTTGCTCAGGCAAGCCCCAAATACTCATTTCGGGCGCTGCAGTTTGTGTCGTTTCAGCATTAGCATGCACACTCTTATTAATTAATACTTGCTAAACCGGGACTAAAAATAAAGCGCTCGGCGTCTCCTTTCGGCAAACGCCTCCTGCCCTTGCGGAGCAGTGTGCCTGGGCTTCGACGGGCTCGGCACACGGGGCTTTATCCCTTCCACAGCCAGAAAAAAAAAAGAAAAAAAAAGGGCTTCACAGAGCCAGGAATGCCGATAAAGCAAAACCTTCTCCTTCCATCCAGGCAAAAGCACCCGTGGCAGCTATTGCTTCTGCACGCCACAGCGTGAGGCTCACGCTCACCTCCGCGCCTGCCCGGGATGAGCTTTGGGGTCAGAGGGCTGCCGCATCCGGGGCGGGGAGTTAACGTTCCTTTTCCATCCCAACTTAACTTTTTTTTTTTTTTCTTTGCTGCTTTTTTCCTTCCTGGGCTGGGCTGCTTTGGTTGCACTTCCCACTCGGAGCTGATCTCTGGATTGCCACCGAGGGAAGGGTTTAAGCAGCTGGGTGCTGCGGGTGGGTTTGTGCACGCACAGCTGCTGGTTTTGATTAAACTGAAGGCCAGCGGTTGTTGCAAAAGTCCCTTTTCCCTGCGAGGGGCTGCTGCTACCCACCGGCACCCCCCTGATTGCAAAGCTGCTGCATCCTTCACCCCGTCCCAGCTGGGAGCAGCTTGGACTGTGCACAACACGTGGATCTGGGGGCACAGCTCCGAGATGCTGAGCTGGGACAAGGGAGGACCACAGGGATCAGGGGGACGTGATGGAGCCCCCGGGACAGCACCGTGGAGGGGACACGGGGAAGGGGCAGGTGGCATCTCGGGGCCGGGGCTGGAGGGCATCGCCGCGGGCTGGGGTTGTGCAGGTGTTGCAGAAATCGTGTGAGTTATTGCAAGGGGCAGCAGTATTGAGATAATTATAGTAGTGGTAATAATAATGGTAATAAGGAATTAATTCATCTTTATTAATCTTTATTAAAGAAAAAAAAAAAAGAAAAAAAAAGAAGCCCACAACTTTATGCAAGGCCGGGACAGCCCAGGGCCACCAACCTGCATCACATAAAACTCCAACTCCTGCAAGATTTAGAGCTGCTCTTTCCCCCCAGCTCAGATCCCATCCCTGGAGCACTTTGGCTGTCATTTGTCCAAAACCCCCAAGTTTCCAGCCAGCCCAGAGGCTGCAGAGCAAAGCCTGAAGCCAGGATCCCCCTGGGCACGGCCAGGGCTGAGCACCGCTAGGAGCACCCTGCTCCCCTCCCCGCTGTGCCCTTCGTTTTCCTAAAAGACCGGGGTGACAAAAATAAAGCAGCCCCCTCCAGGGGTGAGGATGGGGCCAGGCGAGGGTGCCTGGAGGGGTCAGGGCTGGTTCCCCTGTCCCTCACCCCCCCGGCCAACGCCAGGCCCCGCAGCGAGGGCTGCGCTTGGTGCTGCAGCGCGGCTGGCTCGCGCCAGGAGTGAATGTCAATGGTGCTGAGCTCCTCAGAGAAACGCTCAGATTCTCCCTCTAAACCAGGGAGGAAAAGAAGGAGAAGGGGGGAGGAGGGGAAACCAGCTCCGCAGATTAATTCTGCTGATGAAAATTAAAATCGGGCATCTCCAAAGCGAGCCCAGAAGGAGCTGCCTCAGCGCTGCAGCCCCTGCGAAAACCCAGCTTGGCTTCAGTCTCCTCCAGGGTCGGGTCGTGTGAGCAGGCATTTGTCCTGGCTTTGCTCATGCTTGGCCCACCAAAAACGTGCTGAGGCAGCGGCTCCCCGTGCAGGTAAACGTGCTGCAGGTGGTGGGGCAGGATCGGGCCCCCAGGATGCTCCGAGCTGGCCATGGGCATGGGGAGGGCGCACGCCTCCTTTGGGAGGGCAAGTCGGCCTCCCGAAATCGTGAGGTTAGTTGCAATGCCAAGGGTTTAAAAAACAAGCTGTGGAGGGCTTTTTTTATAATCGTCATTAACTTTCTGGGCTTTGGGGCTCTGCGGTGTACTTTTTTGTCCCTGTGCTGGATGGTGAGGACAGCTCCAAAGATCCCCCAGGGTTGGGATGAAGGCAGAGAGCGCGGGACTCCGGGAGCTGCTGCTTTATAAATGAAACCATCCGGGCAAGGTAAGCGCTGGGAGCTGCTGCAGGATCCGACCCTCCTGGCCAGAACCTACCTCCTGCTCTGCTCCCACAGAGCTGGGAAACCTCGCGGGGTGTCCCTGTGGCACGGACACAGCTCCGGGAGGGCAGTTACAGGGTGGCTGTGGGGACAGGAGGGGACTTTCCTCTGCTCGGACAGCTTTGGGCACATGGGAGGGCACCGGGCACTGCGGAGAGGGGCCTCGAGGTGTTGGGGTTGGGCACCCAAGGGTGGGACCCCTGCTGTGCACCCCGCTGCGCCCCACCTTGTGGCTCCCCCGGCAGCGTCCCCGCTCCCTGGCGGCGAGCTGGGTTTTATCTCCGGCTGCTTCCCTCCTCCCTCCCTCCGCCCGCTCCCTTCTCCTCCTCGCTGCCAAGTCCGCAGGTTTCCTGCTGTGACCTTGAGCTCGTTCCTGGAGCTGGTTGTGGGCTTCTTAAAGGAGCCGTGTGGGCAGTGGGGCCCCCAAAAGTCCCCTCCTGATGTCCCCACCCTCACCGGGAGCCCCCAGGGCTGGGGGGCACCGGGACGAGAGAGCACGGTGGCCCCTGAGCGCACCAAAACTGGGAGAGGGTGCAGGTGGCCAATTTGGCATCCCCAGGGCCATGGTGGTGGTGCTCCCACAGCGCTGTGAAAGGGATTTCGGTGGCAAAACCTCTGCCCATGCTGGGGGTCCCAGCAGTGCCAAGACCCCCAGGGGTGGCAGTGGCATCAAGAGGCTGGGGGTGCGCCCACTGCCCCGCACCAACACAGACGGGTGGCCGTCGATGGCACCATGGTGGCCCTAGGTGGCAGCTCGGTGGCCCTCGATGGCAGCACTGCTTCTGACAGTGGTAAAGAAAAAGTTTGAAAGCTGTGTCCTCTGCTCCCAGCTCCGCTCGGGACCCCTCGAGCATCCCCCCGGGGGCTGTCGGTGCCACTCAGGAGCAGCACCCGGAGCCGCAGCGAGGCAGAAAGCGCCCCGGCTGCCCTCACCCCGCGTGCCAAGCACACAGCTCGGACTCACCTTCCAGGAAAATCCTTCTCCGTGGGAGACCCCACCTGGGGAGCTGGCCTGGGCTCAGATTTAGGAGCCGAAAACCCAAGGGGAAGCACAGCCAGCATCCCATGCCACGGAGGTCTGAAGCTTGGTAAGCTGGATGGGCTGAGGTTCCAGCCTTGCTCAGGACACGCTAAAAGCTCCGTCGGCTGGAGAGGACCCCGATCAATAAGTGCCTTGGAGGCACGTAATAAAACTTTGAAATTATGCAGGCGTCGCCTGGCGCTGCGCAGGGAAGGCGGTGGTCAATTCACGGGGGTGCCCCTGGGGAGCCAGGGCTGAAATTAGGGAGCTAGGACGAGGGCCCCAGTGCTGGTTTTCTGTGGGTTTTGCCACATCAAGGACTACGTTAGCCATAGCCCTGGAATTACGTGCTGATAGCCATCCTTCGTGCTATCGGGCAGCAACCTTGGTGACTTGTAGCTGCTGGCCAGGTGGTGCCAGGGCGAGATCTGCAAGCCTGACGCAGCCAGGGCATGATGCGAATTAAAAAAATCAGCACCTAGAAAGAGGGTTAAGGGAAATAGGAATTGTAGGAGTCACCAGAAAGGCATGAACCTGCTCGAGGGGGGGGGGATTGTGCACCCCTGTGGCACCGTCCCCAGGCTGGAGCGAAGCACATGGGGGGTGCTGCATGCCATCGCTCCCTGGGTGCATGGATTTGGGGACCGTGGAGATCAGCGTGGGGATCCCAGGCCCTTTGAGCTGGGAACCAGCCCCGGCTCCAGCCCCAGGCCCAGCCCCGGCTGGCTCGGGGTGTTCTCAGCACCAGCTCTTACAGCTACATGTGGGGAAACTGAGGCACGGTGCAGTTACAGATGGAGAAGGAATAAACGACAGGGGAGAACCTCAGCAGGGCTCATGCCCAAGAGCAAACCAACCCCGCAGAGGATGATATTTTACAGCTTTCCCTGTGTCACTGAAAATACAAGGGCCATGACATAAAGGCTCTAACGGGCCACTAAATTCCCAGCCCGCTAGCCAGGACACCCGACAGGAGCTCATCATCTCCCCAAAGGAGAGGTGAAACCACCCCTCAGCGATCCTCAGGTGGGGTGCTGAGCCCCATGCTCAGTGCTGGCCCACGGGAGATGGGCCCAAACCTCCAGGGCTGTGGGATGGCACGGGATGAGCAGCCCAGGGCTGCCACCGAGCACGGGGACGGCTCTACAAAACCCCATCCCGCACCCCGCTGGGACTCAACCTCCACCTTTCCCAAGCCCTTCTGGCAGCACCAAGCCGGGGTTAGGCGGGAGGGAGCCGGAGGAGGCTGGCGAGAGGGAAGAAAAAGAGAAAAATGAGTTTTCCTGCTGCCCCAGCGGTGTGGCGATTGATCGGGTGCAGGTTAGTGTGGAGCGGTGCTGAGAGCCTCATTCCCAACCGCCGGCTCACAATTATTGGAAAAAAACCCGCGCTGCTGCTGCAGCGAAATTAGTTATTGATCTCTTGTCTGGGTGACGAGCGCGGCGCTGGGGCTGCGGGGCTGCTCTCCCCCGGGGGGCTGCAGCCTCCCCGCTGTGTTCGGATGGGGTTGGAGGGCTGGGTGCTGGGGTGCTGGGTGCTGGGGTGCTGGGTGCTGGGGTGCTCAAGGTGCTGGGGTGCTCGGTGCAGCTCCAGCGCAGCTCCCTGGGGGCACCCCAGCCGCAAACTCAGGGGATAAAAAGGCTCCGAGCACCCCCAGCTGCCCTGTGCCGGCCCCCAGCAGAGCTTTGCCGGGGGTCCCAGCCCTTAGGGAGCCGTGGCCCGGGGCATCTTCTGCCTCCTGGTAATGGTTGGGGGGATCCGGGAGGTTTTGTGGCCCCAGAGGCTCCTCGCCCCCCAGCCCCGGGCTGGTTGGAGAGGCTGGAGCAGCGTCAGCGCCCCCAGCACCAAGGGGATGGGGACGGGAAGGGGGAGCTGAGGTGGGACAAAACCTTTCCACCCATCCCAGGGCTGCTTTCACAGCTTCGATACACACACAAAACCAAACTAACAGAGGTTTATTTTCTGTGATTCCAGCTGCAGAGCAGGAGCAGGCAGCATCCGAGGTGCTCCCATCCAGGGGCTGCCCTCCGGAGGGTTCGTTTTGGGTCTCACCCTTTGCTTTTGGTTAATTCTGGAGGTTTTTGGTTTTTTTTTTTTGCACAGCACAACAGCATCACGGGCAAGGGAGGTGGCTGGAGGTTTCCGTGGGCATATCAGGGTTGTTTCACCCTCCGAAGGTTTTATTCCCCCCAGCTTTTTGCCCCAGAAGGAGGCTGCCTGAAGCGACGCCTGCCCAGGGCGTTGGTGCCTTGGCTTTTGGGATGCGAAATAAGAAGTGACCCGAGGGGCTCCTGGTGGGCAGGGGTCTCTGCAGCACCCCCAGGCTTTGATTTGGGCTTTTTCCATCAGGACGCAGCCAGTGCCCCCCTCCTCTGAGGTCCCATGGGTGCAGGGACCCCCCCACATTACCATCTGGGGGTGCCCGGGGGGGTACCCACGTAAAGACCCTAAGGCTGGTGGCGATGTGACACCAGGAGGGGACACAGCGGGGACAGGACGAGCAGCAGCTCCCTTCTCCTGCCTCCAGGGACAGGCAAAAAGGGCCGGGGGGGGCCTCCTGCCTCAGGCTCAGCACCCCGGGCAGCTCAGGACCCCATCCGCATGGGGGTCCCTGGGGGAAGCCGGGGGGGTCCCGGCCCCTTCCCCTAACAAAAGCCTGGGAACAAAAGGCTGCTCGAGGCGGGGAGGCATCCCCAGGCCGGGGGGGGGGTTATTTGTTTAACCCACGGGGGAGGTGGAAGGGGGAGAGGAAACTGCATTTCAAAGCCTCTCGCCCTTTGTCAGCCCCTGGCAGCCCCCCCTCGGCGCAGGCATTCCTGGCGCAGGGCCGCGCAGGGGGGTCCGGTTACACAGCGGCCCCCTCCCCACGGCCCCTGCCAGGGGGTCCTGGCCCCTTCCCACAGACCTCCTCTGGGGGTGGGGGGCACAAGGGGAGAAGGAAAAATGCAGCTGGGAATGGGGCAGAGCGGCCCCAGAGCGCGTTCCCCTGGCTCAGCCCCGTTTTGGGGAGCTGAAGGTGGGGGTCCCGGCTGTGCCACTGGCCTGGGGGCCGCCGTGCACAGCCACAGAAAGGGGTTTCCTGGTTTTTGGGGGGGTTTGGGTGGACTAAAAGCATCCCTTTGCCCCCTCCCCAAGGCTCCTGGTCCAGGCGGGGAGGCTGAACACAACTCCCCCTTGGTGCCTCCTTGGAGAGGCAGCTCCCCAGTTTGGCACTGGGCACCTTGCTGGGGAGAGCCGAGCTCGTCTCACCCAGCGCTGGCACCGCACGAGCACAGCCCCAAAACCCCCAAAACCCCACCGCTGGGATCCTAAAACCTCCTGACAGCCTCCATGGAATTAATAATGAACAAGGGGCCCCGAAACAACCCGCTGCATCGCGCCCCTGGCACCCGGGGTTTGCTGGGCCAGGCCAGGCTGCTTACACCCCCAAATGCTTTCCACCCGATATTTGTCCACCCTAAAGGCTGCCCTGGCTGTCACGGCTCCGTGTCACACAACCAAACGCAGGGACAAACGCAGAACGACAGGGACAAACACCACCCCGACCCCGTCCCCATCCTGCCCCGCTCGTCGGAGCTGGCTGAAGCCAAGCCGGGGCCGAAAGCAGAGGCTGGGCAGATGGGAAGACCAAATGATGGCTTTGCAGGGGGGCTCGGATTTGTTTGAGCCGTCGCTGTCTCGGTGAGCGCCTTCGAAGAAGGGACACACTTGAGAAAATCGCCATCTGCTCCCGGACCATTGGCAACCGGAGGAAAAGGTGAAAGAAATTCAGCGGCTGCGGCACCCGCCCGGCCCCGACACCGGCACCGGGGTTGTGCTTTGTGCCGTGTCCTGAAAGGAATTGGGGAATGAGAGGATGGTTTTGGGGCGAGCAAAGCCCAGAAATTAGGAAAGGGTGGATGAGGAGAGGAGCTGGGCTCGAGCGCCAGCAGCGAGGCTCTCCGAGCACCCCGGTTTTGGTGAATTTGGCAGCAAGATGAAATCTTGCCAGATTGATTTTTTTTTTTTTTTTTCTTTCCTTCCATCTCTGGGTTTCTAGTGCCTCCTGCTTCCAGCTGGGCTGGAAATACCACAAAAACAGATGCTACAATGCAGCACTTCAGTGCTTCGAAGCCGGCAAGAAAACGACATGAAAAATAAAAGCAGGCAGGGGGCGAGAGCCCAGGGCACCGGGAGGTGACCGCAGGGCTCCTGCCCCTTTTTTTTTTTGGTCTGTGCTGGGCACCCCAGGGCACGAGCCTGGGGAAACTCCACCCAAGGTGACACTGCTGGCTGTCACCCCGGCCACCTCCCCCAGCCTGAAAGCTCCCCGTGGGGCCCACAGCTCCAGTTTTGGGTTTTCCAGCTGGCTGGAGGTGGGCAAGAGGCTTCCCAAAACGCTGCTGGTTTGTTCCCAGAGGGCAAAATGCTGCCGTGCTGCTGAGCTGTGCCTGTTGGGGAGCTCTGGGCTGGCTGTTCCTGCTGGGAGACCCCATCCCAGGGCCTGGGGGGGCTCCAGAATGGGGGCTCTGCCCCACGGTCAGCCCCCCCTGGAGCCACACAGGGGTTTCCATCAGAGTCCTGGGCATGGTGGTGCCGGGTGGCGATGGGTTTGGTGCCCTGGTGTGCGTTTTGGGTTGGTGTGGGTGCAAGCATCGCTTCTGGAGGGTGCTGTGGCCAAAGGGGATGGCACACAGAGCCCCCCAAGGACCCCAGCAGCCCCTGGGCACACCAAACCCTGCACCGAGGGCAGCTCTCACCCTGCACAGCACACGGCAAGGAGCAAGGAGCCCGGAGCGGGGAGCAAACCCAGCCGGACACCCGGTGAGGAAGAGGCTGAGGCTGAAGAAAAGGAGGCAGAAAGGCAGGAGGAAAAGCTCAGCCGAGCTGCAGCGAGCAGGAGAGGCTCAGGCACGGCCGGGCGAGGGAGAGGGAGCCGAAATCTGCCGGGCAGGCTGCGCCTCGCTGTCAGCCGGCTCTGATTAACGGGCTGCCTTCCAGCTCCGCGCCGGCTGCGTTCCTGGCAGCAGCCGCGGCCCCACGGCTTCCTGCCGTAGGAGCGGCTTGCTGAAAGGTTACATTTGCACAATGTGCCGCTGGAAAAAGCGGTGCCAGAGGTTGCAGGCGGGGGAGCCGGGCGCGCGAGGCAGCTCCGCGCTCGCTCTGCCTGTGTCATGGAAAAAACCCTCGGGGTGCGGGGGGGGACGCGCAGGAAAAGAGCGCAAGGCGGCTGCGGAGCGGGGGCAGCCGCCCTGCCAGGGGATGGGGGGCACGGGGAGAGGGGTAGGGGGCTGCCAGTGCACCCCCCTGTAAGCTGGATGCTGCTCGGTGCCAGCCCAAACGGGGGGAAAATCGGGGCGGTTTGGGTTCTGCCCACCCGGCCCGTTGCCGCTCGCCGAAACGCCGCTTCGTGTCGCCTGGCACGTGCCGTGATGGAGATCTGGGGGGTGCTGCCCCTTGGTGGGGAAATTTGGGGTTGTTCAGGGGGAATTCACAAACCTGGCCAGGATTATTGCCTTCGGTGGAGCCTCTGAGCCGGAGCGCTGCAATTTCTGGTGCTGGGCACGGCCGTGGCTGCGCCCGCCCGCACGCGCTGCCCATCCCGAGCCGTCCCCAGGATTTTTGGACCAGCTCCTCGTGGGCTCGCTGAGCCCACCCCAGCTGCTCTCTGCTCCACAGCTTCCCCTAAAAACCTCCGCTCGCCTCCTCCACCGCACCTCCCGCACCAAAAATCTCCTCCAAGTGGCCCAGGCTGCGGCCGAAGCCACCTTGGCACGCGGGATTTCCCTCGTGGAGCCATCCCGACCTGCCAAACGCTCCCGATCCCTCCTTCAAGGCAAAGGACTCCGTCTTCAGCCACTTGCCCCCCCCGTATCGCCCTTCCTTTCACCTTCTCCCCCTTCTCCTGCCCCCCTCACCTTTGTGCCCCAGCACGGCAGCATCCAGCCTCACCCCGGGGTGCTGTGGCCGGCTTGCTGCACCTCGCAGGAGCCGACGTTTTCCTTTTTGTCTCCCTCGTTTCCTTGGTTTCAAGGTTTTTCTTCCTCACTGAGCCCCTAATTAACGAAAAACAACAAGGAGGATTCCCAGATTCAGGGTGCTGCAGGGCTGGGAAGGGGGATCACAGGTGCCCCAGCCTGGTTCTCCCTCCCTGACCCAAAGGTTTTGCCCCAGTTCCTTGGTTTTGCCCCAGATTTTTTATAATCTCCTTCCCCCTGTGCTGTATCTCTCTACCAGAGCTGCCCGGACCCCAAACCAAGCCACATCCACCCCACACAGCATCACCCAACCCCAGCCCCATCACGCTTGGATGCGAGCCCTCCCCCTGCAACGTCCCCAGCTTCCCTCTGTGTCTGTTTCCATCGGGATTTGGAGATAAGCTCCAAAATCAAGGCAGTGCTTTTGCCCCTCTGCCTTATCAGCCAGCATCCCCCAGCGTTCCCAACGGGGTGGCACGGGAAGGGGAACAGAGACCCCAAATCTCTTGGACTCCCCTTCCCCACATGCAGAGCAGCCCCACAGCCCGTGGCGGGGCTCCAGAAGGTGCTGGAGATTTTGGGAATCCAGCTGTGCACCGAGCAGCCCCTGCCCGGGGACGGCAGCGTGCGGCACCCATGGGTGTGGGCACAGCCCAGGGACCTCGGCACACCTGGGTTTCATTCCTGGTTCTGCTGCTGGCCCAGGGATGCCCTTGGGCGAGTTGTTTCCCTTCCTGTGCTTCCTCTCCTGTTTTATCTCGCACTATCACAGCCTTTTTGTTTTTATTTTTAACCACTGGCTCTGCCCGTTGAGGTCTCACCAGCCCGTGGCTGCCTCTGTCTGTCGGGCATCACTGGCAGGCAGCATCTGGCCAAGTGAGTGTGCCATGAAGACAGCAGCATTTGGGCCACTTAAAAAAAATAATATATATATATATATTAAAAAAAATAAAAAATAAAGACCAAAAAAATCAACAAAAACCGTGGCCCAGGCGAAACAGCTGCTCCCTGCGGAGCTGCATCCTGGCCACCACCACCACGGGGAGATTTTGCATCAAGCCCCCAAAATTTGTGCAAACGAGCCCTGAGCATCCCCAGGGGACAGCAGGAGCAGCCCCTGAGTGCACAGGGAAGCCCCCCCCCTGCTTTGAGCCCCCTGCCCACGAGGCGCTGGTTGTCCCGTGCTGGGTTTTATGGCACAGAGCACCCAGGATCCAGCCCAGCTGCAGGCGGCTTCCATCCCCCTGCTGCTCCAGGGAAAGCAGCTCCTGCATGAGCCTCCCCACGGGATCTTCCCCCGGTGCAGGACTGGGAGATGTCCCCCCAAAAATCCTTGGGGGCCTTGCAGGAGGGCAGAGGTGCAAGTGGGACCTGGGACGAGGGGCAGCGGGGGCGATTTTAGCCCCCGAAGTGCCTCCGGTGTGGACCAGATGTTGAGAAGAGCTCGGCTCCCGGCCACCCCCGCTGCAAGCCCCGTTGCCAGATCATGCGAAGAATCCTGGCCCCGAAGCAGAGCCAAGACACCCAGCTCCTGGGGGAGCCAGACCTGGCCAGCTAGAGGCAATCAGCGGTGGTTTTGGGGACAAACGTGTCACCCTACAGCTGCTGGCTCCTCTCGCCTCCTCCCCGCACCCTGGAGGCAGAGCCCGTTCCCAGGACGAGGCTTTTTCCCCCTCGCCCCTTTCCCCAAACGACGTCTCTGGCCGTGGCAAAACGCACCGAGCCTGCCGAGCACTCGCCTGTGGACGGCGGAGATCTGGCTGCTCGCACGGGCTTGGCTTTCCTCCTCGTTTCCAGCTGCTAAATTGCATTATAGGCCGTTAAAAACACGGCGCATACTTTCCTAATGTGGCTTTTCCGCGGTAAGCGAGCAAGCGCGGCCGCCACCGAGATGCTGGGCGACGGCGAGCGGGCTGGGGGGGGTCACGGGGAGACCCGAGCCCCAAATTGGACCCCAAAAGAAGAGAATTGTGTGGTCCCGTGGGGGCAGCTTGCTGCCCTGCCCCGTGCCTCAGTTTCCCCAGCAGTGGGAGCTTTGGTGGTGCTGCCTCTGCGATGAGATCTGGCAGCAAGCAGGACGCGTGTGCAGCACCTCGGTGTTCTTTAGGGGGGAGCTTTACAGGAAAAGGGGCTTTTGCTCAGAAATTGGGGCTTGATAGAAGTCCAGAACCGAGCTAGAAGCGCTCTGTTAACGGTGTAATGGCACAAAAAACCTGATTTCTGGGCACGACTGGAAGTGCCACGCGGCACCCCAAATGGAGACCGCGTCCTGTCCGAGGCAGCAGCAGTGCCGCGAGCTCAGAGCCATCTCCCCGCAGCACCGATGTCCCCATGGGCCTGTGGCTACAAAACCACCTCCTTTGGCTCGCTGCAGCACTGCGAGGAGCAACCCAAGTGCCTGAGCGGGTAGGGATGGGTTCCTTCGGGGCTGGGAGACATCCCAGTGAGAATTTGACCACGTTTGGGGCTGGGGCACAGGCGCTGTGCCCGAGCAGGGGGTTGGGGAGCTCTGCCACCCCCCCAGGGCTCCCAAACGCCTCCTCCCTTGCCGAGGACTGGGCATGGAGGTGACAAAGGCGCTGCAGAAGCTGTCACACCTCCTCGGACCTGCAGCACCACGATGCTGAGGGCTGCAGGCACCCTCCTAGGGCACCCAGCCCAGCTCCATTCGGTGCCGGTGGCGCAGGGAGCTGCGCACCCATGGGTGCCAGGGTGAAGGTGCCAGGGTGAGGGTGCCAGGGCAGCCCTCAGCTCCTGGCAAGGGGCTTGAGGCTGCTTCCAGCCCACTGCAACCCCTGCAGGCACCTCCTGCACCTCCAGAGGAGCCAGGAGAGCCCCACAGGCAGCACCCAGCACCCAGCGAGAAGGGGAGAGCCGCGAGAGGGCGAGGAAGGAGTTAAAGCCCGGCGCAGGCAGCCCCCACCCTCTCCCTTCTCTGCTAACTTTGGGAGGAAGGGAATAGCATAAAGGTAAGAGTGGAGGAAGGAGAGCGAGGAGACAGATGAGGGAAGGAGAGAGAGAGAGAGAGAGAGGGAGAGGGGGAGCCGGGAGAGGAACAGACGGCAGAGAGGGAGCGCGTGGGGGGGAAGATGCTGACGCTTCTCCTCCATCTCCGCGAGATGCGGAGAGAGGGGAGCCATAAAAAAAAAAAATAAAATAAATATAAAAAAAAAAGAGGCAAAGACCGAGGGAACATGGGAGAGGGAGAAGGAAGGAGCCCGAGCGAGGGAGCATGTGTGAAAGTCGCAGCGAGAGAAGGGGCCTCTTTGATTCCCCGTGCCTCATACCAGACAGTGTCTAGACTGCAGCAATTATTGTCAGCTCAGAACACCCAGGCATTGCCATTTCAGCTGAAAGGGAGCTTAACAAAGAGCGGGGAAGGAAAAAAAAAATAAAAAATACCCTGCCAGCGGCGAGCTGGTCTCCCTGCAGCACAAGGGGCTCTTCGGAGGGCCCTCGGTCACCCCTCGCTCCCCGCAGACCCCGGCCCCGTGTGCCCTGCGTGGCGGGGGGGTGACGGGTGCCAGCCCCGGCCCGCAGACCCTGGGGGTGGCAGCGGGTCCTGCTGCAGCCCTGGGGCTCTTTGCTGCTTTTGGGGTGGTTTTTTGGGCTGTCTGGGTGCCGGGGTGCAGGGATTGGGGTTGGGGAGGTCGGTGCTTCAGGCTCCCCGTGGGTACCCGAGGTGTGCTGCTCCGGCAGGGCAAGCTCTCCAGCTCTGCTGGTTTAAGGAAAGGATGGGAATTCTCCTGGGTAAAATCCCAGGAAAATCTCCTTCCCTCTCCCTGCTGCTCCCTTCCCCTCCCCGTCCTCCCTCCCCGCTGCTCTCAGACGAGTTACCCCTTCCCCTCTCAGGCCCTTTGCCCTCTGAGAGGTTTTTGTGCCTTTGGAGCCTCCTAGCAGGGAATTAACACCGAAAACTGGCCGAGAGTCAGGAATTCCTGCCGTGCACCCAAATGCCCACGCCGTGCCCACCCCGACCCTCCGGCGAGAGCCAGCTCTGAGTAAGACGGAGAGGAAGAGGCCAGGAGGAAGGCTGGGTGTCCTCCCTCTGCCCTGCCTCCAGTTTGGGGAGCCGAAACGATCCCACCCCACGTCTCCAAGGCTTCGCTGCCCGTCCCCAAAATGTGGGTGCCGAGAGCTGAGCGAGGAGGGGAACTTCCCCTGCCCTATGGCTCTGGGGACCGTCCCCACGGCCCCTCTGCTGGGAAAGGCAGCTGATCCCTCCCTGCACCGAGCACAGCCCGGGATTAATTAGTGCTGTTAATGCTCAGAAGGGAGGCGCAGGGAAATACCCGGGGGCTCGCAGGGTTTGCGCACTGGAGAGCCGGGCTGGGGGCGAGGGAGCTCCAGGTTGCGTGGCCAGGACGGGGTGACCCTGCCCCAGGGGCTGAATGTGGGTGACCCCCACCGAGACCCAGCAGAGCAGGGGCACCTCGGCCAGGAGGCTGAGAGGTTTTGTTGGTTTAAAGCAAAATTAGATGGAAAAAAATTGCAAACTGCTCTGCAGTTCGAGAGGCGCCCGCTCCCTGCTCCGAACCCAGTCTGGCTCAGGTGAACTCTTTGTCATCGTCACCTTTGGGGAACAGGATCCATTTTCTGGCCATGTCTGCTAAAACAAGGACTTCTCCTTGAGAAGATGGCACCGACGTTGCTGTGTGGCCAAATCCAGACCCGTTCTGGATCTGGCCCCTGCAGCAGACCAGAAAAAAATGGCAGCAGAAGTCCTACAAAGGACCGAGATGGCAACGCCTGTATGGGGAGGCACTCGTGCCCCTTGTTCGAGGTGGGCTGGCCATGCAGAGCCACATTTCCCCACCCAGGGCTCTCCAGGTGATGGTCCCAGGAGGAGAGCACCCTCCCTGCCCACTGCTCACGTCCCTGGGGTCTGGGCAGCGCGGGGGGAGCAGGGCTGCAGCGAGCAGCACAAGAAAGCACAAAAATGAGGATTTCTACCAAGGAGAACGAGATGTTTTATGGAAGGACTCGGGCTGGTGGTGCAGCTATGGGGGACACCGAGTTTCCACGCAAATGTGGGTGCTGCAGCAATGCAGAAGTACTGGGGGTGTGCAGCTCTTCACCTCATGGGCTTGGGGAAGGCTTTGGCCTTCACGGGGAGCTTTGTGCCAGCCCGTGCTGGCCCTGGGCAAGGGGGAGCCTGGCTTGCAGCGTGTCCCACCACGGTCCCATCAGGGCTGCGAAGCCACCACGGGCTTTGTACCTCAGACCAAACACATCCACGTAACGCAGTGGGAACGGCACCAAGAGGGATCTGCAGCTCGCCCGTGCCAGACTCCCACTGCAGCGTTGTTGGGCAATGAAAGAAGCAAGACCTCACTTTCTCCTCTGCCATACCTCCTCTCCAGCTGCCTGAAAAAAAACAAACCAAAACCTCCCTCAGGCAGCCTGGCCAGCCTTCCAGAGCGATTTGGGGACCCCCAGCTCCCCATGGAGCCCCTGCCAGCCCCAGCCCCACAAGGCTGCAGAGCCCCCCACTTGCAAGCAAAGGCTGGGAGGAAACCCAGGCACATCCTGCAGCCCTGGGGCACCCAGCGGGGACACCCCCAGGCAGGGCTGGCACCGCTCTGTGTCCCCCTGCCCATGCACCAGGCACCCCAGCACCTCGCCACCCCCCTTCTGCCAAGCTGTGTGCAAATGCCAACTGCTTGTTTTCCTGTTCCTCCAGATTTACCCCCTCTTTTTTTATTTTATTTTATTTTTTTATTTTTCTACCCCCTCCCCTTTCCTTCCTTTCTTCTTCCTGGGTTAAAAATAATCAAGTTTCTGGGAAGCAGCAACTCCTGCTGCGCCTGCCTCCCCGCACTCGCCCCGGAGAATAGCAGCGCTCGGCGCTGGGCTCCGGCCCCTCCTCGCTGCCTGCTCCTTCCTCCTCCCCACCCCCTACAGGGATCTGACTAATATGCTTGGGCTCTGCTTGCCAGCTCAGCTGGAAAGGAATTTAACCGTTGCGTGCTCTGTTGGGAAGAGCGGGGAGCCGGGGGCTCCCCCAGGCAGGAGCCACCCGCGCTCCATCGCCCCGGCACCCCTGGGTGGGCTCGGTGCCCGGCCACGCTGCCCTGGGCACGGGGAGAAGGGTGATGGAGGAGGTGGGATGCGTCGTGCTGGCACCCCTGGGTCCCAACCCCGAGCCCCGAGTGGGTGCGATGATCCCAGGGGCTCCCTTGGACGTGTCCTGGCTTCCCGTGGGGGAGGCGAGGCGGAACGCGGCACCCCAGGTGCCGTGCTCCCCGCGGAGCTCCTCACCCACCCCGGCTGCTCTCCAGGGCACCTAAACCCCAAAGCTCCGAGCCTGCGACTTGCCACAGGCCTCAGCAAAAGCTGAGGTGCGAGCTGGAGCCCCACGGATGCTGGCAGGGGTCTCGGAGCTGCCCCACGGCCCCAGGTTTCTCCTCCGGTCCCCCGATGGGGCTGGCAAGCCCCGGGCGCGGGGAGCTGCGGCTCAGAGCTCTGCAGTGCAGCTCTGGCAGGAGCCAGCAGCCTCTCCTCCAGCTCCGTGGGTAGGAAGCAGCAAGCAAAGGCAATGTCATGCCTGGGTGAAAACCCCGCGGGGAGAGAGCTCCCCCGCCACCCCCCCTGGTAAAGGCTAGCTGCTAAAAAAGCAGGTTTTTTGGGGGGGACCCTCTGCTCCCCTCCCTTCCCAGCCAGGGGTTTGGCACAAGCGGGTTTAGCAGCACGGCAGGAGGAGCAGGGAGTCCTGTTTGAAAGCAGGGCAAGCCCCACAAAAAGCCTCGACCGAGGTTATCCCAGCAAGGCTGTGGCAGAGGCAGGAGCTGACCCCGTTCCCCGAGGCTCCAGCTCGCTGCTGTACTGCAGCACCCCCCTGCTCAGCCAAAAACTCCCCTCGAAGCCTCCTGGCCGTGGCAGAAACACTTCAAAGCCAGGAAAGCCAAGCCCAGCACCCCGGCGCTGAGCAGAGCCAGGAGGCTCAGGAGGCTGCTGCTCACCCTGGTTCAGCGAGAAATGGGGCTGAGATGGGGCTGCGGAGGAGAAAAGGGCTCCGGGCACGAAGCACGGGGAGCTGGGGAGGCTCAGGGGGGGCTGCAGCCAGCAGGGGACCCTTTATCTGCTGGGATGCTCGCAGCAAGGTGCGGCGTGCCCCAGGGGATGGGGATTGCTCTGGCAGGAGGGAATTGGAAAGAGGAAGATGGGGCTCTGCTCCGAACCCTCAGTTTTGTAGGACAGGGCAGGATGGAGCCGAGTTTTTTTTTTTTTCTCTGCAGGACCCAAGCTCAGCCTGGGACTGCAGCGCCGGGCTGGGCTCCTCGCTGGCAGCGCCGCAGCACCGAGGTTTCTGCAGCCCTGGGTTCTGCTCGTGTAAGCATCCTGGCACAGCCACTGCCCGGGGCAGGGACGTGGGACACGGCGTGCCACCTCCCTGGCTCGGCAGAGGGACGGGGAACGGGCACCCGCTGCGCTCCCACCTCGGGAAGCAGCAGCCGGGGCTGCACAACCAGAGCCTGCTCCAAAACCAGAGCCTGCTGCAAAATCAGAGCCTGTGGTCAGGGGATGAAGCAGCAGCCAGGAGCAGGGTCAGGCTCCAAACATCCCCGGGCGAGCCAGGACGCATCCGTTTGCTCCTCGATCCCAAATTTCCTGGTGTCTCCGGTGCCTGGGGAGCTCCCCCAAAGGGTTTCGCTGCTCCCCTGCTGCTCCCCCCATGCCCTGCGGCAACCTCAGCGGCCAGGAAACGCTGGCAGGAGGGAAAGGGGGGTTGAGAAACTGCAGGCAGCAGGATGAGGCACGAGCCAGCACAAGCAGGATGTGACTCGGGGTGACGGGGACTGCTGGAGGGGTGCCACGAGGAAGCAGTGCCCGGGGGGCATCCTGTAGCCTCCCCCCTGCGCTCCAGCCCCAGCCAGGGCTCGGCTCCCTTGCACGTCACCCCGGCCCTTCCCCGGCCCTTCCCCACCACCTAAATCCTGTCCCGAGTGACTCCTTCTCCCTCTGGCTGCTGTAGGGTGCTGCGCTCCCCGCCCCGGGCACACACAGGGCTGTCACCCAGCCTCCCAGCCCTGTCTTGGTGTCTTCCTGGCAAACCTGGCAGTTCCCAGCGATTCCTCAGCACAGGCTCGGTGGAAACGTGGGGAGGTTTTGGGGTGGAGGGGCTTCAGGACGAGACCTGGCCCTCATCTCTCCTCAAACCGGCTGCGTTAGCGCTGCAGGAAAAGGGAGAGGAGGGGATGGAGGAGGAGGAGAAGCAGGGAAAGGAGAGAAAAACAAACAAAGAAAAAAGAACGGAGAGATTACTTTTGCCCCCAAAAATGGTGCCCAAGGCAGCTTTGCTTGGTTTTCCCTCTGGATTTATCTGGCCCCAAGGTGCTGCCCCCTCCCCAGCTCCCGGCTCCTTGTCCATCCCCTGCCTGTCCCCTCCTGCCTGGTGGGGACCCAGAGCATCTCCTTGGGTTTCGTAGCTCCAACAAGGCCAAGAAAAGCCCGTCCGTCAGCCCCTCCTGCACAACGAGCTCCAACCCCAGGCACAAACCACAGCACCCACCCCAATAAAAGCCAAGGAGGGAGATGCAAATCACTCCCCCAGCCCTGCCACACCAAAACATGTCACAAAGCATCACAAAGACCCTGATGGCTAAGGGCACGCACAGATATTTGCTTCGTGGCCATTCACCATCGCTCTTGGCTGCAGCTCGCCCCGGTGCCGGGCTGTGCAGAAGGGATGTTTTTTGTTTTTTCCCTGGGGAGGAGGTGGGAGATGTCGCCCACCGCTGCTTCCCAGGGAGACGGCTCGGACAAAAAGCCAGCGCTCAGCAAAGAGCTTTAGCTGGGTCAGCACCCTCCAGCCGAGGGGTTGAGCTCCATTTCCAGCCCCTACCTGCACCCAGACCCACCACCACCTCTCCACATGGGGATGGATTTACAAGGAGATGAAGCCAGCCAAGCCCACAGATGGCTGAGCTGCTTCCTCGCACCAGGACAAGGAGCCTCTCTGCTCCCTGCAGCATCCAGGGCATCAGCCTGGTGGGGCCAAGCCCTGCTGCTAGCCCCAAGCCCCAGGCGCTGTCCTCCCGGGTGGCCAAAAGGGTCTGGGGAGGGGGCTGGAGCCTCAAGGGAACGATGCTCCGGTGCCTCTCGGGCTGAGCAGGCAGCCCTCACCTGCTACAGCACGTCCTGGACACTGGGAAGGGATCCCACATCCCTCGGGGAAGAGGCAAGGTGGAGAAGACCCCGTTATACCCCAACACCACCCCCCAGACAACAAAATCTCCAGGGCTCCGGGATGCTGCAGCTCTGCTGTTCCTTCTCGGCAGGGTTGTGGTGGGTGTGGGGCAGGGAAGGAGGCTCTGAAGATGCAAACCTTCCTCTTCCATCGTGCACGTGATGGATCGGTGTGTTTGGGCACTTTCTAAAATAATTTTGTGACCTTTTCATTCCAATAAATCTACTTTTTTTTTTTTTTTCCAGCTCAAATATAATCTCAGTGTGAAAGAGGAGACCTAAAAAAAAATATAAGTTAAGCACCCTCCAAGCACGATGAAACCAAAACCTTTCTGCCCAAAGCAGACCTGAAACAAACATTCATGCTGGTTTGGGGTACATTGTGGGTCCTTTTTTCCCCCTTTGTGAGAAAGTCCCTCATAAATCCCAGCTCTGGGTTGCCCTGGCCCAGCTCCCACACCAGACACGACCCCTTTGGGCACCAACCATTGCCCCCCATTTGTTTTCCCAGCAATGTGGTTCACCATCCATGGACCAGACCCGTTGGACTCTCGTCTCCAAGAGCAAGGAAAGCTTGGGTTCACCTTGCTCACCTCCAAGCCTGCCCTGAGCATCCCCCGGAGGATCCTCACCTGACCTCCAACCCCCGGTTTTGGAGGAAAAAAAGCCTCCTTCCTCCTCCATAACTCAACATCATGGCAGAAAACTGTTTTTACGCTGGAGGAACCTCCTCTGGTGTGGATGTCTCTCCTCAGGAGCCCTTCCCAGCCCAACCCAAGCTTCCTGCCACCACCCAGGTCCCATTTTCCAACCCTCCTACCCAGGGGAGGTGGCGTTACGGCGAGCACCAAGCTGATGGGGACGCTTTGTGGGGAGGGGGCTACACAAAGAGGTGCTGGGCTGCGTTTCCAGCCGCCCACCCCTCGCTGCAGAAGGAAGCAGCGGCAGGGCCGTGCCCTCCGACCCGAGGCAGAGAAGTGAAACCCCGGCGAAGTAGCAAACAAGTCGAGGCGTAAACACGGCACGGATCCGCGGCGCTTCACCGCGGCTCGTTATCTCCGGTTAGACTGGAGACGGTAGAGCCGGGTTTGAGAAACGCAGAAATCTCAGCAATTAAAGATATGTCGTGTCAAAAAAACTCTAAACTGATTAAAGTTGAAGGCTCCGTTTTCTTCTTTTCATCAGAGAACGGAATCAAAACCTGCCTGGAAAGACGCGCTCCCCCCGTTCCCAGCGCTCCGAAGGCAGCGCCTGCATCCGTCCTGCTGTGTCCCTGCATTTTAATTACCACCTTATTAATATTCATGAGGATAGGCACTCAAGGGGGATTGCAGTCTGTCATTCTCTCTCTCTTTCTCTCCCCCCGCCACCTCTCCCTCTCTCTCTCTCTCTCTCTCTCTCTCGCGGCTGAATCTGTTTTTTTTTTTTTCTCCCCTTCCCAACAGTTGGCGTGCTGCAGATCCGTGCGCGGCCGCGTGTGCACGCAGAGCCGCGGCGCTGTGCGCGCAAGGGGAGGGCACCCATGGGTGCCACGGGGTGGGAACGGGATTACCCTTGTGGCATGGGGCAGCCCTGGCACCCGGAGATGAAATTGAGCCCTGCTGCTCCGGTGGGGAGTGAGTGTGTGTGCGCCTCCGTGGCTGCTGTGCGCTCGGTGCCGGCACGGCAGCGGGGAGGCCCGGTGGCTGGTGCACGTGCGAGGGTGTGCACGAGGGTTGTGTGCACGGCTGCGGGTGTTCACGCTCACTTGCATCGCTCTCGGCATCTCTGAGCACTCGGGTTACGGTGTGGGGCCTCGTGGAGCTGCAGGCTGGGCCCTGAGGGTGAGGTGTGGGACCTCGCGGGTGCTGCACGCACCCAGCAAAGGTGGGGACAGCCCCGGCTGTGCCCCGTTTGGTGGCGCGGCGTGCTGGCCAGGCACAGAGGGTCCTGGCTGCTCTCGAAGGTCTACAGCACTGGCATGCCCTGGGAGGAGAAGCAGGAGAAAGCCACGGGTGCAGGAGGGAACAGGTTGGTGGTGGAGCTGGAGGAAAATGGATTTTCTCATCCCTAAGTTGAACAACGCGGGGTTCGCCCACCCCTGGCTGCCCTGCAGCGCGGAGCCTGTTCTATGTTCCCTACTGAACATGAAGGCCACGTGGCGGTGGAGAGGAGCTGGCTTCCTTTATGCAAACCCACACGTGCCCTGCTCCCCTCTCGCTGCAGGGAACCTCACAAGGGCTGTTCCCAACCAGGTCCCAGTCCCTGACCCTGTAGGACAGCGCTGGGGCGATGCAGGGCCCGGAGCTGTGGGCTCGCAGCCCTACACAAACCTCCCAACCACCACCAGCCCAAGCACCAAGACCCCACGTGCTGCACCTGGACCACGGCCCCGTCTTCCTCCATCATCTTCCTCTTGGCTAACGCCACCCAAAGCGCCGTCAGGAGCCCAAAGCCCCCTTTGAGGAGACTCCTTCAGCCCGGCGCGCGGCCCCGCCGTCACCAACCACCTGCAAGAAACCTGCCTAGAGACACTCCAACTCGGCGGCTCCCCAACGCCCCACTTGCTCAGCTCCACAAATATTTGAATTAAGGTCCCCTGGGGAGCCGCAGTCACAGAGTAACTGATTTCTCCTCCTTCATTATATCTCTGTGTAATTTACCGAGGGACGGCGGCGTGTGCCTCCGTTCGAGTGAATTCCCAGCAGGACTCCCCAGAGCTCACAAATCAGGCAAAGGCAAGGCATTAGAATATGAAAGGTGAGGCTGGTCTCCCCACCAAGACTCATCTCGCTCTTCCCCGGCTCCGGCAGCCCCGAATTACGTTTTATTTCCGCCTGCCGCCTGCGAGCGGGTTGGAGCTGGGCACGGGGCCGTGTCCCCGGCTCCGTCCCCAACAGCTCCCTTCTGGGCAGGGAGGGGAGCGGGGTCACCTCCCTCCCGGCAGCATCTCGGGAACCAGAGGTGCAACGAGCACAAAGGGAGCCAAGGT
This sequence comes from Aythya ferina, assembly GCF_964211825.1. Classification (NCBI taxonomy): domain Eukaryota; kingdom Metazoa; phylum Chordata; class Aves; order Anseriformes; family Anatidae; genus Aythya; species Aythya ferina. The sequence goes on along the minus strand of NC_140318.1, from coordinate 3,865,208 downwards.
TTCCAAGAGAAAGCCAGCAGAGATCCTTGCCCTGAGCTCCGACTGCTTTTCATGAGTAGCCCGTGCCTCAGTTTCCTCACCTAACGGATAAGAGCAATCGCTCCCTCCATTTACTGGTCTAAGACCCCAACTTTTAAATGTTGGAGGTCTGTTAAGCCAAGCAGGACGGATCCATCTCCAGCCAGGAGGAGCTGGAGGACAAGTTTGCCCGTGCGCCTCGATGGTTACCTGGAAGAGATGAAATGAGCACCGAGAAGAAACAGAGGGAAAGGGAGGGACGGAGGAATTTGGTCTCAGGATGCACACGGAAGCTGCTCAGGGCTGTTATTGTACGAAACGCAGTGCGAGGAGCTTGGTCTTCAGCAGACCCAACTTGGTCCAAACTGAACCCAAAGCTACGCCCTGCGTTGATGTGCAGGGTGGGAGCCCCGAGAGCGGGAGGCGTTTGGGATCGGGGGCTGGTGGAGGGGCACAGGACCTCCTGCGGGTCTGCTCAGCGCCTCCAGGCTGGGCAGGAGCTGTCCCTCCCCGAGCCTCCTGGCATGGGATTGAGGGGCTGTGGTGCCGGAGCACGGCACCAGCTGGGCTGCGAGGCAGCGAGCTGTGTTCCAGATCCTCAGCAAACAGTGGAGGGCAACATTTTGCTTCCTGGAAACCCAGAGAAAGAAGTGTTTTTTCCGAAGAGCCGCAGCTCAGAAGCAACCTGTAATGGAGAGCTCGGAAAGCTGGGTGTTCCCCCTGCCACCTCCTCTGCGAAGACAAAGCCTTGGCAGATGGTGGTGGCGCGTCGCAGCGCTCCTGCTCGGGTTTGCTCTGGGAGCTGGGTGCACGAACCCCGATTCTGTTTCCTCCCTTTAGGGGTTCGAGCAGTGTAAAATCAGCCCGTCCCTCGGACACCTCAACTTCCCAGAGCCCACCTACTGCCTCCCCGCACGAGCTGACTTGAAGACCTCAGGCTGTTCAATCTGGAACAAAGAACTCCTTTCTCCCAAACGTTCGCCAGAGAGAAACGGGCTGTGCTGAAACCAAAAAAAAAAAAAAAAAAGAAACAAAGCCCCTGCAAAAGGCAGCTCCAAATCCCCAGCCCCAGCAGGACAAGTTCCCTCCCCGAGCCTGGGCGAGCCCCGTCCCGGTGCCAGGGCTCAGGAGCACGGGCAGGTGAGCTGGTGTAGGGCTTCCTCCTGTGCTGGGCATTTGTAGAAGGCTGTGAGAAGATACCTGGGAGGAAAATGCGCCACTAACCCTGCTCCAGAGCATCTGCAGGGGATGCCAGCCACGATCTTGGAGCCGCAGAAAGCCCTGGAGCAGGTCCTGAGCTGTCCCCGTGGGCACCCCACGGTGCTCGCACGTCCCCCAAGGGTTGTCCCCAGTGGGACCCTTCCAAAAGCTCTGCCCATCCCACCCCCTGGATATCCCCAGCGGGTGCTTCCACCCCACCCCATCCCATCCCACCCCACCCCATTCAGGGCCAGGTCCCCCCCAATGGGGCAGCAAGGAGCCGAGCAGAGAGGTGACAGCAAATGAGGGGTCTCCATCCTCCAGATGGGGGGAATTTTGTGGCAATAATGGGCAGAGAGCACCCCGGGGAGGGTTGCTGCTGGCTCCTGGGGGTGAGCTGTGAGCCCAGGACCCCTCGCCTGGGGGGCTCGGAGCGGGATCAAAGCGCCGAGCGCAGCCTGAGGCCGGGGGAGGCAGGCGGCGCGAGATGAAACGGAGCAAAAAGTTCCCCGGGTTCGGACGCGGGACTTGGAAAGGATTCGACGGCAGCTTGGAAAAGGAGGAGGAGAGGGCCGGGAGCAGCAGCGTTCAGCAGAAAGGAATGTCCTGATGGGCCGGCAGCCTGAACGCCAGCCAGGACCCCCCCACACACACCCCCCCTTCCCGAGGCTGTTTAAAAGCCCCGGACCTCTCCAAGCCCTTTAATTGGAGCTTTAAAAAACTTCCTTGTTCCTTGACGCGGCGAGCTTTGCGTTTCATGCCCAAAATGACTCAATTCCCCCTCTCCCTCCCCCCCCCAATGCAAGAAATCTCCTTTGAAAGGTCTGCGAGGAGCCAGCTCCGTCCCCTCCCCACCAGCCCCGGTAGCCCCCCAGCCCTCGCCACCCCCCTCTCCAGCCCCCTGTGTGCGTTCTCCCCTAATAACCCCCAGCCCAGCTGCCTCCCTCTCCCTTCGCCCTCCTCCTCCCTCCCTGCCTCTCTCGCTCCCTCTTTTCTCTCTCCTCCCCCCCCTCCCCGCCGCCTCCCCCCTTTCCATAACTCAAAAGCTTGTCAGGCTGGTTCCAGACTGCTGGCGCCAGGCTTCACTCCAGGAAAAAAAAATAAAGCAAAAGAGAAAGGCATGCAAGGCAAAACAGCCCCGCCACATGAACACACATCAAACCAGCCCTTTATCTCCCCGGAATGCTCTCCCCTCTCTCTCTGCACAGCTCCCTACCCCGTCCGACACACGCACACGCTGTAACCCTAATGCAGCACCGCCAGGCTGCGAGCGCGCACGCCCCGCCGGAGAACAGCGAAGGAGCAAATCCCAGATCTATTATTTATCAGCCTATCAATTATTTAGGGCCCCGTCGCGGGGAAAGGGTGGGGAGAGGAGGCCTTGGCGGAGGAGGTTTTTACCCCGGTAATTCGGGCGAAGGGGGGGTGCTGCCCCCAACCCGCTGCCCACCCGCGGGGAGGTTACGGGGTGCCTCTGGCTCCAACCTTCTCCCTTATGGCCCACCCCAGTGCTTCCCCAGAGCTTGGCAGCCCCGTTATCCCACCCCAACAGCACCCCAGTCCCAAAGACATCAGACCCTTTACCCCGAGGGGTGATGGCTCCGGCTCCCCCCTGCCTCCTGGTGCAGCCCCCGGTAATGGGAATTTGGGTTTTGATGCGCAACGCCAACCCCACTTGCCTGGTTCAGCAGCAGATCCTACACGTCTCTGTGGCACCTCTTCCCGGGACCACCACCGATGGCCACCCCAAATGGTGGCTGGTGTAGGGCTCTGGAGCCCCAGGGGAGCCCCACGTGCAACCAGTCCCCACGGGGCCACGTACGGACCCAAGACCCCGTGGAGCTGCTCCTGAAAGTCCCTTCCCTTCAGGAGGTGCAAGGGCCATGTCTCTCCACCTCACGTGGGATTTGGGGTTGGTCTGGACCCCAAAAGGTCAAACCCAACAACGTGGGACCCAACCCATCCTTTGGGGGAGGACTACACCAAGGTACACGGCCTCTCCACGCCCTTCCAGCCCTGTTTTCTCCTGGATTTTGGAGCAAGCCCCAGCCCCCTATTTTTGTGATGGCCCCAATCCCCAGGCAGGTGCCACCCCGGGGTGCTGTGCCCATGGGCTATTGCCGCAAGCTCCCAGATGGCCACTGCAGCCCCCCTCGAGGTAGCCGCGTTTCGGCAGCAGATCACACTGAAGGAGCTACAGCGGGAACGTGTGAGGAGGTGGGTGTGCTGCGAAGATTTTTTTTTGGCAGACTTCAGGATGACTTTATTGCTCACAAGTTTTCGAGTCATGGCTGAGTAACACACTCATCGCATGTCTGAAGCAAAAAAAATATATATATAAAAAAAAAAATCCCTTACCCCAGCACAAAATAAATAGCCTGGACGGAGCGTGGTTGCTTTGCTCCCCTTCCCCGCTCCGGCTCTGCACAGCCGGGGGCTGTAAGGCTCCACGGGGGCTGCAGGCAGGCGGTGCTGGCACAGGGGGAGGTTGTTTCCCCTGCAGTTTGGCAGGGAGGTTTGCAGGGATGCGAAGATGCAAGCACGAGCACCAGCCCCTTCCCAAGACGTCCCCTCTGAGCGAGGGATGGGGTACGTGGGGCTGAGCCGCGCCGTCCCCTCAGGCAGGACCTCAGGGGATGATTTGCACTGGAGTGGCACAGCCTCAGGTGTTTTCTTCTCTTGGCACCAAGAATTTTGCAAAGCCTCCGGGGCCAGAAGGAGCGAGTGGCCCAGGGCACGTCCGTCACGCCAAGAGCTCGGCCCTGGCACCACGTCCCCAGGCAGGAGATGTGGTTGCATAGCCCTAAACCTACAGAAAACTGCTGCTCCTGGGCAGAACCAGGCACACCGAGCTTCTGGCACATGGCTTGCTTTGGGTGCTGCTTCTGGGCACCAGGGAACATGGAGCTTTGCTGGCTCAGGACAAAACGCCTCCATCTCTGGTGCTTTCCAGTCCTGTAAAGCAGGAGCTGCTCCTGAAAAGCGCCCGGAGGTTCCTAAACCAGGAGGAAAACTCCTGCCCCTTGCTCCATCCGAGTGGGTCGTGGTTGACCAAACTCCTGCAACAACTCAGCACGATCACAGGGCATTAAATAAACCCATGGGTGCAAAGACAGAGCCCTCCTCTTCCCCAGGTCGGGGAACCAAGGCAAAGAGGGACAAAGCAGCCTTCATAAGGTCACCAGAAAGTGGGATGGAGAGCCGGGAAGGGACCCCAGAACACGGGGGCTCTGCCGTGCTGCTCCCAAATCCTCACATCCACCCTGACCCCCCTGATTTCTGAGCAAAGAGAGAGGAGATGGTTGGGGTGTGAATCCCTCCAGGTGTTGAGTTTTCGGTGGCAACAGCATCACGAGCTCCCAGGGCTCCTCTAGAGCACCAAAGGAAGACAACCGGGGGGAAAATCCTCCCCCCTTGCGCAAAGAAAGAGCAAAGCAAAGAGCTGCTCCTTGCCATCCGCTGTCCCAGCCCTTCCACACCAAAAGCTTAGAGCAGATAAGAACTAGCTTGAGAAAGGTGAGGAAAAACAATAAAACTTATTAATCCCACTCTAATTTAATAGGTTCAAAAAAGATATTTTCCTTTTTTTTTTTTTTTTCCCTAGTATACTTGTTATCCTTTTTTCAAAAAGCAACATTGCAGAAAAAAACATTCCCTGTGCTCGCTGCTACTCCTCCTGAGGGAGCTTATCTCAGGGAGGAGAAGAGGGCGACTTAGGGAAGGAAGAAATTTCACTGAAGATTGAGGGGGAAAAGCAGAAGGACGGGAGGAACCCTTCATTTAGAAATGTCACAGGCAGTTTTGCGAAGAAGGGAAAAATTCCATTATGTTGAGATTTTTTTTTTTTTTTTTTCTTTTCACGAAAACTTTGCGTGCGTTTGTTTTTAAGGGCTGGTTGTTGGGGCCTTTTTTTTTTTTTTTTCCAGCTAAAAATAAAACTCCACATGCAAAAAAAAAAAAAAAAAAAAAAAAAAAAAAAAGTCAGCCATCCTTGGGCAGAGCTGGGAGCACTTGCAGGGACAGCAGCGACCCTGGGACGGCTTGTGCCACTTCCAAACACATGGCCCCAGTCGCCGTGACACTGCCGGGGAAGGCTCGATGGCCAAAACCTGTCCTGTGCTGCCTTTATCACCACCCAGGGCACAGAGAACCAGGTCTGGATGCACCGTGGCTGTCAGCAGTGGGGTTTGCAGCGAGCAGGGATGCTGAGCACGAGATGGGGGCTGGCTCCTCCAGCTGCCCACCCATGGCACGGGGACGCAGCCACACGTGAGCACCGCGCTCGGTGGCACCAGGCTGGATGCTTTTGCTGCAATCCCTGCGCACTGGGAGGCACAGGAGGGGTATAGAAAGGATCCAACCAGCTTCCCTGGACCACGCTGGGATGCTCCATCCACAACGCGTGCCCTTAGGAAAGGGGGAAGAGGCAAATCCAACAGCGAGGGCCAGCGCGTGCCGGTGCACAGGGCGCGGACGGTGGCGGCGCTGGCCGGTCCCAGCTGTATCCTCTCCCCATTTCCCTTCCATGCGTGCAGCCGGGCTCCCCACCCCGCTCCCGCCCCGCTGAGGTCAGCTCCGGCTATTCTCTCCTCTGCTTCCCCTGCTCCTGCCACGCACTTCCCCTTCTCCCTTTGATATTTCACCTTCACTGCGTCATTCCCCGCGTGCCGTTTCGGGGCTCGGTTGCACGGGGACGTGCTGTTCCTCACCGCCCTCACAGGGTGAAGTAGGGCTGACCCTCACCATTGGGGTGCACATCACCAAAGGCCAGCCAGCCTGGTCCTTTTGGGGGCTCATCTCAGGCCAGGTAGAAGAGATGGGGTGGGTAAGGAGCAGAAAGGCAGCCTGGCTCCCTGCGCCAGCACCCAGCACCATCAGGCACTCCCTCAGCTGCTGGCTGGGTGTGCACACAAGAAATAAGCCATCAGGCACTGATGAATATTCAACTTTTAAGAGATTTAAGAGATCTTTTAAGAGATTACCAACCCAGGAACCCTCCAACCCTACGGAGGTGCTGACTTGCAGGTCTCTGCCCAGCACCATGAGCCAGGCGCTCGAGCACCCACCCCACTGGCACCAGCAGCAATGTGCCAAACCCGGAGCAAAGCCCCTGAGCGGCTTCCTCGTGCTCCCCCAACCCCACAGTGAGCTAAACGCCAAGAGAAGCAGCTGGGCTCCTCCCCATGCTGCCTGATCACCGCTCGGTAGCGAGCCCACATCCCATTTGGGTGAAACGTCCTCTCCAACAAGGAGCTGCTGGGCTGGGAACAATTCCCCGCTGGCCTCGGGCACTCCCTGCCCACACAGCCCACGGGCACCAAGCCAGGACCCTCAACAAAAGCACGAACCAAAGGACAGCACGCGTTAGCTCTGCGGTGGGTTTCCCTGGAGGGTCTTCCTCCAAACCCCATCGCCCCAAGCCCACGGCAGGCTCATCTCCTGGGCTCACTCAGGCACCTCCCCGGGCCCGTGGTGTCCCCAGGCACCGCTCCGGCTCCTCGCCACCGCCAGCCAACATCTGCTGGAGACCTCCCGAGCACCGTGCCCGTGTCAGCGAGCTGCAGAGCTGAGCACGGGGGCTGCTCCCTGCGGTTTTAGGGAGGAGGCGGAGGGATTCTCCTGACACGACAGCCTGGAAGAGGAGCCTGACCCCAGCTTATAGATTTTCTCCGGTTTCGATGGCAATCACTGACAAACGCTCGCAAGTACATTTCTTGGGAGGAACAGAAGCGCATTAAGACAGGAGAATGAAGGGAAAGGGTTCAGTCCTTCGCCCCCGTGCTCCTTGCCCATCTCCTCCAGCCCGGATCCATCCTGCCACTGGGTGTGCGCCGCAGATGGGCCTCGCAGCCAGCCCCATCCTGCCCTGCAGACGGTTCCCAGCAAAGCACAGCACAGCATTGTTATGGGTGAGACCTCAAGCATTTGTTTTTAAATACCTTTAGGCCTTCCCTACCTCCTCGGACAGCATGCACCTCCACCACTGCTGTGGGATGGACTAGGGTGGCCCCAGTCTTCCACCCCTCTGCCCTTTCCAAGCCGTGAGCTATCACACGGCCACAAATGTGCTCCCAAACCATCAAAGACAGCACTGCTTGCTTCAAGTCTCTCAGATATCACTCAAAGGGGGGAAAAAAAAACCTCAATGCTCCTTCCCAGCCCCACAGAGCACCCAAAACATGCAGGAACCATGAGCTCCATCCACACAGATTGGGAGTAGGGCACAAGCAGAGCAGAGGCTTGGCACAAAAAGGCACCTGCTCGGGGTCTTTTCACCAAGCAGGCACTGCGGTGGTGGGAGTCATGCTGCAGGACACAGCAGGGCGCAAACAGCTCCAGAAGATGTTGGATAAGAAGGTGGAAGAGGCACCGTCAGCAAGCAGGTACAAGAAGTGTCGGCCAATATTCCCAAACCTCCTCCCTGCCTCTTGCAGCTCACAGATGCTCCCTCCAGGGGTTGCAGCCTTCAAGCACCAGCACAGCCGCCCCTCTACCTATACCCTGGGGGTCCTACAGGAGCAAGGAGGGCGCTGAGAGAGGGGAGACGTAGCAAAAAGGAGCAGTGATGGGCTGGGGACTAGGTGGCCCCATTGCCCAAGGGAGAAGGACCCAGCTCTGGGTGGTGGCGGTCTCCCAGCACATTGCGAGGGGCAGCAGGGAGCAGGCACCATTTTGTGGTTTCGGGCTCAAATGCAAATCACTGGAGTGAGTCACAGGGATTTTTGCCTCTCTCCTGGAGGCCTTTCATTCATTCTTTTTGTCATTTCTGATAACCTGAAATATTAGTCAGCTGGACCGAAGCTGCACCCACCACCTCCAAAGGAAAACACGGCCCCAGCACCGAAGGTAAGCAGAGCGCAAACACAGCGGGGTCAGCTCCGAGCATTCACATCTCCCAAAGATTTCCAGACCCTGGAAAAAACAGGGAACAGCTTTTAAAATGATGAGATTTGCAAGAGAAAAAAGGAAGGAGAGGAAAAAAAGGAAGGAGAGTGGCTGGCTTGTTTTTATTTCCCTACTGGCTTTTGAGCCTGTAGGCCACTCTTACATCACGCTGCTGCGCTCCTCTCTGCTACGGCAAGGAAAGGAGCCCTGAAAGCAGCCAACCCCCTGCCAGCACTCTGCAGCCACACGGCTTCAAAAAATGAGGTTTTAAGGAACGAAGGAAGAGATGAGAGATGAGGCAAATGGTGGGAGCAGTGCCCTCCGAGCCCCTCTCCATCTGCAGCCACCCCAGTGGGCTACCAGGAGGGCTCTGGGGAGCACGGCACAGCCAGGTCTCTCTCGGCACTCAAGGAGGGTCCCAGCAAAGTGAAAAGACTTCCAGCACATCTCAGCAATTTCTCTCCGCTCCCAGAGGAAGGCTGTTTATTGGAAGCCATTTTCTGCATAAATAGCCTTTTCCTGCACTTCTCACAAACTCGGGCTAAAATCATTTCCTAGGCTTGAGGACGCCAAACCACAGCCTCCTAGATGAATGGGCAGAGCCTGACCTTATGCAGGACACCAAAGACATCCCTTAAATACCATCCAGAGCCCACCCGACTGTCCCAGAGATGCTCCTGAAGTTTCTCATCCCCTCCCCAGCAGCACTGGTACCAGCTCGGAGCTGCCACAGCCCCCCAGCTCCTCCTGAGCGTTTTTCCCTTGGGGGGTCTCAAAGCCCAGTTACCCCCCATGCAGCAAGCGTGGCCCCAGATCCCTGCTCAGCACACAAAGAGCAGGGAGCAGCCCAAAGGCAGCGTGTGCTACGAGCTAAACCTGCTTTATGCATGCCTTGAACAGTGTGCAAGGCAAACAGCAGAAATGGAGGCAGCTCTCCCACCTCACCCTAACGTGGGACACCGGGTCTGCTCCTGAGCTGGTGATGGGGACAGGCAGACACAGGGGCACAGCAGGATTTGGGGGGCTAAAGAGGAAAATAGCAGAGCTGTGGAGCTGCAGAGGCAGCGCTGCCCGGGGCAAGGACTGCAATGGGGACCCCTCTGCTCTCCCCATTTTGTAGCCCTGCACGGGGTCCCGCCAGGCTCCACTGCTCCTCCTGGACTGGGACAGGCTGAGCCTGGCAAGAAAACCTCCTGAAGACCACAGCAGGGTGCAAACCACCCTGCACGTGGCCTGACCTTCCCCAGCAGGGTCCTCACCCTGCCCTCCATGGGTAAGCAGCCCCCAGCCACCGCTGATATCCTTGAGCTTGGGGCAGGGAGCAGAGGAGGATTTGGAGAGGTCTCTGCTTGAAGCTGCTCAGGGGGTCAGAGGCAGATGGAGAGCAGCGCTCTGGAGCTGGACATAGGCAGGACACAGCCAACACCCAGTTCCTCGTGCTGGAACAGGAGGAACTCAGCTTCATACACCCCATGCGGGATGCCACAAGGGGACAAAGAGCCCCAGAGCCCTGCGTGGCTGCGGGAAATTGCCCCAAGCAGGGGCACGGCCCCAAGGGACAGAGCCACACGTGGCCAGGAGAAGCCAGGGAGCTCCAAAACCGTGATGGCACCGAGCCACCAGCTCCAACCATGCCACAGGGGCGACATCTCAACCCGGGGACTGCCACCCTGGCCGGGCACGGACGCATCCCCATGCGTGGCGTGGGGCAGGGGGCTTCGCACCGCCTCGCTCGCCGGCTCGGGGAAGCAAATACAAAGGCTGGGCTCCCCAGCCCTCGCTGATGGTCGACCTCTCCGTTGTCCTCGCTGCACGCCTGTCCCAGTTCCAGCAGCCGGTTGCTACAGCAACTGAGCTCTGACTAATCATTTGCGCAATGACCTTTTTTCCCCCCAGAGAGAGGGAGGGAGGGAGATGGAGAGGAGGGAGGGAGGGGAGGAGAGGCAAACCGAGTGGAGGTTAGCGAGAAAAAAAGCAGCCGGGGAGAAGGGGGTTTTTTTAGGAGATGCGAGATCTAGGGGGACAAAAGGGGGGAGGAAAAAAGGGGGGTGTTATGCGGGTGCCCCCATGCCCCAGCCGGCTCCGATGGGGAGAGCGGAGGGGGCCAAGCTGCGTGCCGGGGGGTGCAGCGTCTTGCTGGGGCTGTTTTCATGGTGAGGGGGTGGTGGAGGCAAAACGGGGCTCGAACACAACACATCCCTCCTCCTCCCCACCCCACACCCCCCCGCCAAGGGCCAAAAGTCAAGAATTTGGCTCCGCTGTTGAGTGCTCGCACAGGGCTGACGGTCAGCCCGCCTCGCGCGCCCCCGGCACAGCACCACAAGAGTGGGTGCAGCTCCGGGGGGCTACAAGGGGCTGAGCCCAGCCCCAAGCACCACACCAAGGGGCAGCAGGGCCAGACACTGCTGCTGGGCCACCAGATCCATCCAGCAAGAAACCTGAGCCCAGCTCCGGCCACCGGCACCGTGCCACCAGGAGGGGTTCGCTCCCTCCGCCGCCGATCTCAGCCGGGCGAGAGCAGGGTCAGGGCTGGCTCCGGCTTCACAGCTCGGTAAATAATGCACGAGCCTCTCTGCACAGCCCCGAGGAACACACGTGGGATCGCATCCGCCTGATTTTTGGGGGGGAGAAAGTTAGTTTAGGGGTTGCAGGGATCTCTGCTCCTCGCTGGCACGTCCCCAGGAGGCAGAAGTGGTGAGAGCAGGAGCGGTGGCAGGCGGGTGCTCACTGAGGGTGGATCGCTGTGCCACCAGCCCTGCGTTTCCACAGCAAAAGGATTTGTGCTTGTTTCCAGTGGGAGCAGAAAAAAGAGCCACATCTGACCTTGACCAAGCGCAGAGAGCTGAAGCCAGCGGAGATAGCCAGCAATGGAGATCCCCAGTGGCCGAGGGCTGAAATCTATGGAGATTCATGGGAGAATGGGTTGGCTGCTGGGGGGAAAAAAAATAAGAAAACGAGAATAGGGATTTTGAAGAAAACAAAATGTTTCTGTGGAGAGAGATTCCACAACTGGGAAAAAGCCTGACAAGCTCTGCAATACTGCGGGGTGAGTTGGCAAGTTTGGGGAATGAGGAGAGGAGGAGAGCTGGTGTGGCTGAGGAGCAAAGCAGGGGAAGGGCGAGCTGTGCCCGGGGTGCTGAGCACGCACCCCCATGCAGGAGCTTGAGGACACCCCGAAAATGCTGAGCTCTGCTCAGCACAGACCCAGAATTGCTCTGAGATGTTCTGGTGGCGTTGGCCAGCCTGTCCTTGCCCTTTTTGTGCTGAAAATGGACCCTTAGGGACGCTCAGACAAAATCCTTGCTCCAAACACCTCCAACGTTTGGCCCCAGAGCCAGAGCACGTTTGCTTTTTCGCTAAGGCTTGGCACCTACAGAAATTTCCCCCGCAGGATGTGACCCCAACCCTGGCAAAACCCACAGGGACTTCACAGAGGGCTCGGAGCACACCCATAGCAGTGCCAGCACTGCACGGTGCGCTGCAGGCAGCCACAGCTCGCTCCGCTGGAGCTCGAGCAGATCAAAGCCATGTCAAGCCCAACGCGATACGCGCTGCTGAACGGCAAGAGACAGAAACTCGGGCTTGGTGCTACACAACGCGGCCACACAGCTCCCAGATCGGGCCCAGGGCATGGAGACCCCCAGCTCATGCCTGCCTCCGAGCCACCTTGTAGCCAGGGGCCACCGCGAGACTGAAAGGCAGAGCGCAGAAATAAAACTGCTTGCCACCTCTTTTCGGTTAAATCCCTGCAGCTCGCAGAGCTCCACCAAGGACAATTATTTCCAGCGTGTGCCGTGCGTGAGCGCTGCAAGCAAGGCAGGGATGGAGTTTCATCACAGCCCGGCTTTGTGTGCAGGGCGAAGGAGGAGGAAAGAAAAAAAAAAAAAAAAAGGAACTTGGAACTCAAGGCCCCCCCGGCCTCACCCTGATCCCGAGGAGGCTCCGCTCTGCTCTTGCTCAACCCGACACCGAGAATGAGGAAGCGGAGGAGACAGGCGGGGGAGGCGGAGGAACGGTCAAGCTGAAGACAAACAGCCTCCACGCCGCGCCGCTGGGGAAGCTTGGCGAGCCAGAGGGCACGGGAGCAAAGGGCGCTCCCAGCAGAGCCCCCGGGCTCCTCGGGGTTGGGGTCCCCGTGGCACAGAGCTGGGGGTTTGATCCTGGTTTAGGTCTTCGGGTTTGTGGCGTCCAGCACCCGGAGACAGAAGGCCAGCACGGAGCTCGCCTTCCCAGGTGACAGCCGAGCCACCACCCGGTGCTGCCCTGTCCTAGCAGTGCACGGGGACACGGCAGCCGTGCCAAGCCGAGCTGTGCCATGCCAGCCAGAGCCAGCCCTCTGCCTTCCTTGCTTGGTTCTAGCCAGCAGCTCCCTCACTCACCTCTGCCCTCCTGAACGCCAGGAACCACAACCCCTCAATCGCTGCGAGCAGAAGTTAGCACAAAAAAATTAAACCCAGCCAGGCATGAGGCGTTCTTGGCAGCTGCTGGAGCCCGGGGCCCTTTCCCTTCCCCAAGCCCCTGGTCCCAGCAGCACTATCACCATCCCCATCCTCCCCATCTCGACACACAACTGGTCTCCCTCCTCATCTTGACCCCAAGAGAAAGAGAAATCCATCCCGGTGAGGTGAGCCCTGTGCACCCACAGCCCTGTTGGTTTGCTCTTCCACCTGGTAGGACAGCCAGGAGGTGCCTTGATCCTCTTAGAGGAAAAAAAAAAATATTGTAGCAAGGACGTCAAGGGACTTGCCTTCTAATCTCTCTGGGAGAAGCAAGAACGAGCCCACAGGGATGGGGACGGAGCTCGTTGCAGGTGCCCAAGCAGGACCATGGCTAGGCTCTGGGAAACCTACTCCAAAAGGTTTGCTGTTTTCCAAGAAGAGCAGCAAATCCCACGGGAAGGAGACCTTCAGGAGAGCCGAGGAGGCAACCAAACCCAGACAGGGACCAGACAGGAGAATGCAAACCCAGCAAAGCCCCTGGGGAAAGGAAACCCTGCAGAGCCCAGTGAAAAGAGGAGTTTTCTTTCCCCTCCCTGCAGCCATCCCAGTGCAGGAGTTGGGGTGAGGGTGCCGTCACCCTCTGCCTGTGCCAGCCAGGTACTTTTAGCCAGGAGCAGAGCCCGATGGCAGAGGTGCCGTGGGAAGGCAGACGAGCGCTGGGACCCGTGTGATTGCCCCCAGCAAGCGGCAAATCCTGCGAGTTTACACCCGGCTCGCATCTGACCCTGGGGGCATTCTGCATCCAGAGCATCCCTGGAAGGGAAAACCAGCTGCCAAGACGCAGGAGCTCCGCCTGCCCAGAGTTTGCATTTCCAATTTGGCTGGGAAACTAGAAAAAAAAAATCAGACCTGGAAAGCCAATTCCCCCCAGAACATCCATCACCACCCCCAAAATACACCGGGCTCCAGCCCAGCAAGGTGCCAGGCTGGCTGTGGGTAGTGGGGGCACCATTTGCTGCAGCAGTGCCTCCATCGAGGGGCAGCTTTTTTGGAAGTGAGGCCGAGGGAATGGCAAATATGCCAGGATGGGGTCCGGGTGCACCTGCTCAACACCTTTTGAGTGACCCAAAAATGAGCAAACCCATCCCTACAGCCCCATCCGCGGGACCAGGCGAGGAGTGAGCCCCTCTTAGCAACAGCACCAGATTTAAATAAATAAATGTAATTCTGCTGAGAGGGGGAAAAAAAATAAAAGGAATAAAGGATGTGCCTCTCCAGCTCCTCCTCCCCTCCCAGAAACCTGTGTGCTATGCAAATATATGCAAACGAGACATGGAAGGGGGGGATGAAACTGGCTGTCTAAACCAGCATGGTTTTAGACTGGGAAGCGTTGGAAGCAGCTCGGTGGAAAGTTGAGGCAGAAATAGCTGCAGCAGGAGAGGGACAGGCGGTGACGACTGGAGGGTGCGTGTCCCAAAACGCCTCCGGCAGCGGGATCAGCTCTCGCAGCAGCAGCCCCAATCCTCCCTCTCGACACCCCATTCCTGCAGCCGATGCTAAAGTGCTCGCAAAATCCCTCTTTCCCTTCATCTAGGAAAAAAAATAAAGCAGAAAGCTCGCTTTGCTGCTGCTTATGATTCCCAACGCACCCAGCAAGGGATGGCAGAAAGCACCGCAGCGCCTGCGAGCCCTTTGCCACCGCGGTGCCCGGTGCTGAGCAGGGGCTGGGGACCACGGGGTCACGCTCTGCAGGGTGGGCGCTCGCCCCGGGGACTGCTGGAGGAGCGACACCTTTCCTACATGAAGAATGGGATCGTGTGAATTCCGGCTCATTTGTTCCAGGCAATTTATCCACCCCGGTATTGCCTTGTTTGGTAACATTTTCTCAAGGGGGTTCTGCCGAGAAGCAGGTGAAATCTAGAAAGTCTGAAGGCTTCGGGGTGTAAACACCATTTGCCTGAGCGATGCTGCTCACGTTGATAGTCAACGCCTGAGCATTTTTACTCAGAAACAGGAGGATTTTTTTTTTTGGATGTTAAACATGCTCTGCTTGAGAACAGACCTGGCTGAAGCAGTAGCACTTTTCTTCCTTTTGAATCAGCCTAGATTTTTTTTTTTTAATTTATTTTTTTTCACAGAAATAGCTGAGATGTTCTGAACTCAGTGGAAAGTTTCTGATAAAGTGCCAAGTGCCCGGGCAGCCCTGGACCATGGCAGCCTCGTGTCGGTCAGTGTGTGATTTCTGCCAGCACTCACAGGCTGCAGCATGAAGGTGCTCCCAAAACCCAGCCCCAACGTCAGGATGGAGGGGACAGAGCAGCAGAGAGGGGCTGGTTCCAGGCTAGGGTTAGAGCACTCTCTATCAGCCCCAAGGCTGATATTTGATGCGTATATGGGGCGAGAACAAAGCATCTCTGGCTGTTCCCTATGTTTTTCCATCCTTCCATCCACCCTTTTTGCCATATTTCCCCGGCACCTCTTGGGGAGCCGCTCCAGCACCCTGAGAAGGATGCATTTCAACACATGCACTTTTACCAACCAGAACGGTGCTAAACAAGCCTACAGAGCATGCAACAGCGGGTGCCAACAGCATTTTGTGACCTGTAAAAAATTACAGCCACCCCCAGACCCCAAAGAGAAAGGTACCACGAGGATGTCATGGATGAGTTCCTGGGGAAGGGGAGCGAGCTGCTGCTCACTGCCCCCTCCCCAGCTCCTGCTTCCCACCCAGCAGCCACCGATTTCCCCCCAGCCACACAGCAAAGCCCTGCACAGAGCTCCCTGCAGGTTGCACGGCACAAGCAGGTCTGGGGGCAGACTTCTCAGCAAATCACATCACCCTAAAACAACAACAAAAAAAACACAACACCAAGATCGACCCCACGGCTCCGCAGACGGTTGTATGCAAAGGGTTACATGGGGGTGGGAGTTATCGCCCTTTCTCTCAGAGGCTAAAACCAACCCCATAAACCTGAGGAATAAAAGGTGCAGACTAGCTGGGATTTCAAATTCTGTGATTAAGGACGGAGGCAATTTTTCCCCTCCCCGGGCTGCTGGAGCACGCAGCGGATGAGGCCAGCTTTCCGCGCGCTGCCAGCAGCTGCGATATGCGCCTCTGCCGTCACCAAGCAGAGAGATTATTCCCTGGATCTCCCAGGCTGTTTATCGGGAACGTTCGCTGCTGCGGCCCTTAAAGCAGCTTAAACACCAAAATTAAAAAGTAATGATAATCAAAAAATCACTTCCTGAACCTAAGAAGGAAAGGGAAGGGGAGGTTAGAGCACCTGGGAGATGAGTTGGGGTCTTAAAACAGCCCTGGGCAGTGCTAGGAAGCCAGCAGGGAGGTTTGGGGGGGATAAAGTTGGCCATGCCCACACGCACACATCTCCTTCAGCAGCAAATTTTGGAAGAGAGTACCCAAGGAAGAGGCACAGGGCAGTGCCCCTTCGCCACGCAGGGCTGGGGAGGCAGCAGCACACGGCAGGGATAACAAACTGCATGAGAGCTGGGAGCTGGGGACTGCACTGGAAGAGAAGCCACGAGGTCTGATTTCCTCGGGCATCCGGAGCCTTTGAAGATCAGAAAGCAGCCGAGTGCAAGGCAGGCTTTCAAGCTGCCAGCACGGGTTGGTGGTGGGCCTGGGACTCCCTGGGGAGCCAAAGATGCAGGATCCCAGCGGCTGGGTCCGATCCTGCCTCCCTGCCACACATGGGCAGAGGGGGAACAGCTCTGTTGTCATCACAGGAGCTCATCCTCCCTGGGTCATTAATTAGGACATGGGTGCGAGCTCAGGAGCACCCAGCTGGTTGCTCAGAGCTGGCTGGGTGCTCGCTGGTGTTGGATCGCCCCAGCACAACCCCCTGCTCCCTGTCCCCTTGCGGCTTCTGTTGGGAAAACTTCCCATGCTGGAGGTGGGTACAGCCCTGGGGACTGCAGCTGGGACCCCCAGGAGCATCCCCTTTGGATGGAGGGCTCCTGCCCTGCTTTGGAGGCAGAGTGGGAGCCTCCAAACCTTCCTCTCCCCTAAAACTCAGGACGAGAGAGACCCTTCCTGGGGCTTCTGGCAGGCAGGGAACATCCCAGCCACTTGCATGAAAGGTTAAGACCACTTTCCAATTAGAGAGGCAGGAGCCATCGCAATAAAGCTCTTCTGAGGGGATATTAATCAGGGCATCTTCCTCTTGCGGAAATGCAAATCAGCCAAATGGAAATGGGAGTGATTAGAGCCAGTGATTAACGTGGGCACCTCGATCCCTGCTCTCGGCATGGACACAGGGGTGGAGGAAAACTGCCCCGAGACCCCACCTGGGAGAGCTCAGCAGCAATCCCCGGGTCAGTGCCTAATGCCCCCAGTCCCCCCAAGCTCTCCAGCTGGCTGCAGGCTTTTGGACCCTCCTCTCCCAGCCAAGAGCAGCAGTGGTCTCATGGGGAGCTGCTCAGCAAGGGCACGGGAGGCTGGAGGAGACGTGGGTGAGGGACCTGGCAGGAGGGAGAGCAAAAGGAGGAGCGAAGCAATGGAAAAATGGGCTGGAAGAAAGGCAACGAGGAAAGGGGCCAAAAGTGGTGGCCCCACTTCTCCCTCCCCTGCCCGGAGAAGTGCAGCACCGAGGCCGGAGCCGGCTCTGCTCCTCGCGGCAGGAGGCATTAGATCCAGCTGAGCTGCTTCAACGCAGCATGCATGTAAATCAGCCGGACAGGCAGAGAGGAGAAAAACAAGGGGGATGAGATAAGAGGATGGAGAGAGAGAGAGAGAGGCAAGGGGAGGAGGAGAGGGAGAGAAAAAAGGGGAGGGAAGGAGAGGAGCAGGTGTGGAGAGAGAGAAGCAGAGAGGGCAAAGGGAGGAGGAGGGCAGGGAGAGGGGCACAGGGAGCCATGGGCAGGGGCTCCCAGCACTCCAGGGGGTGCACAGGGTGCCCACATGTGGCCAGGCCACGATGACCATGTGCAGTGACACCCCTCCTGCACCCTGCAGCACCGCCACCGAGCCCACTGCCACCTCCACCCATGTCCTTCCCAAAGGTTTGGGGGTCCCCAAGCACCACAGCACGCTTTTGCAGCCACGAGGGGAGATTTTGGCACCCAGTCACGTTGCCAAGCAAGCAGCCAGAGTGCCATCCTATAATCCCTCCTGGAAATGTGATTCCCCTGAGTCACCTGCCCTGAAACCTGATGTGCATTTATTATGGACGAGTTGGTGGGCACCAGCCTGGAGGTGACTGCACCTGGGGGGGGTGAAGTAACTGAGACACATCGCTCATTTAAGTCAGCAATATCTTGCAAAGCACACTGGCTGCTGAAAAACAACAGCCTGGCACCGTCCCTTTCAGGCAGGGAACTCAAAGGCAAAATATTATTATTATTTTAAACCCCTGCGTTGAGGATCAGCAGCTTCATGAGAAGTTCTCATAACTGGGCAGGACACAACGCTCGCCTGACATCAACACGCACCAAGCAACCAACGCTGATGCAAATACCACCTGCTGTAATCATGACATCACCCCTAATTGTATAACAAGCAAGGATGACACCAGGCGTGGAGTCCTGACATCACCAGCAGAGCTGGAAAAAGGTCCGGAACAGGATGATCAAAAAACACGAGTCCACAGGAGGAAGACCTCAGCCTGGAAAACAAGCAGCCAGCGAGGCATGTTTGTGGCCTCAAGAAGGTGAACCAAGATTGATTGCTCGCTGCATCTCCCAATAAAAGAATTAGGAGGCATCCAATAACATTAAGAGGCAGCGGGTTCAACAGACACAAGAGGAGACGGTTCTTCACGTGATACGTGGTTAAGCAGTGGAAGCCCTTGCCACAGCTCTCTGGGGATGATTAAAGCTTATGTGTTTACAAAAATCAACTAGACAAATTCATGGGAAATCCATTGAGGAGTATTAGAGACAAAACGCCACTCCGGCTGGGGAAGTCCCCGAGCTGCCACGTGCTCGGGAGGCACTTTGAGCCTGGCTCTGCTCCTCGCACCACGCTGAAGATCACAGGTGCCATCTCCAAGCCCAGTCACTGCTGTCAGTGCCTCCTGCATCACACCCTGGGTGATCCCCCAACCCCAACACCCCTCTATTTCATTTCCAGCCCCATCTCAGGAGGCACAGAGCCCCCAAAACCGGTGTTGTCGTCATTGCCACTGCTCTTATAGAACAGCCCTGGGTTTTACGCCAGGTAGTAAAAAACCACCCAGCCCAGCACCAGCTCACAGTGCCAAAAGCTGCTCCCAAGGCCTCCAGCCCCGCTCCATCCCCTGGGACCCCAGACTCCCTCTTCCCCACGAGCAGCACCCACAGAGGCAGGCGCGCAGAGCCCACGCACGTAGCCACCCCAATTAAAGCCGAGCGCATCGCAACGGGGCCTGGCAGCGCTGCATTTATCAGCCTGCCTGGAAGGGGCTTGTGCAAGCTGTCCCCCTGGCTGACGGATTAGACAGCAGACAATTAGGTTTCAGGCACACACACACGCACACACACACACGCAAGCACACGCACACAAATCCTTTTCTCCATCCATCTGCACGGCCGAGGCGGCTGAGCACAGCTGTGCGGCTGTCCGGTGCTTCTGACGCTGCGTGCGGCTGAATAAGAAAGAGCCCCCGCGCCTCGGCTTTCAGCGGCCGCTCGCAAAATGAGCGAGAGGTCCCCAAAGAGATGACACAATCGCAATGGAAATGATTAACCCTTCCCGGGCTGGCTTCACCGCCTCCTCCCCGCTCCAGCCCGGCCGCACGCTGCTCCCGCTCGTTGGGTTTCAAGGACGAAGCCGGAGCAACTTAGTGCTCAGGCAGCTCAACCATCACTGAAAACGAGTGTCCTCCTGAAATCACATCTCACAGCCTCAGCCTGGGCTATTGGGGATCATTTTAGGCACATCTCATCACCAGGAGGTCCCCGGCTCCGCTAAGCAGGGATTGTCTCAACACACGCAGCACTTCTGCGAGCATCCCACCAAAACATCCCTCTCGGCACCCGAGAGCAGAAGCTTCGATTGCTACATCCAGATCCTAGGCACAACGAAAGCCGGTGGTGCTCCTCAGATCATCCCTTCTGAGGGCTATTCAGAACAATAACTCAATAGCAGGCAAATTAATTGAAACATTACATGGCTAAGAGAGGAACGGAGCAAACTGGGGGCTTCTGAAAGGTGAGGCATGCACGTCTGCTCTGGGAGATGATTTCTGATGGAATCAACAAAACAATGGATAAAGGGAACGCAGTAGATATAAT
This sequence comes from Aythya ferina, assembly GCF_964211825.1. Classification (NCBI taxonomy): domain Eukaryota; kingdom Metazoa; phylum Chordata; class Aves; order Anseriformes; family Anatidae; genus Aythya; species Aythya ferina. Next base: position 3,845,436 of record NC_140318.1, on the reverse strand, counting down.
TTACTGGGATTATCCTAAAGCCTTTAATAAAATCCCACATGAGATGCTATTAAGGAACCCAGGCATTACTGGGCGAGATGCAAAGTGCTGCCGAGGAGCAGGACAGAAAGAAGGGCCAGAGAACGGGCAGGTAATGCCCCTGTCTGGAGGGAGGTCAGGAAAACCTTGATCCTCACCCAGCTGCCCACTCCCTGAGAGGGTCTGTCTGAAATGGTCTGTCCCTGCTGCCTGTCCTCCCATGTTAGCCAGGGCAGCAGGGCATTGAGCAGCTCCATTCTGCTGTCGCTCACACATCCTTGAGGTTAGATAAGCTGAACATGACACCAAGAAGGACTGTGTCAGCCCCTGGCCTCGCACTCACAACCCTTGATCTCCCCCGTGTCCTTCCAAGCAGTCTTTCATCTGCCCATCTGGAGAGGAGAAAGCCCAAGGAGAGACATCTCACATCCTTCATTAGGTAGGGGATATGCAGGGGAGGGAGGATCCTCCAGAAATGCCACTCAGCTGCACCTAAAGCTTCCTGAAAACACCTCATTTTAATTTTTCTTGTAGCTTTGAGGAAAGGGAGATCAGGTCAGAAGAGCCATCTCAGTGCATGGTACCCCTATCAGAGGCATCTCCAAGACAAGTGCCCAGGTAGAACCAACCAAAAGGACAACTCAGCCCATGCCTCAAATCAGTGAGCAATTTTCTGTGTTTCATTTACAAAAACAACATAGATATCAGCCCTAGTGTTACAAGATACATCACCCACTAAGGTAGGGAACTCTCCAGATGCACTGGGGAACATCCAAATGTTTGCCAAGGAAGCCTGCTGCTCTCTGAGCTCTGAATATTATTAGGAACACAACACCGGACACGTGAGGATGGCCCCAGCCTCACAGAGCACATCACACAGGAATTTAGGACTGGCTGGAGGCTGCCAGTTCATTGCCTGAGAGCAGCCAGGTCATGCAGACAGTTCTGCCCCATCTCCAAACCTGCTGGCTTCCTCAAATGCTCCAATGGGGCTGGACAAGATCCTCATCCCCGCCTCCAGCTCCTCACTTCTCACCCTGAACTTACTCCTGGGCAGTTCAGAGCCACTTGGTTGCACACCAACAAGACCTGTACAAGATCTGTCTGTGAATCAGCTCATCTCTCACCCCATGTCCTGTGGTCTACCTGCTTCTCAAAACCAAGTCTGCAGAGTCCCAGGACATGGACCACTCGCTGCTGCTCCTTGGGGACTTGACCACCATCTCTTGAACCAATCCATAAATCACCCCTTCAGATTTACCAAGGACCTCTACATTTCCCTCTGCAGCACTAAGCATGGTGTCAGGGAGAATTTTCTGATAACTACACTACATTTTCCTCCCTTTCTCTTATCCCATTACCCATATCCCTTAGACCACTCTAAATAATTACTCAGCCGGGTGTTTATGACCTTCAGATATTTGCCCAGACCCAGTTTTAGGTGAACTCTTAGCCGAGCTACACTTAATATTTAGACTGCACAGAGAAATGCTCATGTTCAAAGTACTTCCAGGACAAGAGGAGGGGAGAAAAGGGGCAGAAAGCAGCTTCCCAGGCACTGCTGTGCAGGTTGGGAAACTGAGGCATGGGGAAGCACCCACAGATTGATCCCCCATCCTACCACCTCCAGACCCCCAGGACACTGGCCAGAAAGCACGTAAGACCAGGGGATTTGATAAAAAATGGTGGTTATGCAAAGTTTACTACAGGTTTGAGGCCTTTCTTCAACCTCAGGCAGCTTTCTGCTTCCTCAGCCATGGAATACTTTCCTGTGAAGAATCCCAACGCCTGGAAACCTCAACTGTGTGCTTCCCCCTCCTTAGTCTGGGAAAAGGGATGAAGGAGCTGTCTGTATGGGGTGGTTTGCATGGGGCTGGGAGGTCAGAGGCTCTGCCCCCACGCTTCCAGCTGCATCTAAACACCCCCAGCCACCTCCTTTGCAATGAAGAGCTGGGTTGTATGGAAAAAAAACATAAACACATTGGAAATCACAGGCAGCAACTGTCGGTGCAGCTCATGAGGAGCCAGCCTCCAAAACAACAGCTACAGAGCTTTCCTTTGTGCCAGGAACATCACCGGCACAGGCATAAACACATGGTGGAAGCCAGGCAGGGAGGGAAGGGCTCCATGTCCCTTCCCAGCCCCCCAGGACAAACACCTCTCCTCCAACAGCCCAGGCAGAGCCAGACAGCAGGACTTCAGAGGGTGGCATTAAAGAATGAGTGCCTATGGAGAGCTCAGCTTGGGCTGGTTATCACACAGCTTCGGCTTCCTGGTGTTTTAGGTCACGTTTTCCTTCTGCTAGAAGAATTGCAAAGCCTACCTTCAGCTTTTTTAATTCAAGCTGAGACCTCATGACCACCAGACTGCATGAGCTGGGGCTTTAAAGGCAGCGTTTGCCGCTGAATAAACAAAGGGAAGAGGTGGGTGCCACGGGTCCCTGGGCAAGCCCCCAGCCCCACACAAGGATTCTCCCCAGTGCAGACCTTGGCCGAGCCCACAGGCAGCCCGGGTTTCTGTTCCTGAGAGCTTGGCCTCGACGGTTGGTCCCCATCTACACCCTGCGAGAGGCCCGGGGTTGACTCACGGAGGGGAAATGACTCGTCGTGGTTACAAAGCACCACTTGGCCAAAAAGGAAAGCGATCTGGCATGCGAAACAGAAGCTCCTTCCTCCCGTAAAAGCCAGGCATCACCTTTCAGGAGCCGACAGACGAGGCAGCCCAGCCCGCACACCATCTGGATAACGAGCCTTGGATCCTCCACACCGCGAGTTTCTCGGCTCAGTCACCAAAACCTCTCCTGGCGAGTTCCCAGTCCAGCGATGGAGACAAAGGGCTCTTGTGGGGCTTCTTGGGGAAGACAGGGAAAGGCGTTTCCACCAAGCTTGTGACAGCCCAGGGATCTCCACATCCAGCTCTCAGCCCTCCAACATCTAACCCCAAACCTGTTCAGGTCTTCCCTGGGGGGACAGGGCTGCCCCCAGACCCTTAGCCCCAAAGGGAACTGCTTTGGCCGCATCCAGCCCTACAGAAGAGCATCCTCCACTCGCTCCCTTCAGCCCCAAAACTGCAGAGAAACAACTCAGCACCTCCTTGATGTCTCCAGCTCCTCAGGGAGGAAAACCGAATAGGAGGGAGGGAAAACTGAAAGAGAGGAGGGAAGCCAGGAGTGGGGCAGGGGAGCGGGGGCCTGGCTATGGGCCCTGCAGGCCTCACCCCACACCAGGCGATTTTCTGCCTTCCCTCTTCCTCATCACATCGCCATGGCAACCCATCAGCCCGAGCAGCTCTGCTCCAGCTCCACTTCCCTCCCCATGGAGGTTTTGGGGGGCTTTTTCCCCCCTCTTCAACCTCCCATCCTTCTTCTCACCCTAATTTTCCTCCCCATGCCCACCTCAGCCCCCATCCCCAGAGGCTCCCAGCTCCAAGCGAGGATTTACAGGGGTGCTCATCATCCCCCTCATGCAGCAGGGTTTGGGGGGACATTTCCAGGACCCCCAACCCCATTAAAGGGAGAGGGCAGTGGATGGAGCACCCATGGAGCAGCAGCAGGGGCACAGCTCTTATCTCCAGCCCCAGGGGCTCCAAGCACCTCCCCATCACAAAGGGGACACACAAAGCATTTGGGCAGCACCCATGGGAGCAGTGCTGCAGGCCTCAGCCAGAGGAAGCCCCAGGGAGCAGGGTGACAGACCCTACCTGCTGGGGAGGAGTTGGGTAAGGGTAAAATTATTAGGTAAAATCCTCCTGCCACGGGGGTACGTCAGTGCCAAAGGGTCCCTTTCTAGCCCTGTTTTCCAGAACCAGTAATCAGAGAAGGCTAAATGTGTCATTAAAATGTTAGCTGAGCCAGAACCACAGGTAAGCCTGTGTTTTTGTAATCAAATAGAGAGAGAGAGAAACGTAACAAAAGTCAAAATGGCCATGGAAGATGCAGAGGAGCTGGAAGGAGAGGGCACAGCAGGAAGAAGAAAGGCTCCTGGGCTCAGCTCAGACACATCCAGGAGCAATAACAGAGAGCCACGAGGAAGAGGGGGTGTTGGGAGCACCCCCCAGCATTAGGTGCTTTCTTCCACTTACTATCACAGCTTTCCTTTTGTTCTTTGAAAGCCCCAGCATTAAATAATGAGCAAAATCCCTGGCCACATGAGAGCCCAACTTTGGGGAGACCAGATTCATCCCCAAAGTACAATCTCATCTTCCATGCCTAGCATTTGGTCCTGCTGAGAGCCAGGCGGGCGCATCCCCACAGCTCACACATCCCCGAGCCTGCCAGCTCCTCAACAGGACAGCAGAGCTCCTCTGGTTTGTTTCGCATTGTTTTTGGTGCTTGCAAAATAGCTGTGGCTGGAAACAGAGGCTGGGTTAATCTGACCCTGTCATACACATCAGATGTGCAGCAGAAACAGCCCTCCAGTAAATGTTACCACGCTGTTTGTGGAGGCTTTTTTTTTTTCTTTTTTATAGCAGACATCTGCAGCAGGAGAAAAGGGATGGAGCAGAGAGAGGACTCAGAAGGGACCGCAATTCTCCCAAAAGCTGAACCCCAGTGGCTTGAAGCTCCCTGGCCCCAAGCCCCAATTTGCTCTGCCCAAAAGCAAGGCAGAGGGGAGCAGCCCAGGCTCAGGGCCATGCAGCACAAGCCCCTTGCACACAGTTATCCCCGCGCACGTCCGCACCAAGCTCGAGGTCTCTTTATGCGCAGAATCACGCCGCCTTAACTTAAGGTGCAATTTTGCAACCGCTGCAGACACTTGCTCTTGAAGCCGAGCTCCTTTCAATGTGGTCTAAGTCAATTAGGAGCAGGTTGAAGCTGAAGGGAATTAAAGCATTCAGCCCCAAATACAAGTGCCTGCCTGGAGGAGAGGGGAGGGGAAGGCAGCTCTGCGCCACTTTTAGCTAATCCAGCGCAGTTCGACCAATATAAATCTGAGAACAGACAAGGCAGCATCCTTTTCTCCCTCCTCCTCCCTGTTCTCACTTCGCTCCCCCCTTCGTGCTTCCCCCATCCCCTCCCCGAAGACACTCCTGCTGTTCATCCTTCCCCGCGCGCAGCCCCCCCTCCGTGCCCACATGCGCGAGGGGGCCGCGAAGCAGTTGGAGAGCAAACTCCTGGCAGCGCCGAGGCATCGGACGTGCCGAGAGCCTGAGACAGCTCCGGAGCAGGGAGGCAAAGGAGTGGGATGGGCGAGAAGCAGGGGAACCGCGCGCAGCTTTAGGGTATAAGGAGGCAGGGGAGAGCGGCTGCTTCACGGCACCGAGCACATGCAGTCGGTGGGTTGTGCCCCCACACAGATCTGCCCCAACCCAGCATTTTTGAGGTGCTTTAAGCCCAAATTTTAAGGTGTTTAGAAGTCTGTAAGGAATTTTAATCAAGCAGGAGGATGCATTAATGTGGACGCCATGGGGTATTTTGAAAGTTTAAATGCCCCTGAAATACCACCTTCCCCTATCCCTCAAGGAGAGCCCTCAACCTCCCAGACTGACATTTGATTTTCCTCAGATCTTTAATTTCTCCTAGATCTCATCCAGCTATTCAGGTGTCAAATCCCTGGGAGGAGGATCGCTTCTTGACAGGGTCCCACTCAGCCCCACGCTGTGATGGCAGAGGGCAGGGGCAGCTCCTGCACACACCAGGAGCCAGCTCCAGCTGCCCTTTGCAGCTTCCCTCAGCAAGGGGAAGAGCACAAAGAGGATCAAACAGCCCCACACCTGGGCTCTTGGACCACACAGGGCTTCTCTGTGGCTGCAGAGCATCTTCATCCATCCCCTGCAGCCACGAGCGGGGCTTCCCCAGGAGGCTGGGAGAGAAGAGGATGAGGATGCCAGCAGCCTGACCCCACAGAGCTGCTCAGATGCAAAATTCCCACTGCAGGCCATGGGATGCTGAAAAGCTCAGTGCAGAGATACCTTCCATGCTCCGGCTGCTACCTGGGATTCGCACATGACACAAAGAGCCTGCACAGACAACACGCAGCCACAACAAAACCCCCCCGCACCCTGCTCCGCACCACAGGCTGAGCTGCAAAATCCTCATCCCTGGGTGCTCTTTGCAAAAGGGCAAAGGCACCAGCTATTTCCAGAGCTCCCTGCTGCAGGTTGAGCAGGAGCGCTGTGAAGCTGGTCTCCGTGGTTCACGGCATTGGCTGCTGCCAGCAAAGAAAAGGAGGAACTGTTGGGGAGAGCAGAACAAACACAGTGTGAGGATGATTAATTAGAAAAGCTGCCCGAGATGTGGGCTTTCTAGATAAACTTTGGGCCGTCCCTCCAGTCCTCATCAGTGCAAATGAAATGGGAGGACCTGGGGGACACCCTGGGCTCCCCTTTTGGGTTTATACCTGGATAACAGGGTAACGAGGCTGGCTCTCCTCAGCCCTGGTGTCCCCCAGCCCATGGCTGCAGCCTTTTTAGCATCCAGCAGCACCAGCTCAGACAAGGATGTGGGAGCTGAACCTGCTGTGCTTCTAAAGGAGGCATCACCAGAAAAAAAAACAACACAGTGTGGACAGACAAAGGAACCTACAGACACCTCTCCCCCTGTCTGCTTCCCCCCAGCAGACCCCATGGCCACCCCTGCTTGGTAACGAGGCTACACCCTGCATTTGCTCTGAGAGCATCCTTCAGCTGCTGCTTCCCTTTACATCCTGGGAGCAATGAGGAGAATTGAATAGATGGAGAAAATACGACATAGATACACACCAACTACCTGCTCTCAGTTCAGGGGGAGAAAGATCCAGAGCACAAAGCAGGGAACGACAGAATTGCACAAGGACACGAGGAGTGACGTGGAGCAGACGTGTGCTGAGGGCTGAAGAGGAAGGCTGGGCACACGGGGCACGAAGCCAGAGCCCATTCCTGGCTCTGCCACCAGCTCCCTCCCTGACCTTGGACAAGCTCCAGGGGCACCAGATATTCAGGCAACTTCTGCTCCTCTTTGGGCCCAGACCTCCCCAGGCTGGGTCTGCTTTGGCACACGGATCACAAAGCCCCACAGCTCCTCGTCCTTCTGGAAGGGCTTCTTCAAGGCTGCTCTCCTGCGACCCCATTTCCAGCTCATTTGTCAGAGGCACTTGGGTAGGAAGGAGATGCTGCTTCAGATCGGTGCTGGGGGAAAGTCCCTGTCCTCCGGAATGGCTTAGGGGAGCCCAGAAAAAGAAGCAAAAAGAAGAAAATCCACCCTTGAAACCAAACAAAAGCAGTGGGTGCTTGCAGATAGTCAGGGTGGATACAGGAGTCTCATTGTATCAAAGGAGGTCAAGCACTGGAAAATCCTTCTGAGCTGAGCTGCAGCAAGGCTTGAAAAGGACTTGGAGGGGACTCTGATTTCTCCCCAGTTCTCTGGGGTGCCTGGAGCCTAAAGCTGCCCCAGAACAGGCAACACCTCTGCTTTAAATGCTTGCACAGACACAAGGAGCTAAGAAAAAGCAGCAGAAGCACAGGGGCTGCGTGCTGCCCTCTGAGCCCCAGCACCCACTGGACCAGGCTGGCCTCTGCTCCCCTTCTTGCTGTCCCCAGCAGAGGTGCAGCTGTTGGCCAGCGCAGCTTTTTGGAGACCCTTTGGGTCAGGGCAACCAGGGCGAGCCGGCACCTAACCCTGCAACGTCAGCTCAGAGCTCCAGCCCTGACAGCAGCAACAAGGAGTGGAAAAATACAGAAAGGATCTCAGCAGAGCTCCCCGTTAAAGGGGCTCAGGCCACGCTTTGGACCCGATCTTCCACCTTTGGTCCTTTGTCTTGACAGCTGCAGCGTATCCACACACAGGGAGCAGATCCAAGCTGCAAACTTTGGGGAGGGGGAAGAAAAAAAAAAAAAAAGAGAGAAAAAAAGGAGAGAGGGAACGAGCAAGCGAGAGAGAGAGAGAGAGAGTGTCTGACTACAGCCCTAAGGGCTGTCACAACAGATAAAACCTCAGCCAGGCTTCGCAGTTTGAGCTCCTGCACGCTAATGCACAGCAGAGCTAAAAATACCGACGTGTGGAAAAGCAGAGGCTGCTGCTGCTGCGCTTGGAGCTGCTCGCAGGCTCCAGCTTCCCGGCCAGCTGCGTGCCCAAGGAGGGGGGAATGCAACCCCAGGCAGGGGTAGGGGCACCCAGGGGTGTCCCCAGCACGGCCACGGGGCTGGATGTGCCTGTCCGAGCCGTCTGATGGAAAGGGTTGGGTTTGTGCTGATGTGGAGCAAAATATCTGGGCCAGGCGCTTCTGCTCTGCAGGCAGGGAGGAGGAGAGGAGCGGCCTTGGGGAGAAGGCTCGATGTGCTGAGCGAGGGAAGGAAAGGACGGAGCCTGGGGTGGGGATGACGCAGGGAGGCTTTGCGGGATGGCAGAGGGACAGGACAAAGCCAGGGCCCTGTCCCTTGGGCTGGGAAGCGAGCGGTCCCAAAATCAGCCTCGTGTGATGTGGCAACGAGCTCCCGGCTGTGTCGCAAGCCCAGCTCCTGATTTATCGGGGCCGGCTTCCCTCCCGCAGTCGTTACCCTATCTGAGGCCGGGGAACGGGAACACACTTCACCATACACTTAAATTCAAGCACGCACTTCAAGTCTATTCTCCTCAATGGAACAGAAGGACATGCTTAAGGGCTAGCACGTGATGAGCTGCTTTCAGCAGAGGTCACTTCTCCGAGCCAGGGCCTCCAGGGGCCTCCTCATCCCAAATCTGGGGAGGACACCCGGGTGCTGTTGGGCTGCTACATCCCCGACCATGAATTCAGGCAAAACCCACTGCTCCTGGGGCTGATCCCCCTCCAAAAGGCGGATGTCCTGCTCCCTGGGGAAGGTTTGGGCTGACCCCAGCATCCAAAAACCACGGCCCCACAGAGCAGGGGGCACAGCAGCAGCTGAGAGCTGATGAGCTCCCCTAAAAGCAGCCAGCTCACAGGGGATCAGGATGCTTTTAGAAGCCATCTCCATGCTGAAGGCTCGGGTGGTCTCTCCCTCAGCTCAAGGATGGACAGATCACGTTTCTCACACCCTGTGCTCCAGCTCCATCCCACAAGCAGCTCAGGGGCACTTGGCCCCAAGACCCGGAGCCCAAACTCAGCTCAGAGGCACTGAAACAGAGCCTCCAAGCCCTCACCTGAGCACAACCACCACAGGCTCACCTTCCCCACCCAGCACCCCCATTTCAGCCCTGCTTTGTGCCTTCCACACTGGTGCTGACCCCCCTGCTGAGTTCACAGCCCAGTTAGCCCACATTTCACCCCATTTCTTTCCCACTCACAATAACATCCGCGACACAAAGTCCCCACAGGTCCGTTTCAAGCTGCACTATCAGCACATCCAGCTTTTTCATCACTGCCCCCTACAAGAGGCCAATTTATCTTTATCCCCAGAGGCTGTGCTCCCCTCCAGGCAGCGGCCGTGCCGTTCGCAGCCCCCCTGTGCTGTGCCACGTCCCCATCCAGGCACACGGCCAGGGAAGCAGGGACAGCCCCAGCCCCACAGCACCAATCCCCCAGGTCCCTCTGAGCCCGAATGGGAGATTTTCACCCTAGCAGAGCCAGCCAAATAGCAAGGCAGCTCCCGAATAACAGCCATTACTCAGATTAATTAATTGATGCTTCCACAGTGCATTGAGGGATTAAAAGAGGGAGAAGGGCGAAGGACGGGGCAAAACAACCCCAGGAGAAGTGCTGCATAAGCTCAGAGCATAAGCAGTGTGCAAGAAGAGAGGAGGGAGCTTTGTAGCACCGACAGCATCAGCATTTGGGGTTACCCCAGGAGGAGCTGATAGCAGCTGGGCCAGCCTTGCATTGGGGTCCTCTCTCTTTGAGCCTGGCACAACCCATCCCTACTGAGCATCAGGCACTCAAACACCAAAAAAAGTCAAAATTCAGGCTACTTTAAAAAAGAAAAAAATAAATAAAAATCAAATACTCACCAGCCAGCCCAGCCCCACACTTCCAGCATTTTAAGGACTCCTCCAGCCCTCTTTTTTTTACTGCACAGAAGCATATTCGTATATCTACACTAGATACATAAACCTTACACATCACCATCCTGTTATAACTCACTGCTGGCAAATAGCACAGCAATATCACAGGATGGTGCAAAGCCTTTTGACTTCACAAAGCCCAGCTCCCAGAGTCACAAAGTTAAGGAAGAAAAAAAAAAAATCCAGAGCCCACAACTCTTCTTTCATTAAAGAAAGAAATTCACAGCCCTTGTGGTTAGAGGCAAGAGGGTGAGAGTATGAGTCCTGAAAACATGGCTCCTGACCACACGAAGCAGAAAGCACATGGAAATCAAGATTTTTCACACAAGTCTTCCAGCACCCTTTTGATTTGGGTGCAGCAGCTGACATTACAATCACTTATTTGCTTATGCTTGAGGAGATGAAGAGGATAGCTCCAACAGAACAGCATTCACAGCCCAGACTGCTCCTCCAAGGACAGGGATGCTCACATCAAAGCCTAAGGATGAGCTGATCCCACCTAACAAGCAGCCCTATAGCCCAACCACCCAAAAAAACCCTTGGTCAAGCAAGGACCCCAGTGTGCTCCCACCCCTAGCTCCCAAAAAGCAGCCCCAGCTCCTACCTCTCTGCTGCTGAAGACCTTGGGCAGCTCTTAGCACTTCTGCCAAACCACCCCACAGCTTCCTCACCGACTTTTTAACTGAGAACCAACCCTTTAGGGGCTGTGCTGCCCCAGCTGCGGTCACTCGGGAAGGTCTCACCTCGTTAACACTAATTAAAGGGGTGGCTCAGCCAGCGGGGAAAGGGGCAGGGGGCTCTCACCTGGAGTGCTCAGTGCCAGGACCTGAATGCAGCTCCCCAGTTTTGGGGTCTGATGCCCTGAGTGACCCCATGAGGCTGTACTCCTTCCTTACTACATCCTTGCTCCCTCCTTACTCCCACCCCTACTAGGACTGCAAGATCCATGGGGTAAGGAGCACCTTACTCTAACAAACCTAAGCAGCAGCTCAGCTGGCTCCTAACCAACATTGCCAGACCCATCACCGTGCCTTGTTGGGGTTGACCGTGTCCCAAAAAGAGAGGGGCTTTGGGCTTTCACACCTCACCGTGCCTCCATCGGGGTCGCGAGCCAGCACGCAGAGCTCACCCTACAGGCTTTGGGGCAGGTCAGCCAGCCCCACCTGCAGCCTCCGTGCCCCATCCCCAACATTTTTTTGGGGGAAAACCCAAAGCCATTCAGAGCTGCAGGCGGTCATCGGGGCAAAAAGCAAGGTGTTTGGGCAACGTGCAATGTCCCAGAGCCTGTCCTGGCACCAAACTCCTAGAGATGCTCCTGATCTGGCGGGCGCTGCCCCGCTCCTGCCACGAGGTCTCTCCGCCAGCTCCCGCCTCTTGAAATTCTGCACACTAATAAAATCCTTGCTCATTTACATCCGAGATGGGGAGTGAGTGGCAGCAGTTGCTATAGAAACCCTCTCCCGAGCCCTGGCTCCCGGCTTTCTCTCCGGGAGGACACGTTCGAAGCCAGGTCCCCTGGTCCCGGTGGCACGGGACATCCCTTGGTGTCCGGCCCCACAGGGGCTGACCCCAAATCTGCTGCCCCTGGTCCTGATTAAAAAGGGAGAGGGGGTCCCCATCCTCCTCCAGTCTCCATCCCTGAAGCCCCCTGGCACCACCTGTCCCCAAAAAGCATTTAATCGTGGGCTCCTGGAGGTGGGGGTCCACGTGCGAAGCCCCTCTCTGGTAAGGAGAAAGCAAAGCACGAAGGGTGACAAGGCAGAAAGGCTGGCTGAGCCTCCAGGCTTTGGGGGAAAGCTGGCAGACCTGAGCCAAGTTGCTCACCAAGAGAAGGGAAATGTGCTTACCGTGTAACGTGGCTGTTTTGCGTGGTTTTGTTGGGTTTTTGTTTTTTTTGTGTGTGTTTTTTTTTTGGAAGTTGCGCTGATGATTATTCAGCACACGACCCGTGGCGGGGTTAATGCTCTGGATTGATAGCAGAGCTTACACAAGACCTTCCTTTGGCTCTGCCCGGGCTGAGCCCTGGTTTGTAGCAGCTCAGCTTCCAGCCTGAACCTGGGCCGGCCACCGGGGACTCCCCACTCCCTGACAGCATTGGCACGGAGACGGCACCTCTCCGAGGCGAAGCGCCTAGGAGTGAGCTTTTTGAGCCAAAAAGCGAGCAGAGGACACCCTATCCACCAGCCACCAGTGTGAGGGAGGGGAAAAAGCAGCTCCCCTTTCAGCAAAACAAAGAGGAGAGGCACACTGAGCCTCACCCCCAGCTGCACCGCCACCAGTGCTGTGCCCTAACCTGTGCTGGTGGCACCTGGATGCAGCCCCGCTCGTGGCAGCGCACGGGAGGGTCGGTGAGGTCCCCTGGGCCAGATCCTGCTCTCGTTTACAGCCAGAGGAAACAGGAGGGAATCCGTTTTTGAGCTGGCACATCAGCTGGTGCGTCGAGGAGTGCCAAGTGCCCGTGTCCTGGACACGTGCCGGTGGGGATGGGGAGAATGCCTTTCCTCTCCTGGGGACGCGTTCCTTGGGTCTTCCTGGGGGCAGGATCCAGCCCACAGCACTCCTGGACCAACTCCCCTCCTTTCCCTTGGCCAAGATATCAAGGCTGTATGAAGGTCACGCTGCAGGGACACCTCCCTCGTCCTGCAGACGTGCTGTGCCACGGGGGCACCGTGAATCTGGGATGGGCTCATCCCTGTCCCCAGCACAAGCCCCCCCCAACATGCCTCAGAAGCTATTTCTCCCTCCCTGCAGACCTCAGCCGCCTGCTCCATCGCACGGGGAAAAACTGACTCAGAGCTTCCCAAGATAAGGAGACCACATCTGCAGCCCAGCTCCCCAGGAATGCAATCAAAATAGCGACCGGCAGGCGAGGCGAGGGAAGGAGGGGGCAGCATTTTTCGCTGCTGACTCCGGCCCCCTGATGGACTGTTGCTATGGAAAGGCAGCGAGCAGACCCAGCTGGGGTCCTGCTGAAGGATTTTCCCTGCTTGGCCTGAGGCTAGGGCATGGGGAAGGAGGGGGGAGAGCTGCACAAGGGCTTGCATCTGGCTGCGAGCGGGCTCCCCCGTCACCAGGTGCAGAGCTCACCTCCCACTTGGCTGGAGCATCCGGAGAGGTTTTTGCATCCAGCACCAGGCTCAGGTGCTGCTCGGCACCGTTTGAAGCCTGGTGCAGGAGCGCAGCTAATAAAGCCAGCTCCTAATTAATGACAGAGGTGGCAGGGAAGGGACGGAGAGACGGTAACCTAAGCCTGGCCAGTCCTCCTCCGAGACTGTGAGCCTCCGGGGCACCCGTCCAGCTCCTCTCCCCTTCAGCTTGTTTCCAGTCCCTCGTTTTGGCATGAAGAAATAGGACAGTGATTTCTCTCCTGTGGGGAGAAACAATACAGAAGCTAAAGCAGACCCCTTGCAGGCTGCAGGAGCAGGCTGACATTCGGGGGAAGATTTGCACAACTTTCTCGTTGTTAAAAAAAAGAAAAACAACACTCGGTGACAGCATCGGGCCGGCACCCGCACAGCAGGAGACCCTCGGCTCCCTCAGCAGCCCCTTCCCATGTCAGCTGCCACCTGCGGGGGCAGGATTCATTGGAAAACCCACAAGGACACACGTGGGGCTCCTCTGAAACCTCCCAGCGACAGCACTGGGAGGTGTTGTGCCTCCTGCCCAGCTCTCCCCGCACCATTTCTGTGGTCAAAGCCCCTTCCAGCCAGCAGCAGCCTGAGGATGAGCACCGAGCTGTGCTCCTACCCTCAAACCACGCCAACCGCTGAGCTGAGGTCGAGGCTCCGTGCCTGGCTGCAGGCACTCGCCCCTGCTGGGACCCTGCCTTCCCCGTGGCCGTGGCCACCTCCACGCTCTTGCTCCGTGCGCTGAGATGAGGAGGGGGCGGCCGGAGCTGGGGGCTGCCTCCTTCCACCAGCGCCTTGGCACCAGCCACCGCGGGATCTGCTGCCAGCAGCAGGCACCCAGAGGAGCCGTCACCCCTCCCGCTGCCTCGCTGGGAGCTGGCAGGAGGGGACGGACAGCTGCTTTTCCATAATCATTTCTCCGCCGCTGATGACAGGCTGGAGCTAATTTTCGGAAGACACCTTGGGAAGAAGAATGCGTTTGCAACAGCCGAAGCAACAGGGAGAGCGTCTCTTTCCAGAGACCAAGGATGCGCAGCAAAATAAAATGTCGCTTCTTGTTAACCCTTGCAGGCTTTGAAAAACCATCCCATGCCCAGGAGGGGAAAGGAGAGCTAGAGAAGGTGAAAGGAAGGGAGGGGGGACGCCACCTGCTTATTGATCTGCCTGCATGAAAAGGGTTTTTCCTCTGGTTCCCGAGCTGGAGACGGGAACCTATTGGATAAAACCCGCAGCTCTCCTGCTGCCCTGCTTTCAGCCTCTCCAGGCTGCTGGTTAATTAGATGAGCGGGAGCAGAAAGGCAGCTGGGCGGCCAGGAGGGGCCCGCTCTCTGCGCCCACGGACGCCGGCCACGGGGCTGTGCCACCCGGGCACCCACACGTCTCCTCCGTGCAGACGGCCGAGGACCAGCCCAGGCAGCATCGTGCAGAGCCCTGGGCTCCCTCCCAGGACCCATTCGCCCAACAGAATGCAGCCATTAGCCTCTTTCCCCCGGATTTCAGCTGGTTTCTGGCTAGAGCAGCTCCTCTCGCACCACCCCCGGGGTCAGCTCAGCCTGGCCCTGAGCGCGGGGCCACCGGGAGCCAAGGGGGTTGGAGAGCAGAGCAGAGCATTTTTCCTGCCTGCATCCTTTCTGGGGGGAAATTACAACAAAGTCGTGAAGGATTTGTGGTTATTTTCACACTCCTTTTCCCAGATTAACACGTGGATCTGCTTTCTGTTCTGCAGTCAGAGTGCCTTGTCTCTGTCGCAACCTCGCTGTCCCGCATCCCCGGGCTTCCCAGCGCCCCACCGATGGGTATGGGATGTGAACAGGAGCTCGCTTTAATTAGCGCGCGTTTCTTAATTGGGCTGAGAGCTTCCCAGCAAGTCAACTAGTATTTTGTCTTCATTTTTCAGACCTGGGAGAGAGAAGGCTGCGGGAGGAGCAAGGGACGTGACCAAGGGGCAGCAAGAAGCTGGTGGATCATCGGAGAAACCCGAGGAGTCCCCCTGTCCCCATTGCCTCCCCTGACCCCAGCGGTGACACTGCCTGGTGACAGCTCACCAGAGCGCTCTGTTTGCAGGGAATAATGGAAAGATCCCAGGTTAGCCACTTGCATAAGCCAGCCTCTCTCCCTTGCTATCAGCGGAGCGACACAGATTTGAGGAAACTGGGTTAGCTCCACGTTTGTATTGGGATGCAACGCTCACAGGTTAAACAAAGTTCCCCTGACTGATGCCAGATTACCCACAGGATGTTCAAAAGAGAGAAGGGAGCTGGGCGCCCAGCTCCTGTTGGATTTAATTTCTTTCCACTTGCTTTAAACCTGCAGCCTCGGAGCTGCCCGCCCTCGCAGGGATCCGCTCCGCACGGAGCGATCGATGCCGGAGAGGGAGAGGTGCACGCGTGCTCGTGCCCACCTTGCACACCTCGCTCTGCACGAGGCAAGCGCAGGCATACGGACCCCAGCCAAAAGCTGAGCCCCAAAAATAACAACACCCCAAACATCCCCGGGCAGCTCCGTGCACGCGTGCGCAGCACCGAGGCACCGCGGGGAGGTTTTCTCCCGAGCGATCCTGCCCGACCCCAGCCCCGCAGGCGCATGAAAAGCCCCAGCTTGGGAGAGAGGGGGTAATTGTATGCCGGGGGAGCAGCTGATTCAAGCCCGTGCTGACCCCAGGCTGAAGAGTTCTCCTGATCGATCACGGAGATGCTCTTTCATTTTCCTCGGGCGTTTCGCTGACGGATGGAAAAATCAATGCCCCACCGAGGAGTCTGGAGGGGGTGGAGCAAGGGGAAGAGAGGGGGAGAAAAGGGAACGAGGGAGCAGAAGGGAGGTGAAGGGAGAGGGGAGCATGCCGGGGGAGGCTGTGGGTCTTCATGGGGTGGGTTGGTGGCACCTACAGCCACCCCCTGCCCCTGTGGTTTGGGGTCTCCTTGCTGCAGGAGGAGCAAGGCTGCCCCACACCCAGCACCACTCCTGCAGCCCCGATGGAAGCCCCAAATCCACACCTTGTGTTCCCCTTGCCGAGCCACTGCTGCTTTCCGTGGAAACGCCTCCCCGTTTCAGACATCCCTGGTACCCACGGCCCAATCTAGGAGAAGAAGCCCACCAGGTCCTCGAGGATTTTCCCCCTTAGCTCGTTTCTCATGAATATTCCTGTGCTGAGCTCCCCCAGCTCGGGCTCCCTGCATATACACAGCCCAAACAGCACCTCGGGGTCCCATCCTGCCCACGCGGGGTGCCCAGGCGGGGGCACCTCTGCCCTGGTGGGCTCTGCCTCTCCAGCATCTTGCCAGTCCTGCTGAGCCGAGATGCTGGCAAGCAGGACTTCATCCCTTCGGGGGCTAAATCTTTGCTACAGAGCGAGCTAAGCCCCACGTGAGTCATTCGGCTCCTGGGCTCTGCCTGCTGTGGTTTTCAGAGGGACGGCCGAGCCTCTCTGGTAAGCTCTGTGCCTGCTGACAGCAGTCGCTGGAAAAGACACCTCCAAATCTCCCCTCGGGTCGGGGAAAAGCCAGGCCCACGCTGCTGGACACAGATGAAGCAGCGGCTTGACTCGAGCTGTTGGGGCTTTCCAGTGTTTTCTTCCCCACGTCCTATTAATAATTAACCGAGCTGCAACGAGGCTGGCTCTTAAGAAGCTGCACCGCCACGGGCTGGATTTCAGCCCCTCTTCCAGCAGCAAAGGTTTATCTGTAACCACTGGAAACCGGGAAGGCTGCGGTCTTGGCCGGGGATGCCAGCCCCACGGGAAGCCGTCTGTGTCCCCCCGGACTGAGCCAAACCTCCCCATCGTGCTGCTGGAGCCATCAGCTCCTTCCCCACATCCCATCCTCAGCTGGAGACGGCTCCTGGTGCCACTTAAAAACCAGCACCCTCTTCTCCTCCTGGCTGAGCAGGCTGTGAGCTCACTGGGCAGGAGGACGGGCGAATGCTCACCCTTGAGACGGGCTTTGGAGGTTAAAGGGCAGAGCACAGCGCTCGGGGTGACCTCTGCCCACGGACGCACAGCCCCTGGTGTCTGCCAAGCGGTGGGCACGTGCCCAGGGAGCCAAACCAGAGCAGCTCCGTGTGGGTTGCTCCTTGGGGTGTTTTGCAAGATCTCCATCCATTTGCCAAGAGCACTGCCCTTTGTAAATGGGGGGGGAGCACCCTCCCGACCACCACAGCTCCCCGCTGCCCGGCCGTGCCCTGAGCCCCCCGAGAAGGGCGAGCAGGGCTCGAGCCACCCCGAAACACACGGTCTGGATGCAGCGATCACCACTCCAACGCCTCGCTGGGGAGAAAGGCAAGCAGAAACCGAGGCACGATGGAAACCAAAGCCAGGTTGGAGCCCCGGGGCTGCCGGCAGAGCCGTGCTTGCTGCGGCCGGCCCCACGCGGCGCGGCAGCACCAGCCCGGCCGGTTCCAGCGGTGGCGGCGCCCCGGGAGGCAGCGCGGGCCCTGGCGAGGAGCAGCTTCCCCGTGTGCTGCGTTGCCTAACCGCCCACTCCCCGCCCTGAAATACCAGGGAAATTATTCATCCGGGAGCCAGCGACCTGAGCAGTGGCGGTGGCGTTTGGCCACGGGTGCCCCACGGGGTCCGTGAGCACCCCGTTGCCCCGGAGTGCGCGGCACCGCCAGCGCATCCCATGGACACGCTGCAGGAGCCCCAAACACCAGCCCCAAGTGTGGGCACTGATGCTGGCAAACCCCTTTGAACCTCCTTTTCAACACAAAGCTCTCCAGTTCTCCTCCTCCCTGTGCTGCAGAGTGGGCTCGTCCCACACTCTTTGCGCCCTCGAGCCTCTCCTCTGGTGCTGGCTGGATCCTGCAAACAGCTCCCGAGGAGCAAACCCACCCAGGCTCGAACCCATAACAGCCTTTTACCTCCAGCAACAGCATCCCAGCCCCCCTCACCCTCCTCTCTATGGCAAAACCTCTCCAATTAGGGTTTGGGAAGGAGGCAGCCGTGGAGACACCGGGGACACGCTGCCCGACGGGAGCCCAGCGCCGTCCCCGTGCCCAGCAGCCTCCAGGGCTGATAAAGCACCTCCGAAAGGCAGTGAGCAGGCAGGGCTGCGGCTCGCTGGCATCCCGGCGGGTTTACGAGGGGATTTTAGCAGCACCAGGACCAGTCCCCGGATTAGAGCTCAGGCTTCAAAAGGAGCTGATGAGCGCGGGAGCCGAGGGCTGGAGTCACCACGGCTTAAAAGGGAAGGCTGCACATTATAAATAGCTGCCTCCCTGGCAGCACATCTGTTTCAGGCAGCGGCTCTGGAAGGCTGCGCGTGTTCTGTTTTGGCTATTTTGGGGGGAAGAGATTTGAAACTCACTCATTATTATTGTTTGCCCGAGAGATGTGAGTGATGCGCGTTTCTTCTGTGCCTTTTGGAAAAAAAAAAAAAAAAAAAAAAAAAAAAAGGAAAGGAAACAAAACGGGATGTGTTTCAAAGCGTGCTGCTGCTGCAGTCGGGTCCCCAGGAGCTGCAGCTCGTGCTGGGCTGTGGTACCCACACCCTGTGCCACCGGCTCAAGAGGTGATGGCACTGGATATGGCAGCACCATGCCAGCCCTGGGGATGGCCACAGGAGGGGACAACATAGCCCTCCCCGCTCAGCCGTGAGCCACGGGACTGAAACCAGGCACTGACGTGGCTCTGAGCCCTCTGGGTGCTGCGGGAGATGCCAAAGCCCTGGGAGGGCAAGCTTGGCACGGCGGGGATGGGGTGGGGTGGGTTATGGGGAGGGGATGGGGATGGGATGGGATTGGAGATGAGAATGGAATGGGATGGGGATGGGGAATGGGGACTGGGAAGGGATGGGATTGGGGATGGAATGGGGATGGGATGGGATTGGGGATGGGATGGGGATGGAACGGGATGGGAGTGGGGTAGGGACAGGGATTGGGAATGGGGACGGGGATTGGGATGGGATTGGGGATTGGGACTGGGAATGGGGATGGAGATTGGGATGGGGTATGGATTGGATGAGATGGGGATGGGATATGGGGATGGGGATGGGATGGGACAGACATTGCAGTCCCAAGGATGCTCCACCACCACCACCAGCACTCCTGGGGACACCTCTCCATCCCTCGAGGTGCCGATGGCCCGCGGGGCACCACCTGCCCGGGCAGGGCAGAGCTGGATCTGCCCGGGGCGAGCAGAGGAAGGCGGCTGGGGTCTGGTGGCAGCAGATCAGCCCCGCGGCGCCCGTCCCGGCCCGAGCACAGCCGTGCAGCCCAGCGCCGGCTCATTAATCACTCAGCACCGCCGCGGGATCGAGGGCCTCACCGCCCGCCGCCAATCCCCGCGCCGTTACCACAGAAACAACCCTTACCCTTCACAGGCTTCAAAGGGTTTTGTGCGTGTGCCTGTGTGTGTTTCTGCATTTCTTCCCCCCCCCCTTTCCCTCCCTTCCCTCCCTTCCCTTTCCCCGGTTGTTGTTTTGTGTGTGTGTGTGTGTGCGCGAGCGAGAAAAGAGTTTTTTCTCCTTCCCGGGAAGCGCTTGGCACCGGGGCTCAGATCATGTGAAAAGCGAGCGAGGGAGAGACAGGCAGACGGAGCAAAGGCGAACAAGCAGAGTCGTGATAGTTGCAAGGCTGTCGGGGGCTTCGGGAAGGAAAAAGGGAAGGGTTTTGTGTGTTGTTTTTTTTTTTTTTTTTTTTTTGTGGGGGGGGTTGGGGGGAGAGTGGCGGCTGCGGTGGTAACGACTCAAAAATAAATATTTATACGGGGAGAGTTTTAAAACCCTATTTTGCATCGTTCTGATAAATTATTCATCCGCTGGTTTCTCCCTGCCTGCCTCTCCTGTTGGGGAGCCGGGAAGGGGGCTGGTGGGGAGGGTTAGGGGGTGGATGAAGGGGGTCACGGATGAACAGGACCCAGAAACGGGGCCACCCCGTGCCCACGGGCATCCTGGGGACAGGGGCTGGGGGTTTGGGGAGCGGAGAAGGACCCAGACCCAGCTCGAGGCTGACGATACCAGATGGTGCGGGGTCAGGAGAGGTGGGAGCTCCACAGCTCCCGACCCCCCTGCCCACAACCCTTTACCCCCACACATGTGCCAAAGCAGGGGAGGGGATGGGGGGAGCCCTGCACCACCTGGGGCACGGCTTCCAGGACCCATCCTCTCCATTTCTCTTCCACCTATGTGCTCCCACCCAGCGCAGCCCCCTGCAAAGCTCGCTGTGGGCTCCCCGTCAGGACCTTCGGCAGCATCCTCGAGGCTGCCCCAGCCTCGATCCTGACCCCTCTGGGCACAGCAAAACGTTTGTTTTGGTTGCTATCGCGTGTCCCAGTGGGCTCTGATTGCAGCTGCCGTCATTCCCACTGGCGTACGAGGGCTGAAAAGAGCCACCGTGCACAAAGGAAAGGTTTTTTTGGAGGAGCGGCTTCGCCGGGGCTATTTCCAGGCTTGCTGCAGTCGCGCCTGCCAGAACTGCTGCAACAGAGACAAAAAGCACGGAGAGGGAAAGCAAAGAGCCCGGCTGAGCAAGACACAAAAAGCTCCTTGCCTTGCCGAAGGCTTCCAGCACACAGAAGGGGAGCTAAAGGGGGACAGCGAGGATGAAAAATGATCGTTTGGATCACCCTGCTCCCCTCGGCTCCCCACAGCCATCCCCGCCAGCTGCCCCCATGACCTGCCCCTCGGGGCATGCAGGCAGCCCCCTCGGTGCCTCAGCCACGAGATGTCTGAGCACCAGACCTAAATCTCCCTCAGCGCCGCAGTTGGAGCCCGTAACTTCTTGTCCTACCCACGGGAGGACACGGGGAATCGTTTATTCCCACCCTGTTTGCGGCAGCTGCTGACACGTTTTTGAAGGCTGTTATCACATTTCACCTTCAGTCTCAGACCTTTTCATGAAAGATGGAGCAGGAACACGGGGCTGTGACGGGGAAGGAAGGACAGAATAACAACGAGGGTTCCTGGATCACACGTGGGAACCAGGAAACCCGGTGAAAAGGCAGGGAGCCAAGGCAAGGGGCAGCGCACAGCACTGAAAAGCAGCCTCGGTGCCCGCAGCCAAGTCCAGGGCACGGGGAGAGACGCCGGAGACAGATCAGCGGAGAGGAAAAGCGGTGAAACGAGGGTCGTGGTGACATGGTTGAGAGCTCCGAGACAAAATGGGCCCTGGGTTCCCATGCAAGGTGATCTGGCCGTGCCAGGAAGGGCTGCCGTGCCTGATCCGAGGAGCTCGCTGGCCTTGCTGTCACCGTTCCTTGCGCCTGGCAGCGTGCCGCCGCGCTCCCGGGTGCTGCCCAGCCAGGCTGGAGCGGTGCAAGAGAGGAGCACGGAGAGGGGAAGGGCAGGAACCCAGCGCTGCGATATGCTCATCACGCCTTTACACGTGTCAAACGTACTTACGAGAGGGAGATAATCTAATTTGATAAGGGAGAGGGTAGAGGAGCAACACTGTGGGCACGGATATCAGGAGCAGGAAACAAAGGAGAGGCTGCGGCAGGCATCTGCTCCAGACCCCCAGGACTTGAGGAGAGAAAGAAAGAACAAAAAGATTCCTGCACCAACTATCAAAGAGCTCGCAAACACAGGATACTTGTACTCAGGGGGCACTTTAACCACCCAGACATCTGTTGGGCGACAAACACATCAAACCCCAGCCGGAACGGTCTCTTAGTTGTGCGGAGGACAATTTACAGATGAAGGAAGTAGAAAGGCTCCACAAATCTACTCGCCAGTAAAAAAAAGAAGCTGTTAAAAAGGCAAGCGTAATGGGGGAAGTTTGGAGCCTGTGATCACAAGCGACACGAATTCGCCCGAGCGAGGACCCAGCGGCACGAGATATTTATTGGCAGCAAAGAGGGGATGTGGCTGCTTAGGGCAGCCCTGTGCCTTGCCCCGTTGGACACCACGGCTGATAACAGGGGACAGAAAAAGCTTCCCAAACACCACGGAAAGAAGAGAAGCAGAAGAAGCAGCCCTTTGCATCGGAGACAGCCCTAAACTCTTGCCCAGAGCGAGGGGAGGTGAAGGAAGGACCGGGCTGCCTGCAAGAGCTCCGGACTCGTGGTCATCAAGGCTTTCCGTGCCTGTTGCATGAACAGAACCAGCCCTTGCACATCACCAGAGAAGCTGAGCACGTCCAAACACCCAGCCCCTTCTTGAACATCCCCCCTTGATCCCTCTGACAGCGTGCCAAAAGCAGAGACGAGGGCTGTGCTTTGCAGAGCCCCAGCACAGGGCTGGGCACGGCCAGGCTGTTGTTCTGCTCTGGCTGCTGCCTGACCCCCCCTGAGATGCGGGGGCACGTCCGTGCGGGCTGCTGGAAAGGGCTTTCACAACACCCGGGCGCTGCAGAGACACAAAACACTCTTGCACAACTGGAGATGCAAAAGTAAACATCCCTGACAAGCCTGCGCCGCAGCCCAGGGGGTTTCCCAGGGCAAAAAAAAGCCCGGTTTTGGCTCAGGAAAGGAAAGGAAGGAGCCCCTCGGAGGTGGTTTTGGGGAGGATTTTTGGGAAAGGTGCTCCAGGCAGAGCCTCGGGGGGCACAAGTAGAAGGAGGCTGCCTGCAGCCCCCCCGTGGTGCTCCCTCCCCGCAGCCCCACGCCGTGCGGGGCGCCCAGCCAGGATCAGCAGCTCTGTAAAACAGGGCTCTGGCTCCACGTGACGGGGTTCAGAACTCAAACAAACATGAAAATCCGGCCCTCGGACGTTTAAAGGACCTAAATTTTGTCAAAAAGGGTGGGAGGCAGCACGAACCTTCATCTCTCTTCCAGAATGATCAGGGCGAGGAGGGGGCACCTCATCCCCTGCTTCCCACCCCACGAGCCAGGACCTTGGTTTGGTGGGGGACTGCTTAGTGTCAGGTCAGAGGTTGGACCAGGTGATCCTGGAGGTCTCTTCCAACCTGGATGTGATTCTGTGACTTCTTCAGCCTCCTTCGTTACCTCCAAGCAGGTGCAAAACCCAGAGATCTGCAACTTCAACCAACAGGACTTTAAAAAGCAATATAATCACCTGGGGATGGGAAAAGCTACCCTGCTTTTGGCCACCAAAGGTGGTTCCCACATCTTGGTGCTGGCTGGTGCACACCCTTTCCCATTTTACTCCTACAGACGTAGAGCTAGATATACAAGTGTCCAAGTTTCACGGGTGCTGGCTTTGAAGTGCTCTGGAAAAATACAGCCACTAAAAAAAAAAAAGGAAGGAAAAGAAAGCAGCAGCAGCCATACACCACCCTTTGCTGGGAACACCTCTGGACACCTCGCCCTTTATTTACCAAAGAGGAGACACCCCTGCTTTTCAGGACCGAAGCCCCAACTTTGGTTGCAACACGTGTCTATTTATCGGGAGAAAAACGGCGTCTTTCCCCTATCACAAGATTATTGCCAGTGCCTGGATTTTTCCCTAACCTCCAGCTAAAATCCTCTGAGCCAACACTCTGAAAATGGACCGGCATACGAAATCCACGCTCCGACTCTCCGAGTTGGAGGCCTCGCCCCCCCCCCCCCCTTTTCTCCCAATAAACAATTTTGCATATATTTAAACCTCCCTCCTCTGCTTTCCCAACTCCTCCTGCCTCGCCGTCCCCCCCCACCCCTCCCCAACCAAGAAATTACGAAAATCCGTCATTTCTCTCTTTTCCCTTGCACCTCCATCTATCAGCGTTTCAAAGGCAGTCTCCTCGAATGCCGAGCGGAGCAGGAGATGGGCAGCGGTAATGGGAATGTGCTCCTGACTGTGCAAACCCACACAGAGAGTGAGGACAGGAGAGACTGCATTTGCATACATATTAAACGAGAGCAGTAAAAAATGCAGACGTGCAAACCATTTGGACATGGCTCGCCTCGGCGATGTGCCCTGCAAGGGAATCAATCTTCTGCATTCTTAAAGGGAAAAACCTGTTACGGAGCAAAAAAGCAAAGCCAGAAAGGCGGCCGCTCGCCAACACGGGCGAGGTTTGAAGGCGATCTGACCTTCTGCCTTCGCTGGCAAAGGCTGCCACGTAGGAGGGTGAGGCCCTTGAGTGAGTTTCCACCTCCAGCTGCTGTCCCTGGGGGGCAAGCTCGTGGGATCCCCATCCCGAGCCAACCCCGTGGCTCCTTGCTTGAGCTGGAGCCCAATGCTCCAGGCACGGAGACCCTGAAATAGCCTAAGCAGGGCTCCACGGAGGAAATGGGTGACACCTGGGTGTGCTGAAGAAGCCCAAGCTCCACATCCCAGCTTGG
The DNA here is from genome assembly GCF_964211825.1 of Aythya ferina. NCBI lineage: Eukaryota > Metazoa > Chordata > Aves > Anseriformes > Anatidae > Aythya > Aythya ferina. Next base: position 3,821,201 of record NC_140318.1, on the reverse strand, counting down.
CACCTGAAACCCAGAGAAGTGGGCAGGAAGAGTCACATCCTGCGTTGGCCCTGGGTGCAATCCCAGTTGCAGCCAGCTCCAAAAATCGAGGCTCTGAGCCTGGAGAGCGTGGCTCCCAGCAATGGCTTTGGTCCAAAGCTTTCGGGAGTCTCTGCTGGCCCCATGGAGCTTTGCATCTGCCCTGCCACAGCACTGTGCACGCAGGTTTGTCTTTTCAAGGGCATCTCCCATGCCCCAGGACCCACCCCAAACTCACCTCCGTCCATCCCACTGTCCTTCTCGGGACGTTCCCAAGGTGGGATGTCACCCCCAAGACAAGCTCAGTGAGGTTACGGAGCTGATCACCCCCAGGTGCCTGCAAGGGTGCGGAGCTAACGAGGCAAATCACACAGGCAGACCGACTGATTTCAAAGTCTGCAGGTTCAGATGCATAAAAAGTGCAAAATCAGTAACTTTGTGTTGCCACTCAAGGAGCCACAAAGATAAAAGCGATATTCTGGGAGTGAAGGTGCCGTGAATATTTCTCATCTGCACTTATAAGGGATATTTGGGACCAACGGCTCGATTCCGCGTTAGCCTTGTTCAAATGAGATAATTTACATTCCCTGCCGGCTGCAAACAGGCTGTCAACATATTTACTTGTGTCAGCTTTCACTTCCCCAACCACGGCGCTGAAAAAACGCACGTGGGGAGCGGAGGTGAGCTCCGGGACCCGCAGGAACGGCGAGGACGGGGCCCGGTGCGGGCACCCCAGTGGGCTCCGAGCCAGCCAAGCACAAAGGTCCCTTGGGGAGGGACACGAGGAGGCACCAGCAGCTGCCGTCCTGTGTCACATCCCCCTGGCTCTGTCCTCCCTCTGTGACACCAGGAGCTTGCCAGGCTCAGCTGTCCATCCCCGAAGGTCCCAGGGCTGCGGACGGACGGCGGGACGCGGCTCCGTGTCCCCGTTACTGCGGGCACCACCTCCTGCTGCCCAAACCTCACCCCAGCAGGGCTCGGCCCCTCTGTTCCTGTGGGAAACGCTGGCTTGGAGCCTCCCTCCTCCTCCTCCTCCCCTAGCAGCTACCCCCTGCTAGGGCCAGATTTAATCTCACCGCCTGCCGGGAGGCGGCTGACTCAGCCCCGCCTGCCCTTGCACCTACAGACCCTAAAGGGGAATGGGGATTTTCGGCTAACCTTCCCCACCAGCCCCGCTCCGTCCAGGTTCCCCCAAGCCGTGGTCATCAAGGCTGCGTTTAATTGCCCCTCTGCCCACCTCCCAACAAGCCCCCGGCCGGAGAAGCGAACGAAGCGAACGTGGATTCTCCGGTGGCTCGTAAGGGTTGGGTTCGCACGCAGTTGCCGAGCGCTCGAGTCTCTCCTCTTTAGCCACCCACCCATTTTCACAAGACTTGCGGGAGCCGTGCAAGAGCTCTACCCTTCAGCCAAACGTAATTGAAACTCGTCGCTGGGTAGAAAACAGGGGGAGGCGGGAACAAATGGAGAGAGAGAGAGAGAGAAAGAAAGAGGCACGTACACGCACATGCACAGACTGGATCGTGGAGGCCCTATTCCCTTAAAAAAAATAGGGAAAGAACAAAAAAAAAGAAAATTAAAAAGAAAAATTAAACCCAAAGTAAGACTACGGTGGCAATGGGCACCAGCTGAGCTGTTTGCTCGCGCCGCACGATCCCAGCCCTCTGGGTCAGCTGCTGGGGATTTGCCGGCACAAATGCTCCGGGCAGAGTCGGTGCCGCCGTTCGTGCAGCACCCCGCACAAGAGCGGCCCCATTCCCAACAGCAAGCAGCGATACGTAGCTATTTTACGCTGCTAATTATAGTCTGATTACATTTTTTGCAGTCACGGTGCCCCCCATGAAAGGACAGCAATCCTGCCCCCATGAAAGGACAGGATCTCAAAGGGGAACTTGGGGATTTCCACCCAGAAATTGTCCCCGTGTCTCACCAGAGACATAAGGCAGAAGAAAGTGGAGTTCAAGAAAGCAACAGGAAAACAACTTATTGGCTATCGTCATTTGGAAAGTGTAAATATATTACTGACTGTGTTGATATTAGGCTCATACCAAATTAGCTAAATTTGATAATTGCCCGTACCGAGAACTTAAAGAAAAAAAAAAAAGACACAACACAACCATCAAGTCTATTGCCACTGGCATCTGAAATGCCTCTTTTGGTTGAATAAATTTCATTTTTTAGCTTATCTGGAGTTAATAAGAAAGTTATGGTGTAGCCACTATCCCAAACCAAGCCCCTTTTAATTCCATTACTGACTGATCTCCCCTTGCGCCCTTTTTGACTGATCTTATTTTGGCATCAGCCTGACAGCCTGGAGCAACCGAGGGCCAGGGACTTTATTTATCACTTTGGGGTAGATTAAACGACAGTAGGGGGAAAAAAAAAAAAAAAAAGAAGAAAAGGAAATTCTTTTGCGTCCCCCTTGAGGCAGCCTCACACGTCCAGGAGCCGGGAGCGAGGCTGCCGGCAGGAGGGCCAGGAGCACACACGAGGCGTCCCAGCACAAGTCAGCGATGTCAAACTCACCCCACGAGTGCCCCCGAACGACATTTTTAGAGAGGCTGTGTTATCTGAGCCTACGAAATTAGCGCCCTGCAGCAGCCTCGCTCCGCAAGATGGTTCCTGCCAGCGTGGATGGCTGTGCTGCGCGAGGACCCAAGGTAAAGCACGGCCCTCGAGCCGCAGCAAACCAAAAAAAAAATAAATCTCCAGAGTGAAAAATTATGCCTGCCGCTTGCCTAAATTAGGCAACCCACGCGCACAATTCTTCAGGAATATCCAAGAGTCGTTTGTCTGAGAATTTAGCCGTAAAAGCATCGCCCTTCTGCCGAAGAGTTAACAGCCCTGGGAGTAAATCAGCAGGCTCGCTCTTGCTGGGGGACTTCTCCCAGTGACACCACGTTCCCACTTGGAGACAAGTTTCTTTGTTTGTTTTTCCCCAGTTATATAAGGGATATAAATTTTTGGTGCAGAGAGAACTCCAGGCAGCCTGCATCTCCCCTCCGAGGCGTCTCGCTACGTTTCGGCTTGAGTTCTGCTGCTGTGGCTGCAATTTTCCAGCTCCTGCGTCTGCACTAACCCCTCTCCCATGCCCCAGGAAGCAGGAACCCACACAAAACGCATTGTTCAACCCTTTGGGGGGCATCCAAAGCCTTTTGCCACCCCCTCGTCCCCAACTTTGGCATCATAAAGGCAGAGAGGTGAGCAAGGAGGAGCCACAAAACCTTGGGCCAGCACCAGGATGAGCCCGGAGACGCTCCCTTGCTCAGGAGCATTTTGGGGAGCCCAGGGGAACGCTGCTTGGCAGCTTGACCCTTTTCCAGCTCTCCTCCAGCCCCTGATTTTGCTCTCCCGGCAGGTCCCAGCTCCCCAGCCCCATGGCTCAGTGCTGGGGGGGAAGAGCAGGGGAGGGGAGGCCGTGCCGGGAAGGTCTCACAGCGCTCGGGCGAGGGCTGGGTGCTCGCGGCCGGCCGGCGCCGCATTGCACGCATACCAGCAAACCTCAGCAGCCCCGGAAGGGGAACACAGCAGCAGCAGCAGCAGCAGCAGCAGGCGGCTGCTCCCAGGCTGGGCAGTGAGGAAGCCTTAACCCCTTCCCCGCTACCAGCAAGAGGCTCCTGGAGAGCTGGGAGGCAGCGGGAGAGAGGAATCCACCCAAAGGCCAAGCATCGCCGTGCTGCATCCCTCCCTCCCTAAAAAAAAATAATCCATGCACTGCCCTAAAACGTCCCTGGGAATGTGGCTCTGCTCTTCTCCTTCCCATGGCCCCGAAGGGGGAGGCAGGGGACAATCTGGCCAAAAGCCATACATGCTCTCAGCACAGCCCCAGACACCACGGAGCCCTCCCCAGTGCCCGAGCACCCCTCTGCTCGGAGCCAACGACTGGGAAACTCACACCCTGCACACTGGTCCCCATGGGGGACCCAAGGAATGGCCACAGCCTGGTGAGGTTTATGCTGCACCCAGGGGAGCAGGCACTTTGGGCACCTCCATCCCCAGCACCTAAAATCATGGCTAGCAAGGAGGGTTCCTCATCAATGCTGGTGGAGGAGGAATCCTTCGAGATGTGGTTTTGGTTAGTCAGGGTGAATCCTCCTGGGACTTAAAGGCAGAGCTGTGCTTGCACTAGGCAAGAGAATGCCCCCATCCTTAGGTGCCCAGGGAAATCCCACCCATCCTGGGTTTCTCTGGACCTCCACCCCCAAATGCACTTGGCTCTGCTCTCCTGCGCAAGGCGCAGCCACTGCCTGCGTCCCCAAGAGCCAGGGCAGGAGGAGGTGGCACGTCACCGGGGGCAGGCACCAGCACTGAAAAACCCGCAGCCGGGTGGTGCCCCAGCTCCTGCGAATGAACCCAAAATGCCCCGAGCAGGGCTGGGCCACCCCATTTGGAAACCAGCTCAGTCTGAGCTGTTTCCAGCCACACTTTCATGAGCAAAAAAAATAAATAAATAAATCACACTTCTGGATCCAACAAGACAGCAAAGACTTTTCCCTTTTTTTTTTTTCTCCTTTTTGATTAAGTGGAGAAAAAAAAAAATAAGAAAATGGACAAAGCCCTTCCTAGCACGTGTAAAACCACTGAACCCCAGGGCTGAGCCCCTGGCTCCAGCAGGCAGAAGGAGCAGCAGCAGCTCTGGGGGCAGCGGGTCCAAGCCAGCCCCGCGGCTGCCCTCGGTCCGGCGCCGATATTCAGCCCTGCTCGGTTCTCGCCAGCGCCAGGAGGATCAGATCAGGCCCAACAGGATTAACCACATAACAGCGCCAGCAGAAAGCAGATTTGCCATTTAACAAGAAAGACACGCACACGCCCCAAAGCCCGTGTTAAAGGAACTGCCTCGGTGCGAAAGTGGCCTCCAAATTTAGGTTTTCTAAAATTAAGATTTCGTATTTTTATACGGATAGAATTAGACCCTCCATAACAAATTAATAATCAAAGGCCCACAGAAATGTTTCCATGAACTCTTTTTTTTTTTTTTTTTTTTTTAATTCCGAAGGAAACCATTTGTTTAAAAGAAGCAAGTGTTCCCCTGCAGAGTCGGCACTCCAGTAATTGCAGCATGATGATAGAAAATGGGGCTGGATAGTAAAAATAACTTAAAACTATTCTAAACAACCATGAAGCTGAGTAATCTGTTTCAAAGTCCAAGTGGAGATATCCCAGTGACAGGGCGCGCAGAAAATGCTAAGGTGCATAGTTAGAAGGGGAGGGGAGAAACAAAAACAAACAGTAAAAATAGTACAAATTCCTTCGGATACTATTTGGGACAAAAGATGAAAGCTGGGATTTTCATCTGCTTCCCAACATCCCTCCTGCCCTGCAGCTCGGGGGCTTCGCGAGGGGTTCTTCACATCAGAACCCCCAAACGCAGCGGTCCCACGGGTGCAAAATGAATACTGAACACCAGAGCATGGCCTTCCTCTGAAAATATCAAAGAAAAATCAAAGATAAATCAAGGCACCTTCTCCCCAGCTGGTATCAGCCAGCACAACCCCACAAAGAACAGGGGAAGGACAGGCCAAGCCCCGATCTCTCGGGCTGTTGTGCTCCGTCCTGCCTCATCCGCGCTGCTGTCACGTTACGAAACGTGTAAGTGGCTGTGTCGGCGGTGGCAAGGTGCCACCAGCATAAATACATTCGTATCTGCACAAAGGATCTGTCCCCAAGTCAGGATCTTCATTAAAAATGAGTGGGTAAGCATTTCCCTTCATTCTTTTGGTTCCTTTCCACCAAAACAAAACGTGGCGCTGCGGCAAGGTTGCGAGGACACCCAGCACCGGAGCGGACCCAGGGCTCGGCGCTTGGACCAAGCCAGCTGGGTTCACGCTGTGCTCCCAGCTCTCCCAGGCTGGTCGAGGTGGGGATTTAAAGTTGTGGCAGGGAGAATGATCAGCAGGAGTTATATTGATGGGTACGCCTCAAGCACAGCCCGGGGTGGCTGCAGCACGGCCACGGGGAGAGCACGGCGCAGGAACGGGCGTCCCACGCGGGTGCCCAGAGGTCATGGGAAGAGAGTGCCAAAGCCACAAGGAATAAAACCACCCTGGCTATCCAAGCACGGGGATGCAGGGCCGGCACCTTGCTCAGGAGGCTTCTCAGAGGCCATTGCTGGAGGTGGGAGATCTCTGAGGGAAGGTCTCGGCACGCTGCTCATGTGCTCTCCCTCACCACCTCCCTGCCAAGCAGCCCTGGCTAGTCCTTGACACCCCACTAATTCAAAGCTACTTGAGGTAGATCTGGAACGTGTTGCCCACACCAAGTTGACAGCAAGGCACTTGAAAGGCAACTGGAACTTGCTTCAAACAAGCACGCGATGAACAGCGGCGTTTTGGGGAGCTGCTTCCAAATCAGCTCAGCACCACGGGGTCCCCAAGACCCGGGGGAAATCCGCTGTGGCCAGGCTCCAGGGACAATTGCCCCGAAATTTCACAAGCAGGTGACAAAAGTGGGAACCCCCGAAGGAAGTGCCAAAGCGACAGCAATGCCCGTGGGAACAAGGGGCAGGGACAGCCCTCTCCGTGTGCGTGCTCGACAAAGGCACGTTGGAAACCTCAGGGCCGTTCTTTCCGCAGACACCCGTCTCTCTCCAAAAATCCCTGCAGCCTTCCCTCCCCTCTTCTTCAATATCCGACCACCTTAAATTCCGCCCCGTGCTGCTGCAGCAAGGGACAGGCTCTTGCTTTCTGACCACTGAGGAGGAACCAACGTCCAAAAAATGAGCATGGATCCGAGGCAGACAGAGCTTGCAGGGAGAGGCCGTCGCTTTTATCAGGCCAACCAACAGAGCCGGAAAAACAACAGGCTGAATTTGGGGCACAACTGGCTTTCTTCAAGGTCTTTCTACGTTGGATGCAGGACAAGCCTCTAGTTCAGACAGGGTGTTCCAGTTTTTTTTTTTTTTTTCCTAGGCTGCACCCTGAGTTAAAAACACCACTGGCTGAAGAGCTGGAAAAAAAAATAAATAAAAAAAAAAGAGGAGTTCAAACAGGCAGGGAGCTGAGAGGGGGATTTCCAGAGAGGTGGGGAAGAAACCATCAAAGCAAGATTTCCAAAGAGCTCGGTGCGTGGGGTGCTCTTTGGGCAGGGAAAGTTTTCCAAGATCTGACTCCAGCACAACTTCAAGACGTCGACGCGCGGAGCTGCCGCAGTCCCCTCTCCTCCGACAGAGGTGCAGGCAGACAGCTGGGGCTAGGAACAAAGCACGAGGGAAGATCTGAACCTCCTGTCCCTGTCACACAACACTCTCATCGGAAAGAAGCCATAAAGCAGAACTATTTTAACTCTCCTTTTCAGCAGAGAGAGGCATGAAAGGGAGGCAGTGCGCAGAGAGCCAAGCCTCACACCTTCATCACCACGATTTGATCGTCCACCAACCAGTAGCCAGGCAGAAAGGCTTTGGGATTTATCCCAGGTCACTGCTGGAGTGGGGAAACGTCTTCCACGTCAGACGTTACTGCATCAGGGGTCAGGAACCCGCTGGGTTTGATGCCTGGTGGAGAGAAGAAGGTCCCCTCATCTGCCAGCAGAGTATGGGTTGTTCCCTAATGGCAATCACCAGGTAGATTCACCCAGCCTCACCCAGAAGATTGCTCCCTCTCACACCTGAATGTCTCAGCCTGTCATTAAATTCCCAGGTCTCACCATTTCCCACGTGCTTGCCCTCTAACCACCCCGAGAAGCGAGGCAGCACTCACCCATCGTTCACAGATGATCAGAGACAAAGCCCCCGTGTCCCTCTGCTTCCTCAGAGCACCAGGGCTGGAGATCCCGTGGTGCTCAGCCACCTGAACCTTGCTCTGAGGGGTAAGGAACCAACCCTAAAATCCCAGAACCCTGGAGCCCTGCCTGCTGCCCCCCTTACAACGTCCTAAAGAGCCGAGATCTCTCTCCTAGGCTTCATCCCCTGCTCCGGGTTGTCTCGGAGGATCAGCACGTGCTGCTCGCAGAACAAAACCCTGCCTTTGCTGCTGTTGGCGCTTCCTCCACCAGTCGCTTTGAGGATTAGGGCCAGAGCCTTCCGTTGGCTTCAGGAACTGATGGGGAGCCAGTGGAGCAGCTTGAGCTCCCGGTGGCCTGGCCCTTCGGGCAGCTGGGTGGCCGTGCCCTGCACCAGCTGGTCCCACCACCGCAACGCTTCTGCTCAGCTTCGGCTACAAGGCAGCAGAAGAGGAGGAGAAGGCAGCATTTCTGGAAATGGTTACTGGAAATGGTTACTGTCTTATCTTCACAGCTAGCACAGAGACAAGTGAGACCAGGATGCTCCAACCCTCCCCTCCCGGCCCAAGGCTGCCTGCTGACAGCAGAAGGCAGGGTGTCACCGCTGGCTTCTCCAGCCTGCCCTCAGCAAGACCCAGCTGCTCGTACCCCACGTCCCACGGCAGCAGCACCTCCGGTGGCGGTGCCAGCTGGGAACAAGCACCGCATGGCATTTCCCCCTCCTCGCCCCCCATCCCCAGGCTGCCCGACTTGGGGACGACGGGCAGCAGCAAGAGCAAAGTGTCCCGGGGGTAAGGAGGTGGGAGGAAGGCTGGGAGCGTGAACAGCCCCGATGGGAGCCCAGAGTGGGAACGTGCAGGCACGTTTTGAGTTTCTCTCTGGGTTTTTCACCGGACCAGTTCCACGCCCACAGTCTTAGGCTCTGCACACCCACAAACACGTGCACAAAGGGACCATCTCTGCTCCGATCAGTACAGTTTCAGCACGGATTACTGCCTGCGGAGTCCTGCACGCAGAGCTCAGACAAAAGCTCCAGCCCCCGGACCACGTCCCCTCCCTGGCTCTCCCAGCTGGGAGCCGTGGATCGGCACAGTGGGGTTGCGCCCGCACCCAAAACCCACACCCTTTTCCCAAATTCCCCAGCCCCTTTGCAGGCTCAAAGGATGCTACGGGAGGAGGCACACAGACCACGAGAAGCTACAGCTCCTCTCCCCACTCAGGCTGAATCCCCAAACGAGGGAGGAGATCCACGCATGACAAACTTGCTTCCAAAGCATCTCCCTGCGCCAGGGCACAGGGGCAGTGAGGCGCTCGGTGCCGCCAAGTGACATGCATCGAGGGAACATGTAGCACAGCCACAGCCACTCTATTAATTTAAGTTAATTTCCTGCAGTTCTGTCTTAGTTTTCCAGCAGATTCAGGACTTAAAGGTTAAAGCGTAACCTTGTCTCAGTAGCTTGCTATTCGCTCCATGCAAATGTCTACCTACAGCCTGGTAATTACATGCATTTCCAAAGAGCCAATCCGCCGTCAGCCTGACAGATACTGATCTTCCCGTTTTATTTTTAGCTCTGTGCTTCCCCCTCTAGATGCAAAAAAAAATTCTGTTTGTTCCATCTTTGCTGCAGCCTCTTTTTTCCCCGACTCACCAGCGAGCTCCTGCCTCCGCCGGGCTGGAGCCAGCAGTGGCGCGGGGCAGTGGGGGGCACCTGGTGGGACACCTCCACGGGTCTCAAAGCAGGGTAAAAGAGGGTGGTGGTCGGCTCCTTTTGGGCCACCGAGGGAATTTGTCTCCTCTGGCAGAGGGGAGCATTTAAATGGGAAACTCGACCGAGGCAGAAGGAGCTGCAGCCCCCTCGGTGCGCACGCGTGCCTGTGCCATGCAGGGGAGCTGGGCGCTTTCTCTTTGGGACACCACCAGCACGCACACGCACAGGCAGCCAGGTCCCAGCAGGGAGAAAAAGGGCCAAATCTGGCAAAATCCAGCCACGTGTTCCTGGCTCTGCAAGCCCAGGATCTTTTTGCCTCGTGGGGCCACCCAGAGAGAGGAGGTGATGCTGGGAGCGGGGGCAGTGGAGGCAGGTCAGGCACATGTAGGCAAGGCTCAGTTGACGCTTCCAGCCCTTAAAATGGGCACACATGAGATTAAATGTGTGCAGTGCTGCTGAAGCCAACACGCTGCCCACCTCCATGAGCTGCCCCGGTGGCTGTGGGGAAGAGGCGAGGAGCGCAAGCCGCTAGAAATGTGAATCCTGCAGGAGTTCGGCCCAATCTGGACGCCCACCGCCAGAGAGAAGCCCAAAAAGCTGTCTGTAAATCATGAGACTTGGAAGAAACGGGGTCAGGTTCTTCTTATTCGCCTTTCCTTCTGGAAAGTCTTGGAGTGGGGATGGGTTGGGCTTTGAGGGGTGAGGTCTGCACGCCTCCCTCTCTCTCCCAAATGCATATTTTACATTTAAACCAGAACAGGCTCGCACAAACTTTAGTTACATGATGGAGAAAAAAAGACACCGAGCCTCACAAGCAGCGTGGTGGGAAAGGGCTGGCTGTCGGCACCATGGCACAGAGGCCAAGCTCACCATGGGCAGCGTTGGCACATGCTGCACAGCTCTGGGACGTTAAGGGGGTAGGAGAGGGCAGTGCACAGAGCACAGAAAGGACACCTGGATGCAGGGAAGCCAGGTAAGAAAATGCTTGACATAAACAGCTGAAGAGGAAGGAACAAAGAGGAGCAGGGATGGGGTGAAGCAGAAGGAAGGTCTGGGAGGTGTCTAACCCCTACCAGACTCCAGTAAGAGCAGACAGAGCTGGGGCTGATGCCTCTCTCCAACACCACCAACACCTCCCTGGTGCTCAGCCCTGCGCCAGTGGCAGCCCCCACCACGCTGGAAGTCATAATTACATCTCGTTCCTGCAAGGAAAGGATTGCTTATCTCGTTATGCCTGCAAGGATCCTCCTGGTCAGAACAGCACAAAAATCCAGGAGTTATCCCCGCACGGTATTACATTTCCAGGGCGGTCTCCTCTGAGATCCTGCACAAATAAAGCACGCGACGCTGGAAGATGCCTGTCCGGTGGCCTTCAAACATTTCCAACAGGTGGCTTTAGGCAGCTGGTGGGAACAAAGCCTTCACAGAGCTCCACGGCCCCAGCTTTCCCCTCCCATACCCATAACCTACAGGCCAGGCTGACCCACCACTGGGGAGCAGGAGCCAGCCCAAAGCTGCAGGAGACCACAGGAAGGCAGAGCAGAGCGCACGGAGCAGGACGCACCCATCCCCATGGCAGAAGAGCCCAGGAACAGAAATTCAGCTATTTACTTAACAGCCCACGAGCTCGGAATGGAGCTCAGATCCCAAATCCCCATCCTTCTGCACAGAAACAGATAAATGAAGAAGCTTCACGTTAAGGAGGGGGTTAGGGAACTCCTGGGGAGCTCTGCCACCCGCAGCACCTCTCCAAGCCCCACATGGACACGCGCCGTGGCCGTGCCCCACACAAACCGATTCCTCCAATGCCAACGAGTTCAGCCAAAGGAATTCAGGGCGAGCAATGAGAAAAGGCTGGTGCAAAGCTACCCCTTCACCACGCTCCTGCGAAACATCTTTAAATCGGAGAGCTTTGCATAATCGTGTTTTAAACAATTCAAACCTGGCACTGCCAGCGTTTCGTTTGCGAGTCGCTTTCTTGCTGCTGGCTCATTTGTTTTTTTAACCGCTATTCAGCCTCCATCCTCCTTTGTGCAATTCAATCACGTCGCTCCCACCTTAGCTTGAAATTTGAAAGGCTGGGCACCCCTAAGCCTTTTTCCTTGTGTTTGCACCCTGATTTTAGAAAGAACAGGGACAGCCCCTGCCACTCGCCACCTAACCAAGGCCAGCACCCTGGGCTTTGGTTGTTCACCACATCCTGGACACCCCCTGCAAAGCAGCCGGCAGAATCCGGGGCCTTAACTCTTTGAACCTCTCCTCCCACACTCACCCCTCAGGCTCTGTGTCATCACGGTGCCTTTCTCCAAATCCCTTCCCAGTGGGTTTCCACCTGAATGTCATTGCAGCGCCCAGGCTTGGGCACTGGGAAACAGCGCTGCGAGCGCAGGCAGCGGAGGAAGAAGGAGGGTAGTGTCTCCAGGGCTGTCTGACACGCGGCCTCAGCATCTGTTGCCCCAAAAATATCAAAAGGCAGAGCTTGCTTTTACACAAGACACGCACAACAGAGGGTTTGAGCTTCTCTGCAGCCATAGCTGGCTTCAGAGCTGGATCCCCACCAGCGCCGTTTTGACCAGTGCTTACACCGTGCTCTCCAGCCACGTGCTGCAGTTTATCCTAAGTCTTCTGGCTCCTCAGATGATCTGCAAGAAGCTTTCCTTCTGGATCTCTCTTGCTGTTATACCCACTTGCCATTCACCAAGTCACATAGCTATTTGTGCCCTCTCACAGCTAACCTGCCCAGGTTTTCTCTCTCTGCCTTTCCTCCTTGGTATTTTCAGCTTCTATCTGCATCTAACGAATACATTCACCAGCATCTGGGAGAGGGCTGGAAATGCTGATGTCAAGGTGCTGGTGGGCAGCGTGCTGAATGACCCCAGGCACGCACAAGGTGCTCCCTGTCCCTCAGCCTCCTCCTGCTCACCTGCAGCTTTCACCTCCAGCACCTTGCTCAACGTTTTGGCATTGAAATCGCAGCGAGGTGTCTGGAGGCACCGGGTAAATCTTGCTGTGGAGCATCACATCCATGGAGTTCCCTTGGGCTGCCGAGACCCACAAAAAAGCCCTCGTGCTTGCCATGAAGTGCTCTTCCAGCAGCCCTGGAGCACTGTTTGGGGCACCACGGAAATGAATGTTTAACTTTGGGTGCATTGCCAGGAGCCATTTGAGCACCACGTCTCCTCCGTGCCTGCTCTGCTCCTTCACAAGAGACTCACACCAAGAGGACACATGGAAATCACCCAAACCAACCCCTTTTTCTCCCTCCATCTCCCCTTGCCACGTGCTTTCCTCTTGCAGCCACAACATGGGCAAGGTGCACGTGGCAGCCCCGCAGCAGGGACATCCCCGAGCTGTGTCCGGGGAGCCGAGGGGATTTCCCCCCCCCATGACTTCACCAGCCCTGGCTTCGTTCCACCGTTCCTCTCGGCCTGCCTGCTGCCTCGTGGGCTGCTCTTCTATTTTGGAGCCCCTGATTGTATCTGACAAGGTCTCCTAATTGTCTCCACTGATTTTACCAGAGACTGATTTTAAAAGCAGCTCAGTAACTTCGTCACTTCGGTATCGTCGCTGAATTCAGCTCCCTCATTTATTAATGGCTCTACTTCTGCTCTTTCTCCCCTGATATGTTTGCAAAAATCTCTTTTTATATCTCTTAACCCCTTTGGCTAACATTAACAAGCAAAAACTCAGTAATATTTGATATTATATGTGTATAAATAAAAGCAGGAAAAGATCTTATTCACTCCTGTTATAGCAGCTAAAGCGGGCCTAGGGCTCTGGAATAGCAGTTTTACTGCACACTTTAAATATCTCCATTACTTTATTAATGTGCAGAACGTTGGAATTTTATCGGATAGTTTGGTTATTTACCTTATAAAGCAACACGGGCATCACAAACCACAAAAAGAGGGTATTTAGCACCTCCTCCTTAAGTCTGCCTCGCTACAAACTGAGTCCAGGCAAGGCTGCAAAACCCAAACCCCGCGTGCTATAAATGATCTGCCTTTCTCTTCCAGGAGGTGGAGAGGAAGGGGAAGAGGGGAGAACGGCACTTATCCTGGCAGCGATGCCATTGCAAATTTTTGCTCACCAGGAATTCGTAAGGGCAGTTTGCACAGAGCAACCTGAGCCTCCTTGGATGGCCACGACAACCACCGCCAAGTGCGAAGCGCCTCTCAAATGCCAGAAGGAGGTCCTGGGGTACCAGCTTCAACAGCCTGCACCAGCACTGGCACGAGAGATTGAAACAAAAACAATCCAAAACCCAACACAGGAGCAGTTTGCAAGAAAGAATTTTTCATTTTCCATCCTTTGTTGACTTCCCATCCACGGTTCAAGTGATGCGCTGAACTGTCAGCAAATCTGGAATAGTCGGACCCACGTAGCACAGTGCCCAAAAAACACTTCCAAAAGTCCTAGAAAGACTTTTGAAAGGACTAAAATAAACTGGATAAGCAAAGTCAACCCTGCTGAAAGAGGCCAGCCTCCCAACTGCAGGCTGGACTTTTATTTATCATCCTTTAAATCGCTGCCTCCAAGACCCCCCCAACCTGGGCACCCGGAGAGCTGCTGCAGCTCCCTGCAGGCAGAAGCTGACCAGAGAAACTCAGGTGATCACTGGAAAGAGCTGCTGGAGGCTCCCATCCAAGTCCTCAGCTTTGCAGCTCCCTTGGGAACCTCAGACTGGGGTGCAGAGGCAAGTGAGACCAGCTTAGGGAGTGCCTTTTGGAGCCGTGGGACATCTGTGCTGGATGCCCCAAGCAGACATTCACAGCACTCACCTTTCTGATGTAAAGCTGGGGTAGAACCACTGATACCAAAGAAAGAGGAAAAATGAAAAAGGGAGAAGCCAAAAATAGGCACGAGGGTCTCAGCATCTCTCTGTTTCCCCCAGACCAACCAGTACTGGTCCCCAGGGGGCCAAAGAGACAGGAGCGTGGCTGCCACAAGGTGGGACAAACCCCCGGGGGCCAAGGTGCAACAGGAGGATGAGCAGGGGGAGGAAGGATGCTCGGACCCCACCTCTGCCAGGCACACCACGGGTGGGCAGGAAAGGAGCCGGGAGGCACAGCTACGGGATGAAACCCCCAGGTCACCCCCCCAAGCAGGGGGGAGGTGACAAGGACAAGCATCACCCCTGCAAACACCTCCCAGCCTCTTTTCTGGGGGGCGCAGAAACTGCAGCAGCCCGGATCCCTCCCCTTCCCCATCATCCTCAGCCACGCTCCCTTTTTTTTTTTTTTTTTAAAGCATAAAACTTCCCCCACCACCCACCTATTTTTAAACCCGGCCAAGGCCAAGCAGGGGCCGGGATCCTCTTTTTTCCCCGGGGGCTGTGGCTGCAGGCGAGGCGGGGAGGCAGGAGCACCCGCGGCCACCACCCCGCAGCCGCGCGCGGGGCTCCAGCGGAGCAGAGCGAGGGCAGGAGAGCAGGCTCCCCTTGCAAAGTCTGTCCTGTGCTGTCTAATAACACAAGGTGTCATTGTATACCCAAATCAGTGCCTGGAGCTTTATTTATAACAACTGAAACACAAAACCCAGCAGGCCAGAGACAGCGAAGGGAGCGAGAGAGCGGAGAGGGCAGGGGAGCAGCCGGGCGAAATCTCCCCATGTTGCGGGATTTGCCCCGAGGTTTTAAAGCCGGGTTGGGGCTGGGGGGGCTGCAGGGGGCCACGGGAGGGGGAAAAAGATGAAAGGGAGGGGAGAGCGTGCTCGCAGAGCATCGGTGCCTCCCTGGCCACGGCAGGGTGACAGAGCTGTCACCACGACACGGAGCCGTGGGGGTGCTCCGCTCGCAGCCCCCCACCAGCTGGCAAAGGGAGAGGAGGGACGAGCTCCAGCTCCCCTGGGACTCTTGGGCTTTTACAGCTAAGCTTCTTTAAAGGCCTTTTGGGGGCTTTTCAGCCATCCCCTCGTGCCAGGAAGAGCTTTGCAGCTCAGCAGCTGGCTCCAGCGCACTCCCTCTCGCTCTGCACCCGCTGCCTCTGCGCCCTTGGCAGGAGCCACCCGAAAGGGACTCGCCCAGCCCAGCAGGCAGCAGCCCCGGCACGCTGCCTCGGGCACACCTGCGACCAGACCCGACTCCTGCGAGCAGCTCGGTGCCCTGAACTCTCGCTGAACTCAGCAGAGGCGTCTCGGCACCGAAAGGTCCCAACCCTGCACTTACGGCATCGGGAGATGCGCTTCTCCTCGGGTGGGTCCAGATGTTATCGGCACCGCCGCCGCCACCACCCCCGGCGGCTCCTTCGGCTGCTCCCTTGCGCCCGAGGCTCCTGCTGCTGGTGGAACATCCCTCCTGCTCTCCTCCGTGGCTCCTGGGCAAAGCCTGGCAGCTTGCCCTCAAGCCCCTTTCCCCAAGGAGATGAAAGGAGGCTGCTGCCAGCCCTCGTACTGGGGCGGCTGAGGTGGGAGCATTCGTGTCCCACTCTTCTGAGCTGGGGTTGGAGGTGGGAAGGAGATAGCAAACAGCTGGGGGGGGAGAAAGGGGAAGGAAACCTCTCGAGGAGGTACCCAGGGATGCCGTTTGGTGCTCACCTCCCCTGCAGACAGATATTTAAATCGCCAGGTGCAAAAGCCACTGAAAGTTCAGGCTGAGTCACGGCTCCCAGGCTTGACCCATTACCAGGAACGAGGGTGGGCCCGTCAGGAGAGGAGGCTGAATGAGGCTGGGTCCTCTCTTGTGGGGTCTCTCCTGCTCCCAGGACCCCTTTGGGCCCCTTTGGCCCAGCTTTGGTTCTCCTGGAGGCAGCAGGAGCCCGACCGTGCTCCTTGCAACCAAAACCCAGCCAAGCTACAACAGTGAATCCATAATCAGCGAGGGAAAGGGCTCCCACCAACTTGACCAAGGGCTTAAAACTCTCCCTCTCCTCCCACTCTGCCCCGGCGTTGGTGTCAGATGTTTTCTCGCTCTCCATCTGATAAGGGAACACAAAGCAGCACCAAACCCGCACTTGCAGAACCTCCACCCGGGAAATGTGCGGCGAAATGCTGTGAAATCAGCGTGCCTGGGATCAGACGTTCCCCGTGTAGTGCAACGAGCGTGCCGGCAAATCTGCCTCCGCCTTTAGCCATGCTGCTGCAAAAAAAAAAAAAAAAAAGGAGAGGCAAAAACCCCCCGGCTTGTCGCGTGTCCCCACCTCGGTGCTGGGGATCCCGGTCCTCACAAAGCCACAGGGCTGCAGGGCACGGCCTAAATCCTTCCCCGAGGGCTTTGGGGAGCACGGCAGCAGGAGGAACGGTGAGATCAGGGCTCTGCAGAGCTCTCTGCGCACATGGGCGAGGTGCAGAGCATGAAAACGAGGGCTCAGAAAGCACAGGGTACTGCCCGACGAGCTGCAGCACGCAGGGACTAAAGGACACGGGTGATCCCGGCCGCTTGGTTTCCTCGAGGTGAAAAGAAGTGATTAGGAACAGCAGGACCCCAGGGAACTCAGGGCTGCCCGGCACCTTCAGGGTAAGCGAGTCAAGAGGGTGCGAGTTGTGCCCCTTCAGCCCACACAAGGGGGTCACCGGTTACTCCAGAACAGGGCTCAGAAAACCCAAACCTCACTGGAAATTTCTGGCAGGTTGCTGCAGAAGGGTTTGTCCTATACAGTAGGAGGGCAGAGATTTTTCTTGTAAGGTCTTTGTGGACAGGAAGACATCTCTCCTCCTCCTCTCTGAGCTCACCATCCCAGTCTCATGTCCCACTAGGGCAAGGCACCGGACAGATCCTGGAGGGTGAGCAGAGCAGGAAGGGTCCTTGTGCTGGTTGATTGCCACAAACCCATTGACAGTGCACGTTTTGGGGGGAGAATACCCAAGGGGAAAGCCTCAGCAGGCAAAACCTTACGGCAGAGCATCCTCATGCTGGATGGAGAGAAGCAGCGCGGCAGCGGCACCCCGACACACACAACCTGAAGCCATGGCCACGTAGGAAGCTGCAAATTTCCACCAGGCAATGGCCAAGCTTCACGGAGCATCCAGCAGAGGATGCCAACCTGTTGTCTGAACACACGGTTGAGGAGATCTCCTTAGAGGAGGGTAGGAGGTTTTCCGCATGAAGCAGCACGTTCCCCAGCCTGATCCAGGGGTTGCAGCTAGCATGCAAATACCTGATATTATTTCTCACCTGCTGATGGGTCCTGACCGTGGGAGGATTACACAGTCGGCCCCAGACGGCCCTACAGGCTGCAACAAGGGCTCCCCGACGGGGCGGCCTCTCCCTCCCCAGCCACCCTGCCTGCACCGCCCTCGCTCGGGGCTGCCCACCTCCTCCCGCTCTGCCTCCAGAGCTCTGAAACGGTAACAAAAAAAAAAAAAAAAAGCCCCAAGCTGAACTTTGAGGCCAAAACGGGGTTTGAAGCGCGTGGGGAGGGGGGTGGCGAGGGAAGGAATCTGAGTTGCATCACTTGGAAATACCCGCGCGCCGCGGAGATGTACGTACATGTTCAGCTTCCTACTGCCTCTTCAGGAAACTGCTGGGGAACAGCAAGGCGACACCAGAAAGAGCCCGGTGACATTTGCCTACAGCAAGTAAAAACAGCCTTGAAACGAGCACAAGTTGGCCCACGTGCGAAATATTCCCCTCCTCGGAGCTAGGTGCTTGGTGGGGGCTTGGCTCTCCAGGCAGCCAAGTGGGGCAGGAGAGGTTTGAAACAAAAACCAGTCGAGAACTTTTGCCCTTTGACCGGCCTCAAAACCAACCCAGAGATTTTTAAGAACAGGGACTGAAACTGCCTTTCTTTCCCTTCAACAGAATCGACCGCCGTGCCTTCATGACGAGGAAAATAAATCGGAGAGGAGAGCTTTATTTCCAGCCAAAGTTTCATTCCTTCGGAAGCCCAGGCTGCCTCCCAAGCAGCTCTCCTGCAGACAGAGCTGCAGCCAGCCCCGAGAGCCTGCCGCCACCCACACAGGCTCGCTGAAACCCGGGGAGAGCACGTGGACGGTGCTGCAGGCGTGATCCTGCTGCTGAGATGGGACGTGGCTCTGGAGGGGCCAGCCTGGATGCTTGGTTAGCTCGTAAAACTCAAAGGAACTGCGTCGGGTCCGGCTCAGCCATTTGATGTGCTGGGCTAGAGCAGACCCGGCACTTCCCTCCCAGCTTCAGTCGAGGCTTTGCTCCGCTGCAAAAGGCAGATCCACCCTGCTGACCCTCCAGGTTCTCCCTTCTGCAAGGGAAAAAGAGGGAAATGTGACAACCGGGGGCTTGATGCTCCATTTCCAAAGCCGCCGTGAGCCACCGAGGCAGCCTGGAGCATCCCGGCTCGACGCCTGCAGCCCTGGGGAGGGGGCTGCTGGCCGAGGCCGGTCCCTCTCCCTGCAGCATCCCCAGCCCCTGCTCCCCCCTCCACGTCCCCTGGCGAGGTGCCCGGCCTCTCCCCCTGCCCGGTTGCGCACCGGGGTTGGTGCAGCGGGGAGGCCAGGTGGCTCCGCTGCGTGCCAAGCGGCTCCGTCTCACCTGCAGCGACTTGTCGAGGGGGGAGCTGCGTCTCTGCCCTTTCTTGTCTGGCTTTAATCTGCCTGGGGAGAAGGGAGGAAAAAAAAAAAAAAAGAAAAAAAAGGAGCGGGGAAGGGTAAACACAGCTTAGGCAGCTGCAAGTCCCGGCAACTGAAGGGCTGAGCAGGTGATTCGGAGCGGGGGGCCGACGGACACCCCCTGCCTCCCACCGACGGCTCCTGGGAGGTGCTGGGGGGAGCGAGACGGCTGCTGGGGCTGCAGCATCCATCGCTGGTCCAGCAAAAGCAGGACCTGGGGTAAAGTATTGCCTCTCTCTCTGCTTTACCACCTCCCTTCCAAGTCTGGTGCCACCCAAAGGATGCAGGACCCCGGACGAGCAGGCATGAGTATGTGTGACCCCTCCTCAGACACTTCGACAGCATTGAAGCTACAAAATGTGGCTGCAGCAACTGCCCCAGCTCGCAGCTTCCTCAGCATCACCCTGTGCTGCAGGACTGTGCTGTCTTCCACAAGCCCTTGGGCTCAGCAGCTTCGCCACCGACCCGTCCTGGCATCAGCAGCTCCCGCGCCCTGGGCAGAGACAGGAGCCCAGGCACAACCAGGCGGAGGCTCATTTCCATCTCTGCCTTCCCACAACCCAAAGAAAATCCCAGTTAAATGCATTAAAAATAATAATAATAATAAAAATAAAAATAAAGGGGGTTGAAGGCTTTTGGTACACAAACATATGACTTTTCACGGTGTCACAGCCATGGTGCAACCCGACCCAGCTCCTCCCGTGCCCTTTGGGATGCAGGAAAACCCACAACAGAGCTGAGCCCAACCCCGGGGGTTTGCACAGACGCCCGTGCGTGGTGGGAAGGCTCAGGACCAGCAGTGTTTGGTCTTCAGCCAGCCACGGAGACAGATGCTGCCGTGGCTCAGGAGAGGAGGGAGCCTCTTCCAACGCAACCAAACCACTGAAGCCGCAGCCCGAACGTTGCCCAAGCCCTGATACCCAGCCCAGCCGAGCAGGCAGGGATGCTGGGACTGACCCAACCTCACTGGTGAGGTGCTCCAGGACAGGGCAGGAACACGAGCAGCGATGGATGAACACAGGGCAGGCAAGAAGAAAGGGTCAGACGGGCAGGGACGGGCAGCGACTGCCTCAAAACTAGGGCACGGCTCTGGAGAAGACGGGAGACGTCTCCCCGGGCACCACCCACGCGGGATGAGGGAGAGGAGCCGGGCTGGCCCCACGCGCGACAGCCACCCCACGCGACCCACGCCGGCCCCACAGGCAGGGCTGGGCAGGCAGCACGAGCCCCAAGCCCTGCTGCAAATCCAGGAGAGCCGCCGGGCTCCCACCCACGCTCCATCCCTCCTCCTCTGCTTCCCCCCCGGGGGCACGGGGTTACCGACGGCTGGGTGAGGCTTCTTGTCCCTGCAGGGACTTTTTGGCTGCTCGGTGGCTCTGGGAACAGCCAGGACCTCGCAGATCCCCTGCCCCTACCTGCCTGGACCCCGCTCTCCGTGCAGGGCACGGCTGCACCCAGCGCACCCCGACATCTGCCCCAGCCTCGGCCCCGGGGAGACGGGCGAGCCAGTCAGACCGGGCGAGGAGCCGGCCTCACCTGGGAAGCATGGGGAGACCAGTGCTCCCAGTTACCTCCCCAGCAGGTCAGGACGAGGGCCCTTCATCTCCCAAGCCTTTGCCCTAGTTATTTTCATTCCTGTCCCCACACCCTGCCCGTAGCAGCGGGGGATCAGGATGCCTATTAGGGCACAGCGAGGCGCTGCCCTGGCTGCAGGGAGCGCAGGGGAGGTGAAGTGGCCAAGCCAGAAGGGAAGAAAGGGCTCAGCAGGGCCAGCCTGCGAGGCTGAACCCGATCCCACACACATTTGGGGTGCATTTGGGGCAGGGCAGGTGAGAGGACGGGGCTGGAGGGTCCCGACTGCAGATGCAGACACCGAGCTGGGTCGGTGCCCATGCACACAGGCAGCTCGATGCTGCTACATCCATGCTGGCTTCTGAGGCTGTGATGGGCAAGAACGCCCCCAAAAAAGTCACATCGATTCCTAATCGGCACCTCCTGGTGCCCCAAGTGGCACCTGTGTGTGGTGAGGGCTAAACACACCTCAAACTTTCAGCCTAACCAACACCAGAGGGATAATAGGACGGGGGAAGAAACCTGCGGGTAGGGAAGGACAAATCAGCCTGAACAACGCTGAAAGAATGAAATTAGAAGAAAAAATGGTGGGGAAAATAGAAATGTGGGCAGAACTAGTCAGGCTCTGGCAGCAGTTTAAACTTCCATGTGTTTAGATCCCTGATTCGCCGGCCAGAGATGCTACAACAAATGTCACCTTCACGCCCGCACCAGAACTGCAATTTTCTCATCATCCTTTTTTTTTTTTTTTTTTTTTTTTGTTTCTCCACCCTTTCTATCCCTTTCTGAAGCCTGTTCGGAGGCGAACCTGTTGGGGGCAACCCCCCGGTACCCTCGCACGAGCCGAGTTTTCCCTCCTCGCTTTCCCTCCCCTCTTTGTCCTGCTCCGCCGCTCCCGCACGCACCGGCTCCCTGTCAAGTTTTCTGGCGGATCCGGAGGGAGACGCGGGTCCTGCCAGCCCCAGCATCCAGCCAACTGCTCTTCCCCGGGCGCTGCAGTAACCATAGAAACTGCAGCCAACGCGCAGGCTCCGCTGGGGGGGCCCCGACGCGATGCTCAGCCACATGCACGGGCAGGTAGGGAACCAAACCAGACAGGGCTCCACCAAAAAAACGCCTCCAAAACCCTGCCCGGGCCGGCCGATGCGCCAGGAGGAGGCTGACGGCGGAGGCTGAGCTCCCCCGGAGCCTCCCCAGGTTGCTCCCGAGGCTCGGGGTGATGGCAGGAGGTTTTTCGGCTGCTGGCTGGTCGTGGAGCTGACGGTGCATTTTATGGGGAGATGGGAGAGGTAAAATCGGGAGGATTCTGGTGCTCGGCTGTCTCCGTCTGCCCCGCGCTGTGGCTGCAGGCGAGGTGGGGACCCGGGGCTCCCGCAGTAATCAGCTCTTAATCCTCCAGTCCTTTTTGCACCGTGGGTATAACCAGGCCAAATCCCGTCCCCGGCTGTGCTGGGGAGGCACACGCACCTCCAAGGGTGAGATTTGGAGCGGCACAGCTCGGTAAGGAGCTGATCCAACACCGCGTTGGAGAGACCAGGCTGGCACACGGATATAGGCAAAGACATAAAACGGGGACACCTCGGTGCCACCAGCTGTTGAGCTCATCCCTCGTCCCCATCGCTCCGGCACCGACACCAGCAGAGCTCCCATTTTGCAGGGAAAAGTAAGAGCCTACAGGAAATTAGGGGGGGTTAAAAATACCAACACTTCTACCTTTTTAAGCACACACACCCGAAAATGAGTTCGCGCAACTGCCCGGCCCCCTCCTTCATTTCTTCCCACCCACCCCCCAGCTCCAGGCCATAAATACCCCACGAAAACCCCACGCGCAAACAAGCCGCGGCCTCTGCGTAAAGAGGCCCAGCCTCCGAAGGAGCCACCCGGCTCCTATTTTGGGCTGTGACTCCTCAGGGTGGAACAAGCCGGCTCAGCTGTCCTCCCTATCCACAGCCCCGGGCTCCAAGCCCTCAATGGCCCCATTGTTCGGGGCCGGGAGCTGTGCTGCGGGGCCAGGGTGGCCCCCCTGGCTCCCCGACATCCAGCAGGGCACGGGGCTCCAGCGGGGCACCCGGCACCCTGCAGCCCCCCCCCAGATGAAGGAGAGGAGGGGGATGCGCCCCAGCATACTCAGGGTTCCCTCCCTCCCCGAGGATGACGTGGGGTGAGACAGACTTTTCTCCACGGGAAGGATTTTTTTTGGGGGGTGGGTAAAATGTGGGAGTACAGCAAAATGAGAGGCTTGGGAGTTGAGGTCTCTTCTCCCACCCCAAAGACATGGTGTAAAATCTTGCTTCTTCCCCATCCAGCTGTCCTTGTCTTGCTTCTTTCTGCCAAACCCGGGGGGGTGAAAGCACTCCCCTGGGCATCTCCTGTCCCCAAAACATCCCCAAAGCAGGCCGAGGGATGGCCGGACACGCACGCAATCCCTCCGAGACGCCCGGAACAGGTCCCTGCCCAGGCTGGCGTCAAGACGGACACACTCGAGCAGATCCCAGATCGGCAGGAGATCCGGCACCCAGGGAGGTGCTCGGGGACGGGCCGGCCCTCCCGCGGCTCGGCACCCCGCCAGCGAAAATCAGAGCCCTCGAGCTACGGCGCTGAGCAGCTCCGGCACCCTCCGCCCAGGCGGCGGCTTCAAGGGCTCTGCTCGACACGCAGCCACCTCCACCAGGGGCTGAAATTTTCCTAGAGGTCAGCATCAACATTTATTTCTTTTTTTTTTTTAAAAAAAAAAACTCCCAGGAGTTTCCCGGTGAAAGATGCAAGGGAAAGGGTTGAAAAAATCCCTTCCTTGCGCAGCGCGAGTGAAGCAGCCTCAGCCAGCTTCAAACACCACCCGAGGAAAATAAAATAAAATAAAATAAAATAAAATAAAAAGAATAAAGAATCTTTTAAAAAAAAGAATATTCTTGGAAAAGAATAAAGAATAAATCTCACACAGATTTAGCCTGGGGGGGGCTCCCCGTCTAACCCCAGCACACCCCACGTGCCCACCACAGACCTCCCCGAGCCAGCCCCGTGCGCAGCGGTGCCACCGCGTGCCGGCGGGTGCTGCCTATGGACACGAGACGTGCCTGCTTTCTGCACAGCTCCTTTCTCTCTCCTGAATGAGAATAGCTCTCCTGGCAGCGGCAGGAGCCCACGCGCAGGAACAGCTTGCTGCTCGCACTCGAAGCAGGGAAGCAGCACCCGGCCCTGCTCCGCTCGCTGCTGCCGACGGCGTTATCGGGGTGTTAGCGACTGCTGCCCTGGTGCGAGGCTGTGCTGACCCGAGCAGGGATCAGCAAAGCAAAGTCCTCCTTTTTTGCTTTTTTTTTTTTGGATTTTCCCTCGCACACACACACGCAAGGCGCCAATGGGGGCGGGGAGGCCCAGGCTGCGCTGATTTATTGGAGGAGATACAACTTCAAACCCGCTCCCCCCTCCCGGCAGCTCCGCAGCTTTTCGTATGTAGCGTGAGCACTTCTCGTGCTATCCACGCAGATTGCCTCCCGCGCCTCGAGCCCAAACGAAGAAAGCAGCCAAGCGGTCCCCAAACCAGCTACGGCCAACACGTGGCTCCCAAAACCAGGGGGAGAGGCAGCATGAACCTCTTCCTCCCTGCACGTCCCCAGACCAAATTCGGGGGAGAAGACAACCCATCACCCCAACGCACTGAAGGTCACGCAGTTTCACCGACCTCCCATGCTCTTCTCGCCCCCAGTGTCCGTTCCCCTCTTTTGGAGAGTTTCTTTGGTGGATTCAAGGAAAAAGCCAAGCACAAACCTAACTGGACCCTCTCCCTCACCAGCTTTCCTTGTAGGATTTCTCTGCTATGGCCTGACCCCTCCCTGTGCCACGCAGGCCCTTCTGCATCATTCCTGAAGGTCGTTTAGCAATTGCTTCCTTCCCGTCTCGACCTCTTGTATCTTTTATTCTGCCACTCGCCCCACCTCAGCTCGCACAGGAGGATCTAGCAGAACAGCCAGGTCCTTGCTTAAGACCTGGAAGAGCCCCGTGATGGGCCTTGCAAGCTCAGGAGGTGCTTTTGTGGAGCAGGTTTTGTGGCTCCATAGCTCCACGTCCCCAAATTGCTGCTGGAGACAGCAGCAGCAGAGCCCGCTGTTGCTGCAGCCCCTCTGCTTGCCCTTCAAGCTCTGGGTGCTCTGGACATCCCAGAAGGGATTTGTTTGCTATTGTTGAATCCAAACACCCAGGGAACCGAGCTTTGGCAGCAGAGAGCCCCGTGAAGCCATTCGTGTGCCTTCCTCGAGCGGTTTCACCCAAAGAGCCTGCACGCGATGTCACATCCAGCAGCGAGGCGCTGCGAGAGCCCTGTGCCAGATCTGTGCTGATAGCTCCAGAAGATGATTCACCCGAGAAATATTCAACCCAGGGTCTCCCCGTCCAAAGGGAATACCCAGGGATCTGATCTCCCAGGCACTATATTTTACTCAGCATTTAACACTGGCAAAACACTTGATAGGACCCAGGGGGATTTCTGCATCTGCTAACCCGCCGCCTCTCCTCTCGGTTCCTGTCCAAGTTTTCATTGTTGCCTCAGATTTGGCTCCAGCCAGCTTCCTTTAAGGTATGAGGCTGATAGGATCACACCGTTATCTCCCCAGAAGTTGTAAACCTACTGACCCACTTCCAGCCCAGCTTTTCGGGGCAGGTGGAGACCTCAGGCGGCGCTCCTGCAGCCGCGGGGCGCGATGGTGGGCCAGGCTGGGATGCAAACTGCTTGGACATCACTCTGCACGCACAGAGAGAGACACGACGACTTCCCCTCACCACCGGGAAACAAAACAAAACAAGCTTTCGGTATCAGAGCCCATGGTTTCAAACCCAGCTGCTAGACAAAGGCGGGGAGTTGGGCATCGCAGGCTCCAGCCCCACAAAGCAGCACATCCAACACCACTCACCTATGAGGCCAGAAGCGAGGTGAGACCCAATGTGCACCTCAGGCACCTCCAGCCTGCTTGTCCATGCCTCAAAGCAGCAGCTCTGGCCCCAAATATTTACTGGAGGGGCTGTTTTTGGGCCGGCCACGCTGCTCCCCCACCAGAGAGCCCAAGACCCGCCAGCGATCCCCGCAGACCCACGGCACGCCTGCCCCCAGCGCTGCTCAGCACCAGACGCTTTCCCAGGAGCTGCCAAATTAAAACAGAAAGCCCAAGGACCCCAGCACTAACGAGCCATGGGTAAAGAGCAGGAGAGATCAAGGACACTGCAAACACCTCGTGTTTCTGCAAGAGCGAGGCAAAATCCCCCGGGGATCCCGGGAGAGGGATTGAGCCCCATGCTACAGAGCAGGGCTCCCGCCAGCACAGCCAGATCCAGGATCAGAGAACTCAAACCTCGTGGGCAGCAGCCCCCCAGAGAGGCATCCTGGAGCTGCAGCATCCCCAAGGAGCACCAGCACTGCCTTCCCTTTGCAGCACGCCTCTTGCTGTGCCCAATCTCCCCGTTTAGAAGACAGCAGAAAAAAAAAAAAATAACTTCAGGTGCCAGCTTGCTACACCAAGGGCTGCAATGAAAAAAAAAAATAAAAAATAAAAAATCATGGAGAAAGCCTGGAGAAAGCCTTCAAACAAAGGATTTGGGATCACCCCAACCAATTGAATTGCTCCCCCTCTGTATCTCCTCCTGCACACCAGGAGGAGATACAGCCCTGTGTTAGCCCCCAGCCACAGGAACGAGGTGGGAGAGGGTCACAGACCCCCACCACATCCCCCAAACCCAGAGGGAGGTTGCCTGACCCCCACCACATCCCAGCCACCCAACCACCCTGCTCCAGCCCGTTACTGGACGTCCCATTTCATTAGGAACGAGCCACCGGCGCGCCGGCTCACGCAGCCTCCCCAGCCGGCTGCCCAATTTGCGCAGCCAGCCCCAACTCGGGGCTGCAAATCTGTGCCAGGCGACCTGAGGTTGTTATCTGATTAGCCCGTTTGATATCGCGGCGCCTGGTTCAGTACCCGTCCAAATCAAAGGCCCCTTGATCTCCTCGGGGCCCGGCTCCCTCCAGCCGAGCACAACCACCCCGTCGTCACCAGGCGCTCCGGCAGCCCGGGCCACTGCTGCATAATTAGAGGGCACGACGCAGGGTTTAACCCAACGCACCAAAATGTTCTTTTTTTTCCTTAACAATGGTGAATAATTTCCCCTCGCTGTGGACTTCCATCCCCGAGGGAGTTAAGTGCCGTTAAAAGCTTCCCTAACCGCTCGCATCCGAGGATCTCAAAGCACCGCCGAGACACCAGGGAGCTGCGTCGGCGGCTCTCCCAGGAGATTTTGAGCAGGATTTAATACGAGGTGGAAAGGGAAAGCACCGGGGGATTAAATTGGGTCCATCCCAAACCGTTCCTGGGCCCAGTCATCCCCTTACTCTCACTGCAGACCCAAGTCAGAAGTGGCTACCTCGAGCCGGAGCGCCGCGGAGAGCGCAGGAACCTGGCCCGTTGCACGCAAGCTGCAATTTGAGATGCTATTTATTTTTCTTCTGCTCATTCAGGAGCAGAGCTGCCCATGTTAGCAGACACGTCAGTGCTTGGCGCCGCGGGACCCGGGCTGAAGGACAACGCAGCGAAGGGAAGCGCAAACCGGAGGCTGCTCCACGCTGTGTAAACGAGAGGAGGAGCAGTTCTGGGAACCTGGCGTCTTCCGGAGCCAAAAGGGACGTGGGATCCCAGTCCTTGAACCCCAGGGGGCTGGGTTCCCGGTTTAGACCCTTACAAAACCCATCTGGAGCTGCGGGAGGACAACCACGAGGATCGAGTTATCGCTGAGCCTTGGAGCCTGCATGAACCCAGAACGCCGTAGGGTGGGTGACAATAAAAGTGGGGCTCAGAGCTCCCCTCCAACAACGTCCCAGCAGGGCTGGGGGCAGCACAGGGAAGCAGAGCTCCTGCCTCGGGCCCAGGAGAGGTTCCCTTTGCTGCTCCAGCATCAGCAGCCGAGATGGTAAAAGCCTTCTGCATGAGCAGGGGGGGAGAGAAGAACAGGGCTGGCAGCGAGCAGGACAGAGCCTCGCTTGCTGCAGCGGTCACTTCCCATCCCGTTCTGCTGAGAGAAGGACAACGACCCCCAATAAATAAATAAACACACCAAATAAAACACCAGGGTTGGGGGAAAAGGAGAAAACCCCATCGCTAAGCACGTCTGGCTGGATGGCAGCGCGGCTGAGCAGCAGGAACAGCAAACAGCAGAGCTCACAGCAACGGCACCGGGAGCTGCAGGGCGGGTGGTTTATGGGCCAAAAAGTGGCTTTATAAAGCCGGATCTTTAAATATTTGCTCCGATGTGCCTTCCAAGTCACATCTGCCACGGCAGTGAAACGCTCGCTGTCCTCGCACGTGGCCGGCTCCGGCACGGCACGCGGCGACCCCTGCCCCGGGGAGAGGGGTCCCCAGGGGCTAAGCGGGGAACACCAAGGTCCTGAGGCTCTGGGACCCCAATTTAAGAGACAAAGCAGCTTTGGATCTCGGCCATGCCGTGGGATTAGAGGCTCCAGGAGGTAACATCCCCGTGGGGGAGAGAGAGAGGCTGAAGCCAGACACAGTGGTGCAGAGCCCGGACCCAGGGTACCCAAACGCCGGAATTTCCATTCAAACCCAGCCCCGACCTCCCCAGGCTGAGTAAGAAATGTGACGAACGTAGCACAAGCAGCTTCCCCGCCGACTTCCAGCACAGCAAAAAGAAACACGAGGAGGCTGAATTCCTCCCCGTGCCACCCAGAGCCCAGCCTGGATGCCTCTGGGCTTCGCAGAGCCCTGCTGAAATCCCGGGGGCTTTCCGAGCAGCTCCGGCAGCGCAGAGGAGGCAGGAGGAGACCTCGGCTGGGAGGAATTTAAGCCTGGGCACACAGAAGGTGCTGAGCTGGGAGACCCCAAAGCACCGTGGATGCACATTAATATCTGCTTTACCTGCCAGAGAAAGGGCCAAGGGGCAGGGATGCGTGCAGGAGGGGACAGGCAGCCAAGGAGAAATAGGAGGCAGTGGGAAGAGAGGCTCCGGGGGTCTGTAGGAGAGGTGGGGACACCTCAGGGGACAGCCCTGAGTCCAGCAGGATGAGCCACACACATCGCTGCCCACTCCTTACCAAGGGTTTTTTTTTTTTTTTTGCTGGGTTTTCCACCTCTCACCTCCTTCTCTTCCCATGCTCGGGGGCTCTGCACGGAAACTCCCACGGTCCTTTTTGCAAAAGCAGCAGCCTCCAGCTCCGCACAGCCCCAGGATGTCCCCCCCCTGCTCCTAGCACAGGATTTTGGGGTGACCAGAGACTGTTTACAGCCCCCCCTCAACCCCTGCTGCCTGCCCGCCCTATACAGGGACAGGATTTGGGATTTTTCTGGCGCTGGACTGGGAGAAGGCTCCTGACCGAGCCCTCGTGGGGCATCAGCATGGGCAGAAACCTCACCTCGATGCCTGGAAGAGCCAGAGGGACTCCAGCCACCCCGGGGCCAAACACCCTCGTTTGTGTACGAGGAGCCTGAAGGTGCCTCTGTGGCACAGGGGAGCAGCATCCAGGCTGCTTCATTTTCCTGCTCTTCCCTTCCCCTGCCCCTTGGCTGGGGCACAGGAGCCTTTTTCTCCTCGCTCCACGCTACTGAGCAGCCTCCAGCTCCCCAGCTCTAAAAAAAAAAAAATAATAATAACATTTCTTCCCCCTCCCTTTGCACCGGATCCGCTGAGCAGCTCGGGAGCAGGCGGCATGAAAGGTACTGACAAAATAAAGTTGGATTGTACTGCATTATTGAAAAAGTGACCTCCAGTGGTCAATAAAGCCTTTGCCCACCGTTTCCAGGCAGCGGTGCCTGTTGTCAGCCTCTGTCTCGGTTCAGCGGGACGGCGCTCCGGCTCTCCCAGTCCCGGCTCTCCCACGGGTGGCTCGTTAAAACTTGGAGCCAGCACTTTGGTAACGAGGAGCTCGGAGCCTTTGGAGGCACGGCTGCAAGCACGAAGGGAAACGGGCTGCGGGCAGGAGAGCGGCGTGCCACCAGCCCCGTCCCCCAGGCTGGCTCCGGGCAGAAGCGCGGGGTCCGATCAGGGAGGCTGGCAGGAGGAGAGGTTCAAGGACGAGGCTTTTTGGGGTTTTTACTGCAAAACCTCCAGCCGCGCAGCACGGGGAGAGGGAGGGGAAATCCGAGGGATGCCGAGCGCGGAGGCTGGAGCAGGAGGAGGCGATGGGGTGGGTGCAGGTGGCACAGGGTTCCCCGCGAAGGTGCCCTCCTCCGTGCCACCACCTTCCTGCTCCTTTCACGGGTCATTTCTAGGAACAATCACGCAAGCAGCTGCCTCCTTTCCTTCCTTCCCCTCAGCCCAGCTGCAGGAGGAGGAGAACCCCGACGCAGCCCACTCCCAGCACGGGACGTCCCCTGGGACGAGCAGAGGCTGCTCCCCTCCGTGCCGCACACGGAGAGCTGTGGGCACACGGCTGGGGGCTCCAGGGGAGGTTTTCCTCATTGGGATTAACTCCAGGTAGGGCCCAGCTGCAAGAGGTCGAGGTGCTCAGGATGTCAGGAGGGAACAGAAAAAGATTTAGCATCCCCCAGAGAAATGGAGGGGAGGCCCTAAAGAAGGGTGGATTTTAAGAATCCCCCTTTTAAGGATGCCCCTGACCCTCCTATTTTGGGGAGGGAACACAACAGCAGCTTTCTGCTCCAAGTCCTGCACCACCTCAGGACCAACGCTGCTCAGAGCCATCATCCCACCTTGTCCAGGATCTGGGTGAGAGCAAGGAACGACCCCAGCACCTTCCCAAACTGGGCTGGACTGGGAATTGCTCCCACACCTTGGCAGACGCTTGTGAGGGGAGCTGGAGCCTCCCCACCAGGGAAAGCTGCACGGGGCAGAGAAAAGCTCCACAGATGCCTTTCAGAGGGGGTCACCAGCCAGGAGGGGGGCTGTGAAACACCAGCAGTGAGGAGCAGGGGCTAATTAACCATCGCCACCCCCACGGGGGCTGGTTTAGACGGCACCAAAGATTAAAGGTCTCACGGATGCAAGGGGAGCTGCCGGGGAAGAGCTTCCAGGTCCAGGCACAGCACAGAGCTCGTAGGGGCACTGAGGACCGGGATGAGACCCGTGGGCATGATCCAGTGCACAGGGCAAGGAGATAACCAGATGAAAGGTGCTCCCCTCAAGTCAGTACCCACGGTGCTCGTCATCTCCCAACTTTCACCCTCGCAGCACACCCCACGAGCTGGGCAAGGCTCACGTCCATCGACGGTTGCCTCAGAAGAGGCTTCACCCACTGATTTCACCCCAGCTGGTCACAAATCCCCCCTTCCAGGTGCTGGTGGCATTCAGTCCCCTCTCCTGTTAGCGGTGAGAGCAGCTCTGGCAAGGATGCCTTCCCCTCCAGCCCCCTAGGAGAGGGTAAAGGCAGGCATCAGGGACCCAAATTTCACTTTGTGCCTCTTCTCGCAGCACCAAGCATCACGTCACACGGATGCAGGCATTGCTCTGGGCTCTGAAGGTGTCCAGCAGGACCCGCCAGGCTCAGCCACACATTTTCTCCCCAGAGAGATGAGGACATGCCATACCCTAGGAGTACAAGTCACGGCAGGATTTGGGGATGCCACATGCCAGGTTCACCCCTCCAAAGCTTTGACACCAAAGCTACAGTCTAAAGCCAGGCCCCACGGCTGGGTGGAGGCAAGGGACAGGCTGACACCTTCACCAGTGCCCCTTGGGGCTGCACCAGCCCCCAGCACGCATCCAGAAACCACATCCAACCTCACATCCCCATCCCCATCCCCAGCCGATGGGGTCTATCCAACGAACCTGGGCCCAAGTCCCAGCTTTTCAGCTTCAAGGCTCAGAAGTTTTGAACAAGCCCAAGCCTCACATCCCGCATCCAGCTGCCTTTTGCCTCGCCCAAAGCCTCATCCAGCGCTGAACCAGACAGGCAGGGACCAGGAAACCTTCCCGTCCTACCTCCGCGGCGAGGCTGCGCACCCTGCCTGCCCCTGGGGTACCCGGCTGGCAGGCAGAGCAATTTTTTGTTCTTCCAGGCAGCCTCATCCCACAGCCCCTCCGTCATTAGGGCTGGATCTTGCCTCCAATTCCACCCAAAGTCGAGCCCTTCCCGGGGGGACACAGCTGGGGATGGAGGGGACACCTACAGGAGGGGACAACTGGGGGCCACCGCGCACCAAGAGGCCGGCAGCGAGCTGCAGGGGCTGCTCCCTTTTCCGTGCTTCCCTCCTGTCCCTGCAAATCCCTCTGGGTTTCACCTCGTGAGCCCCAAAGCAAGAGACAGCGGGGTTGTACCTGCACGTGGGGGTGAGTCAGAGCCGGCCAGACACGCACAGGGCGCTCCCCAGCCCCTTCCAGCCTCTGCCTCCTTGGCGTGCCCTCACCAGCAGCTTAAAAAAAAAGCTTTTTTTCCTCCTTTTTCTTATTTTTTTTCCCCCCTCTTCTTTTATTTTGTTTTACAGTCTTTTTCTTTTCCCTGTCTTCAGTCCTCCTAGTGGGTGGGGAAAATCCCGGGTGTCAGACTTCAAAAGGGAAGGCAGCCTTTGCATCCATCGCGCTCACGGCCGGGGCTCAGCCCAACCGCAGGCTCCTGCCAGCACCCACAGCAGGGCACCCCGTGCTGGGCCACCCCTGGGTGCTCCTGGAGGGCACAGCAATGCCCGCTGCCTCCCCAGCCCGAGCCCCTTTCCAGCAGAGGACATCCCCACGAGACATCTCGGTGGCACAGCACGCTCCGAGGCTGCTTTATACCAGATTTTGCTTTGGGCATTTGGATTTCACTCCCGGGCCAGGTGATTTTGGCCAGGCAGACACAGCCAGCTCCCAGCCGCGCAGAGCGGCCGCACCGAGGAGGAGGCAGGGCGCAGACCAGCTCGGAAGCACCAGATGCACTCCGCCGTGCAGCCAAAAACCCATATTCTGCAACCAAAAACCCAGCTGGGCTGGAACACTGGAGGCAGCTCGTCCTCTCCAAGCGTTTCAATCCGTAGGAACAGCTAAACCAAGCCATCCGCCCCAAACCCACTGTGCCACGCTGAGCCCAGTGCTCTCTGCACACCCCAGAGCCCAACACAGGGCAGCAGAGCCCCCAGCCCACGGCAGCAGCCCCACCAACACCTCCTTCGCCTCCCCTGGCTGCCAGGTAGCAGAGCAGGGCAGCTCCGACCCGGTGCTGTCACAACAAAACGTGTTTTCTTTCCCCAAATTCACCTGCAACAAAGACAACCGGGCGCACAGACAGCCGGAGGAGAGGTGGCATCTGTTTGATTTCCTATTGTCCTCCTGAATAGGATGCTCAAGCCTATTCAGAGCTGATTTGGGTCTGGGTTTGGTGGCGTTTGAGACCCTCGCGGGGAGATGAGCTCCTGCTGCAGAGGAGCTGCCAGGAGCCAAAGCAGCAGGGTTGGGAGCCAGGTCCAGAAACCCATACAGCAAGGGGAACGGGGCTGCTCGGAGCTGGGGAGACAAAAAAAAAAAACCCTGTGCTCACACCACGAGCCCACATTTAGAGGTAGGAGAGAGATTTGCTCCCTGCCAGGAGTGGAGAGAAACACCAGGGTTACCCGGGCGGCTTTCTGCTGAAAGGCAACGAGCAGCAGCGTGGGAGGCTGCGGCGCTGCTCCCTCCCCGGAGGAAAGGGCACAGTTTTCAGCAAGGAAAAGCCGTCCCTGCTTGGTAGCCGTGCTAGGGAGGCTTGGGAGTGCTGGATGGGGGGCATCACAGCCTCCCCTGACACCCAGGGATGTCCCAGGGCAGTGCTGACACCCAGAGTGACCCTCAGCACCTCGCAAAGACACAAACCTTGGTCCTGCCCTCTCCATCGGGTGCCCAGCCGGGCTTCAGCAGATGTGTATAACCAGGAAAAAAGCCCTTTCTGATTGCATTTGCCATCTGCTGTCCCTGCAGGTAGGCAGGACCCCATTAGCACCCCAACACGCTGATGGGGCGAAGGATGCTTTGCGCAGCACCCGCTGCCATGGGACGAGGCACCTCTCCGTGGGACAAACCCAGCCCAGGAGGCCCCCAGCAGCCCCCCAGCAGCCCCTCCGCAGGGTTTTCCACTGCGGGCAGGAGGCCAGGAGCTGAGGGAAGGGGGCTGCCACCCCCCAAGCCTGCGAGCCAAAGGGGACGCACGTGACGAGGCGCTGGCTTGGATTTCCAAGCCCTGCCACGGCACCAGCTGCTCCTGCCCATCCCTTCGCGCCCAGAGGGGCCCGCAGATTGGGTTTCCCGAGCAGATAACACCCAGGTGAGTCCCCGCAGACCTGGCCAAGGTCCCCCTGTCCCCAGCCATCCCAGGGAGACGCTGGCCCAGCCCTGCACGGGCGAGCACCGGAGCAGCCCCGTGGGGACGAAGGCAGCCGGGGCTCCGCGCCCCCACCGACACCGGGGATGTGAGCACGGCACTGGGCAGGGACTCACCCCGGCAGAAACTAGATCTGGGCTGCTCCAGGACCAAAAATAACCCGCCAGCTGCCCGGGAAGAGACGCCCAGATCATGCACATGTCAGGAGGGGAGTCATCTGCACCCACCTTCGGGGGTAACCGGGGGGGAGCGCGGCTCTCGGTGCCATTCGGGGGATAGCGGCAGTGCAAAACAGCCTGCAGGTAATTTGGGGGAGCCAAGCAGCAGACGGCTAACACCCCCAGGGCTCTGTCCTCCATCTGGGGATGAGCTGCGATGCCTCGGAGCCGCGGGGACCCTGGTGCAGCTGTGCCAAGGAGCAGAGACCCCTGCTCCTTCCTTCCCTCCTCTCGTCCCCCAAGAGGCAGCAGCGGGGACCCCGAGGGATCAGCACTTTTGTGTTGGGTAAGAGGGTGTCCCTCCACACCCCGCTGCAGCCGTGGGGATGTGCAGGAGCAGCATTTACCAAGGAAACCCTCCCGACCTGAGCAGAGGTGCCTGGTGCTTGGAGCAGGCTGGAGAAGATGGAGGGGGAAAAAAAATCCAGAAGAATAAAGGCAACGTGGACCCTTCGTTTCCCATCCCCAGCACCCTGCCAGAGGACACAAACCACAAGCTGCTGCTTCTCAAAACCACAAAGCGAGAGCCTCGATCCTCACGGCTTTCATGGCTTTTTTTTTTCGGATTAGCTGTGATGTCCTCCCAGGGGATGGGGGCAATGGGGGCACAGCATCCAGAGCTGCCTTGGGGGTGAACGCAGGCAGTCAGACCCCATAAACAGCCACCCGCTGGGCAGGCAGGAGTTACCACATCCCACACGCATCCCACCAACTAAGAACAAAACTCTCAGTCACCAAAAACCTCTGCTACCAGCACTGGAGAGATGCAGCTCCTACTGCAGGGCTCCCTGGTGCTCCGTCGCTCAAGGACGCTGTCCCTGAGGGATGTTCCCAAGCAAGGGCACAGGTTTTCCACCATCAGAAAAATGTGATTGTCCAACTAGCATGATTACGTGAGGATCACCACCCGTACTGGCATGTAGGGCTAGGCTGAACTAGAGAAACGCATTATAAAATTCCTGCACCAACCCATGCTTCCAGCAGCTATTTTCCCCTAAATCTTCCCCCAGTATTTCCGCTTTTCCTGCTTCTTCCTGCCAACGAGGCACCTGCAAAATGAGATTTCAGGACCTGTCACCTCAAAGCAGGTCAGCACCTGCCCCGAAACGCAGGCAAGGACCAGACAGACCTGGCACGAGTCGCTCACAGCCCTGTTTTCACCGGCGTACCGAAGGCACCAGCGGTGCTCATCACCAAATACCGGTCCCGCAGCCCGAGGGAGGGCATTCACGGGGCACAGCTCATGGAACAGCTCCATAAAAACGGGGCCAAGCCCTTGGCAGGTACGAGCTGACCTCAGGGGGAAGGCAGGAGGCTTTCCAGCCAGCCCTGGGAGGGGAGCTGGCAAGAGCAGCGCGAGGGCGCAGCGCTGCGGGATGCCAGAGCCTCCCAGGGTTGCGCACGGGATCGGGGCTGCTCCTGCTTCCCTGGGCAGGAGGAGACAAGCAGGGAGCTCGTGGAGTTTCCATTCTCTTCCCTGCTGTGGTGAGGGAAGAAAGCAGCGAACGCTGAACAAGTCTGGGGCTGCCAGGTGCCCGGCACCCTCGGCGGTGCTGCCCGCACCAGCACGGTGCTCCTCCGCTTCCTTCCTCCTTCAGCATCGCTGCGGAGAGAGCAGGAGCAGCTCTGCTTCCCCAGCCCAGGGGTAACAGGACGTGGGGAAGGATGGAGGTGGCTCCTTGCAGCTTCCCAGCCCTGGCGTGCTGCTGCAGCCAGAGGGGAAGCCTCCCTCCTGCTGCCCCGGCTCCTGGCAGCAATAGCCAGGGAGGAAAACCCTGCACAGAGCTGTCCTGGGAAAGGCTGGATGGAAGAGGAGGTTCCTGGTGCTTCCCAGCTCCGTCACCAGCTCCCCGCAATGGTTTGGGCAGAGCTGCTCCGTGCAGGTCCTGCTGCTGGCAGGGACAAAGCCGTGAGCCCACCTCGCACACCTGGATCCTGCTCTCCGCACCTCACCAGCCTCTGCTCACCATCAATGAAGTCTTCTGGGTGGGAAGCTTTAGAGCCCGGCACTGCTGGCTCTGCACAGCTCAGCAGCAGGGAGAAAACCCTTAACTCTGCTCCCCATTGTGGGTTCTCAAAACATCCACCTGGGACTGACCCTCGGCATCCCAAAGCACCGAGCAGAAGCTCAGGCACACAAGGGAAGCAGGAGCTCCACGTTGGTGCTCTGCACCCTCTAAAAGCCTTTTATTTCATTCATCTTGCTCTCTCATTTCAAGCTAGCCACCAATACCTTGGGAAACCCAAGCTAGAGAGACTCAGGATTTATTTTTGAGAGCTTAACATCCATTACGCTCTTAAAAAATTTATGCCCTTAAGCATCTCCACGGTGGCTGCTGAACACCCATTAAAAAAATTTCATCCTTTCTTAAGCCTGACGAGTCTCACCTTCGAGAGATACCCACGGAGTCCTGGCAATGTGCTCAACTCGAGCCCTGAGCTCCTCAGACCCAACACAAACAGCCCTGGGAAAGACGTTGTCCCCTCGGGAGGATGAGACCCCCGAGGAGAGGTTGAGTCCCAGGGCAAGCGCTTGGCTGCAGGTGGCTGCGGCAGGACAGCTCGGTGTGGGTTGGAAATGCAATTAGCTCCACGTGCAGGGGGATAAGGGAAAAACTGAGCTTCCTACGGGTGGCTCCTAACTCCCCCAGCAACGCTAGCCCAGCAATGTTATCCACGTTCCTTTTCTGCCCTTCCCAGAGTGGGGAAAAAATAACCCTAAAGCCTTGGGAACGGCGGTGTGCTGGGGCAGGCATGCACATGGGAGCTGTTTGCAAAGAGCTTCACCTCCAGGACCCCAAACCCCAGCTCCTGCTGCCTCCCCCGGGGGCTGCATTTCACCCTTTGGGCCTTTCAGAGCAAGACGGGGCTGGGCTCCGTTGGGGAGCAGGACGCAGGGGCTGTGTCAGAAGCAATCAGCTCGGGGAGCGCGGCGGGGTGCGCGCCTCGGCACGGGGCTCCTCCGAGGCACCTGCTGCCACGCAGCCATCGCAACACATTAAGCAGCCGGTCCGAGGCTCCTGAGCAGCAGGCAAGGGGTGAAAAGCAAGAAGGAACGAGCAGCAGAGCTAGACAGGTGCCTGCAGGGGAGCTTTCTGTGCTCTCCCCCACCGTATGGGTCACCGTGCAGCCCGTGATGCCCTCCCACGAGCCGTGTCGGGGCTCCGAGCCTCGCAGGTGGGTTCCCCAAAGCAGCTTCTCCCACTCTGCTGCAGGTCCTGCAGCAGCCCAGATCTCTTTTTCCCCACCCTCAACGTGCCCAAGAGATCTCAGCTGCGCGGGTGGCGATCCGGCAGCCGGGTCCTGGCACCACGGGTCCCCTCTGCAGCTCCGGAGAGCTTCAGCCCGTCTGCTCCCAGCAATGCCAGCCAGGCAGCAGGAGCTCTCTGCACCCCAGGGGAAGATTTCATCTGCTCCTGGTGAGGATTTCACCCAGGCAACCCCGATTCCCAGCTACAGCAGGGCCAACGTGGGCTGGAAGCAGCACGGACACGAGCCTGAGCTCCCAGCAAATCCAGCTGGAGCCTGGGCCCAGACAGGACCCGACGTGCCCAATGCTGCCTCCAAACCTGCACCCGGGAAGGAAAAAGGATCTAACACAGCCCCTCAGCAAGCAAACACCCCCCCAGCACCCCAGGAGAGAAAGCCTGGGCTGCGAGCAGCGGGCTCAGCGCTGCCCCAACCCTCCCCTTGCCTTCAGGCCAGCAGCAGCCCGGGGATGAGCTGCGGTGTGCGGCCACAGGCAGGCCAGGACCACCTGCCCCACAGCACGGCTCAGCACCAGCCCGCTCGGCTGCCAGCTCCCCACAGCACCCAGCCCTCCTGCCAGTTGTGTTTCGCTGGCAATTCCAGCTTTTCCAGCCACCGAGACTCCCGTGCTGCGCTCCAGCAGCCCCTCTCCAGCACATTTTTTCCTCGTTTCCACCATTCCAGCCCCTCTGCTGCGAGGGGCAGAGCAGCCAGAGGCAGCCGGGTGCCAAGGGATGGCTCTACCAGGACCAGCATCTCACGGACAACCCCATCCCACCACGGGGTCCGCACCCCGCTGCCAACCCCAGCCCTCGCCCCTTTCCCCTCGCCCCCCAGGGGTGGGTGCCTCGCTCTCGGCTCCCCCCTAGGACCTCGCAAGCTGCCTGGAGGTAGCCGCTGGCCAGGAGCCAGGCGAGCCACGGCGGCGGCTTTCATGTGGGTGTCTGGCTGGGCACACGCCAGGGCTGGGCTGGTTGGAGGCACCGGGGGGGGCAAAAATCCCCAGGTCACGGCTGCGCCACCAGAAACGCGCACGGCTGCCCACGGCGCCTCTCCGTAGAGCTTTTTTTATCCGCAGGGCTGCCGAGCGGGGACGTTCCCTGCGAGGAAACGGCCTCGGCACTGATTTTTCCGAGCCCTGGGAGCACCAGGGGATGCTCGGAGGAGGATGCTCCGAGGGGGATGCGGGAGCAGCCCGGTGGCGAGGCCAGCGGTGGTGCCCAGGCGCCGAAGGAGTTACGGCGCCCGCTCATCCCAAAGGCCACGCGAGTGATTTTTATCTTTAAAAAGCCCACGGCCTAGGTTGCGCGGCTCCGCTAGGGAGCTCGCTCGGGCGCAGCCACTGCTCCTTTAAGGTATTTAACAACAAAGTGGGTGAAGGCGCTGGCTCCTCCCCGAGCCTGTACATCCCCTCCGGGTCCCCCGCCCCAGCCACCGGTGACAGCGGGGACCCCACAGCGGGCTCGGGGACTACCAGTCCCGGCATCCCCCCGGCACTTCGCTCCCTGCCGGGGATTGTAGTCCTCTGGCCATCCATCCATCCATCCATCCATCCATCCGTCCGTGGGCATGGCAAGGCCACGCTGCTCCCCAGCTGCAAGGGCTGCGTGGGGAAAAGTTGGCGTTTCCATGCTGCTTCACCACCCAGGAGCCCCACACCATCCGGCTGCACACATTTTGGGGCGCTCCCCCAAAAGACGGGACCCCCACCGTGCCCAGATCCAGGGGAGCAGGCGGGTGCCGCGTGCTGTCACAGCCTCCAGACCCCATCCGAGCCGTGGCTCTGATTTTTATGGGTTTTGCAGCTGGGGTAGGGGCTGCGCTCAACAATTAAATGAGGTTGCTCTCAGGTACCACAGCCCTGGCTGCCTGGGGCACCCCAGCCCTCCTGGAAGCGATGCTCCAAGGGCAGCAGCGAGTTCCTCGAGCAGCTCCAGGATGCCAAAAGCCCCCCCCCAGCCCTGCGCTGAGCCCCCTGGCTCAGATTTGCTTTCTCTGCAGACCCCCTGCTCCTGTCCATAGCCTCCAGCAAAACACACGCCAGGGACCCGGTCTCAAATGCAGCAAACAACTCTGAGGGCTTTTCTTTTGTCTTTTCCTTGCAACAACACATTTACAAGCCAAACACCAGCACGGAGAGGGAGCCTGGCTGCTCTGCCCACAGCCAGACCACGGGGACAGAGGCACATTTCCCAGGCAGGGACGGAGCTCAGGGCTGTCCTTTAGCCTGGCATTCACCTCTCCCCTGGCTCCAGATGATATTTGTTCCCTTCCCTAACCCAAAAGCCACCTCAGGTCACAGCAGCCCCCCCCAGGAGTCACCCCACAGGCCGTGGTCACAAGTCCCCCAGGTGAGGGACCTGCCCCGAGCAATCCTAAGCCCCTGCCTCCCACCAACAACCAGTGCTGAGCACGGAGGGACTGCATGAAGAGCAGCACCACAGATTTTCACCCCTGGGTCCAGGGAAGAACCCAGTCTGAGGTGCTCCTTGGAGGGCTTGGACACCAAGCTTCACCCCTTCCCCTCCCCAAAAAGGCAGCTCCTAAAGCTGCAGCACCCAGTTTATCTCGTGGCTTTCCCACCCTGCAGTGGTTCTGCGGGGAACCCACGTCCTCCAAACACCAGAAACAAGGAGACAACAGCTCCTTTTCTCCCTAGCAAGGAACAGAGCTGCTAACGCAGCCTGAGCTGTGGGAACAGCGAGCCAGCAGGAAAAGGATGCACGGGCTGAAAAAGCAGCGGCACGGGCAGGGGCCCCCCTCTTCTGCTGGGTCATCGCCAGCCAATATTTGGCCACTCGTGGCAGAATAGTGTCGCAGAGAGGATCAGCGATAAGATCCTGGTTATGATCATCTTCTTAATGCCACCCTGCCAGGGTTTGTCCAAGCAGGAGCCACGCAGCTTCCCAGCACTGGAAGGGGCGCAGGAAGCACCGGCACCGTTTGTAAGCACCACCTTGGGCCGTGCAGCAGGGAGATGCCATAAAAACACCGCCGTGGGAGCTCGCAGGTTCCTCCCATGCCCTGCGCAGCATGCACAGCACCAGGGTGCCGCACAAATGGAGGAAATGAGTCAGTGAAGTTGGGCTGGGACGGATCGGATCAAAGTGCTGACCGCTTCTCCCAAGCCCCGTGCTGCAGCGGTGCTCGGGAGGCGTTACACAGCTCCTGGCTAAAAGCACGGGGGGAGAATACTTAATTTAAAGCTTCCAGGGTACGACTTCCACCCCATTTTCAGCAAGATTTTAAACAAGATATGTGATCCTGGGGGTCCCAATCTCTTGCTGATTGGGACTGCAGTTGCAAGAAAGAGCTAACAGGTATCATGCTGAGGTGCCAGCACGCCCAATAAATACAGACAGACACACTGCCACCGAGCGCTGGTGGCTTCTGGAGCCAACGTGCCCTGTGTCCTGCAGTCCCCATGAGCCCCACGCTGCGGTGCCACCAGGCTGCATCGCTCCCGCTCGGCGCAGGGGATGGAGAGGGCAGCCCAGCACCCAGAGCTCAGCCTGCGCCCTTGTTCTGGCTTGTTTTCCCACTAGCTTTGGGTGCCTGACTCGTAATAAGCGAGCCTGAAAAGCAGGCTCCTTTTCAGACATGCCAGGCACCCGCAGCTCCAGCTCGCAGACGCGTCTCCGGGGAGGCAGGTTCCAGGTGCGCCCAAAAAAAACCCGTGTTTCAGCCAACGCTTCCTCGTCTGCGAGCGGCTCGGCAGTGCCCGGGCCTGAGACCGAGGCTTAGGGGGAAATTGCTGTGTAGCAGCTAGTCTAATTGCGCTGAAATTACAAGATCAAGCAGTAAATTCACGTCTGCGTTCCTTGCTCGGGGTGGCAAAGACACGCCAGGCAGCCCGCTCCCCCCCCCCCTCCGACCGCTGCAACAACTTTCGGGCTTCGGTGGGAAGGGAAGGAGGGGGTTAACAGAGGAGAGCGTTGCCAGTTGGAAGTGCTACCTAAAAAGGGTTTCTCCTGGTAGCTGAAGCAAAATGGTTTCTCTTGCCAGCTTGTTTACTCTGCAGCTGAGAGCCGCCGGCCGCCAGGTTTGCTGCTGGAGCCCGCAGCAGCGCGGACGGGCGCTGGCACCGGGACACCCGCGGGGCAGCTGAGCCCTGCTCAGCCCCACGGCTCCCCCAGGACCAGCAGCAGGCAGGGGAAACGCTCGGCTACAGCCCTCCAGGCAGCCCTGGGCCCGTCCTCCTTCCCTTTGGGGCAGCGATGGCACTCGCCGTTTAATGGCCAGGTGAAAGCTGCAATTAGGTTTAGCCGAGGTGGTGGCAGACCAAACGGCCCCTCCAGCAGCAGGGTCCTCGGGGGCTTTTCCCATGGGAAGGGCGTGCAAACCCCATCAGAGATCAGGTGCTGGGGATGTCGGACAGGACAGAGTGATTTTCCTGGGAGAGGCAAGCACTGAACAACCCCATCCTGCCCCAGCTTGCTGCTGCGGGGCCAGAAAACGGAGGGGACTCGCTACCCTCTTCCAGAAGAGCAGAGCTCACAGTCCTGTGCCGAGACAGGTAGCAGCCAGTCTCCATCCCTGGCAGATTTTGGAGTTCCCAGGCCAAACAGGAGCTGCACAGCTCTTGCAGCAGGCAGCCCGTCCCGGCTCCAGGATTAAAGCCACCGTGTCTGCGAACAAACCGCTCGCGCTGCCAGCAGAGCCAGCCGGGAGGAGAGGCAGCAGGCAGCCGCCGCCGGCCTCGCCAGCAGCAACAGAGTGCCCAGCAGCCAGCCAGAGGATCAGGCCTGTGTTTTACAGCCTGATATTAATTACCCAGAGCGGAATCTTATTTACGTCGTCGTCTCCCAGAGGCTCCTACTGTGCTCTTGGGTTTTCTTGGTGCCACGAGGCTCTGCAGGCAGCTACAGCAGAGGGCACTTCTCTGGGAGCCAGCAGCAGCATTTCCTGCACCAGGGTGTCCCACAGCACCCAAACAGCCCCGAGGATGCAGCACCCCCTGCACCCCAATAAATGCAGCACCACTGCACGCAGAGCCCTGCAAAGTCCACCTGACCCTTTGGGTAAAGCCACAACCTTTGGCCACCGGGGCCACGGGATAATTTAAACAAGGAGGGCCAGTGCCAGGCAGTGTCCCGAGGCCACGCTGCTTTCCGAGCCAATGCAGGATGGCGAGCAGGAGCTCGAGGCAGAGGACACTTGCCAGGACAATGTTTTGTGGCTGGCACCGTGCACGCTGCCCGAGCCACCCCGCAGCAGCCGGCCGACAAGCGATCCAGGCTCTCAGCCTGGACCACCAGGGCTGGAGTTTTACAGCTTGAGATGGTCCAGAGAGCAGCAAACGTGAGCTGGGTAAGGCACAAGCACTGCCTGCACGGGCCGGCAGCAGCAGCACTCACTGCTTCCCTGCAGCAAGGGGGGGTCTGCAGAGCTGCAGCCAGGGCTCAGCCCGCGGGCACCAACACCAGCAGGGACAGAGCCTTTGGTCCCTCTGAGTGGGAGCAAACCATAATCCAGACACGAAAGCAGCAAG
Organism: Aythya ferina; assembly: GCF_964211825.1. NCBI lineage: Eukaryota > Metazoa > Chordata > Aves > Anseriformes > Anatidae > Aythya > Aythya ferina. The sequence goes on along the minus strand of NC_140318.1, from coordinate 3,778,442 downwards.
AACTCAGCACAATTTGCCCCAAGAGCCAGCCCTGCTCCACCGCATCACCTCCCGCAGCTGCAGCACAGCCTTGGGAAGGGCGACCTGCGGCAAGGAGGGTCTGCAAGGGAAGGAGACTGGGGGAAGAGAGAAAGATGCAATCCCACACCAAAACACCACCCAAACCCACTGCCTTTATCAGCCCCCTCTGGACAGGGCTGTGATTAGTTTCCATTTTGCAGACGAGGAAAGCGCAGCAAGAGGATCCTACAAGAGCTCGGTAACCCTCAGCGTCATTCACCCCCATTTGCACAGCTGAGGGCACACGATGAAGGCAGGTGCTCCACGAGCAAGGATTTACACCAGTTGCCTCTCAGGGAACAACGAGCTGCCCCAGCCCAGCTGGGGTCCCACAGACCCCTCCACAGGGAGAAAATCCCCCATGGTGGTGGGCTTGCTCCCCTACCCATGGATGAAGCCCACCAGCCCCACGGGAGGATGCAGGAGAACCGAGCCAGCAGAGCCCAGCCCAGCCCCTACAGATCCAGCCATTACAGGGTGCCCCCAATACCCAGCAGACCAGGGAGGGCACCCCAGTGCCCACCAGCACCCCTAAATTCGGGGGACTGGGCTGCTCTAGTGGGCTTGGGGATTTTTCCACCCAACACACTGCAGGATCGGGGGGATCACCGCTCAGGTACGCGCTCCAGCACCAACTTTTCCATACCCCAATGCAAAAACCATTGCCCACCCTACCCCAGGAAGCAAAGGGGGAACCCCCAGCGCTCCCCACAGCCCTTCTCCCACCCCAATGTGGCAGCCCCCTCCCCAAGCACCCCCTGCCATACATCCACACCAGCTCCTACCTCCTGGCCAAGGGCAACTCCTCCATGCCAGGACTGCCTTCCCCACGTACTGCTACCTCTTGGGGGGTCCCTGGGTGGCCGGATCCTACAGCAGCCAGCTCAGGGACACCCCCCTTAACCCCCAAAAACCCCGACCCTAAATACCCCTACCCCAAATATCCACCCCATACACCCATCGGAGCAGGGGCCAGGCAAAACCAAGGCTGCCACGTGCACCAGGGCAGGATGGGAGCCCTTAATTAGCAGACCCTGATTAGCAACAACCCCCAGCCACCCCCCGGTCCCGATTTTGGGGTGAAAAGCGACGGGATTGGAGCTCTTCCTAAGCAGTAACCCACGCGCAGCCCCGCTCCCAGGAGGGGAAGGGGCGTGCAAAGGGGGGCGTGGGGCTGAGCCTGGAGACCTGGGGAGGCTTCGGGGTGAGGGGACGGTACCGGGGGGGGTCGGGGGTGCAGGGACCGGTACCGGGAGGGGGTCGGGGGTGCTGAGGGGGGGGGTCCCGGTGCCCCCGGGGTTTGTGTGTTTGGAGATGCCACTGTGAGAACAACGTCGGGGCTCGGTTGGGAACCGGGGGTGCCGGGGCTGAGCCCCACGGGTGCGGGGGGGGCTCAAACAGCCGCCCTTGGGCGACGGGGAGGCGGCGGAGGGGGCCGCAGATCCCGCACCGGGGCGCCCACCCCGGGCTCCCCTCAGCCCCGGCCCCGCCGCCCCTGTCAGCGTTTGAACGGCGCCAAGCGCCCGCCTCCCTCCCATTGGCTCCCCCTGCCGCCCGTCAAGCCTCACGCCGCCTTCCCGTTGGCCGCTCGCCCCGGGAGGGGGCGGGGCGCGGCCGGCGCCGCGCTATAAAAGGCGGGGGCTGGGCGGGCGGGCGCTCAGTGCCGCTGCGCGACAGGTACGGGCCGGGGGGGGGGGAGGAGGAGGAGGAGAAGGGGAGGAGGGAGAAGGAGGGCGGGGAGGGGCGGGGCGAAGGGGGCGGGGCGGGCGCGCGCGCGGGGGCGGTGCGCGGGGAGGGCGGGGGCGCGCGCGGCGCTGGTGGCGCTGCCTGCACGCGCCGTGCCTGCTCGGAGCGCGGCGGCAGCGGCGGCGGCAGCAGCAGCAGCAGCGGGAGCCACCGGCGCGCACGGCGATGCCCGCTCCGCTCCCGCCGCTGGCCGCCCCCTGAAGACAGCCCTCTCTATTCCCCCCCCCTCCGCTCTCCAGCGACCTCGAGCTCTGCTGTCCCCTTCCCCTTTTTTTTTTTTTTTTTTTTCCCTCCCCCCTTCCCCTTCCCCTTCTATTTCCCTCCCCCCCCCCCCACCTTCCCCCTTTCCCTCCCCTCCAATCCGCCTTTTTTTTCTTTTTTTTTTTTTTTTTTTTTTTTATTATCCTCCTTTTTTGCAACCCTCCGCACCCTTCCCGGCTTGCCGTGTGGATGCGGCCCGGGCTGCCTGGCTGCGCGGGTGGCGAGAGCAGATGCTGAGGGGCCGGAGGAGGATGGAGTGCACCCTCGATGCGCAGAGTTTGATCAGTATTTCCCTGCGGAAGATCCACAGCTCCCGCACGCAGCGAGGCGGCATCAAGCTCCACAAGAACCTGCTCGTCTCCTATGTGCTCCGCAACGCCCGGCAGCTCTACCTGAGCGAGCGCTACGCCGAGCTCTACCGCCGCCAGCAGCACTACCCCGACGGCGCCCCGCTCCTCGCCATGCCCGCCTGCCCGCCGCCCCCCGCCGCCTCCGCCGCCGCCCCACCGGAGCTGGGGGCGCTCCCGCTGCCCCCCGACGCTCAGGACCGCGAGGCGCGGAGCTGCTCGGCCGTGCGGGGCGGCGCGGAGCTGCTGGAGGTGCCCGTGTGCGCGGCTCCCCCCGAGCTGCAGCAGCAGCGAGCGCCTTGCAGAGACTCGTCCCCGGCTTTCTACCGGGCTTCTTCCACCGCTCCCGGTCCCGGTTCGCCCCCGGGGCTGCTGTACGCCGCCGGCTGTGACTTCGGGGCGCCGCACTGTAGCAGCCGCACCACGGTGCTGGATTTGGACACTCACGTCGTGACCACGGTGGAGAACGGGTACTTGCACCAGGACTGCTGCTCGCAGTGCCCCTGCTGCTGCCAGCCGGCAGCGGGGCTCGCCTCCCCGCCGCCCGCACCGGGCACCAAGCGCAAGTATTACCCGGGGCAGGAGGAAGAAGAAGAGGAGGGGGTGGAGGAAGGGGAGCCGGGGGGAGGCGGGGTGGCGGGCGGCCCCCCCTTCGCCCCGTGCACCAAGCGCGCCCGCTTCGAGGAGTACAGCGCCGAGCACCCGCAGGACTCTAACAACATCTCCAACTTGATCTCCATCTTCGGCTCCGGTTTCACGGGGCTGGTGAGCCGGCAGCAGGCGGACTCGGAGCAGCCCCTCAACGGGCAGCTGTGCAGCAAGCAGGCGCTGGCGAGCCTGGGAGCCTGGACTCGGGCCATCGTCGCGTTTTAGAGAGGAGCGGGGAGCCGGCGAGGGGAGGGGAAGGGAGGGGGGGGAAAACACCACCGAGGGGCTGGGGTGGGGGGCGCGGAGCCGAGGGACTCTCGAGGGGGGGGACCCAGAAACAAAGGCGGGGAGGGAAAAGGGGGGGGGGATGAGAAGAAGGTTGGGGGCGAGGGGAGTGGGGGGGCGAGGGGGGTGCCGAGGGGTGCGCAATGGAGAGGGGTGGGGGGGGGCGGGAGGGCAGAGCCACGCTAGTGTTTTATAAATTGTACAATAAAGGAAAAAAAGCTGAGATCTTGGGACTTTATTTTTGCAGAGATGAGAGAGAGAGAGAGGAGGGGAGAGAAAAAAAAAAAAAAGAAAAAAAAAGAAAAAACAAAGCAAACAAAACGCAAACAAACCAACAACAACACAACCCCAGCGCCGAAAGCACCCGGTTAAATAATCCTCTTTGTGTCCGCGCCGCTCGGGGGGCTCGGGGGTCGCCGGGGGCCGGTGCTGGCAGAGCCACGTGAGACCGGGGTGCCCCCCCCCCCCCCCCCCCCCCCCCCCCCCACAAACCCCGGGTCGCTTTTGTGCGTTTCTTTATCCTGGGGTGGGGGGAGAAAAATAATTAAACAAAAAAAAAAAAAGGAAAATTGAACTTTTCCTCCCGGCAGAAACGCGTGCGAGGGGTCGCGGTGGGGCTGCTGCTGGGGGTGCTGGGGGGGTCCCGGCCGCTGCCCCAGGTGCCCCAGCCCCGCTGCCCCCTCCTGAAGTTTCAGCCTTCGCCCCCCCCCCCCCAGAACCAGCATTGTTCGGGCTTGTGAAGAGATCTGTCTCCTGTAGAGTCTCTTGGTTTTGTGTTTTTGGGATTATTATTTTTTTTTTTTTTAAGAAAAACCTTTTGTTGTAAAAAGGTGGGTTTTCTGCTCTCCCCCTCCCCTTGTTTATTATTTTTTTTCTTTTTTTTTTTTTCATTTTGTTTCCTTGCAGCCTGCCCCCTCCCAACTCCCCGGTACCAGCACTGTGTGTAACTGAGGATGCTTTGCCAAACGGTCTGTTGGGGTTCGTTCTCTTTCTTTTTTTTTGTTGTTGTTGTGTTTTTGTTTTTTTTTTTTTTCCTCCTTTTTCTTTGTTTGTAAGCCTGTATTTTTGTGCATATGGAATTGTATATCACCGGGTAAAACTGTTCAGATTTGTTTAAATTTATAATCTTAATAAAAAGTCGATTATAAAGTTGCTGTGCCCTCGCTTTCCTCCTCACCGCAGCCTCACTCCCGACCCCCCCGGGCCTCCGACCCCCCCAAACCCCACAGCGGCCCCCCCAAACCCCACAGCCCCCTTTGTCCCCCCCTCCCCAGGACCCTCGGCTTCCCCCTCACTCCCCCCCCCCGGCAGGAGGCACAAACCCTCCCCTGGGCTTTCGGGGGGCTGCTCAGAGCCCCTGGGGAGGGGGGGGACACCGAGGCTGCCCCCCCCGGTCCCCTTCGTTCCCCCCCCGGGGCAGCTCCTGCGCGCTCCCCGCGTCCCCCGGTGCGCTCGGGAAGTTTTTTTAAGTTGGAGTTTGTTATCACCGCGCTGTGCCACTTGGTGGTGCGTGTGGGTTTTTTTTTTTTTTTTTTTCCCTTTTTTCCTCTCTTTTTGTGTGCTTTTTTTTTTTTTTTTTCCTCTCTCCTCTCTCTCTCCTTTCCTTCCCTCCCCTCCCCTAAACCGAATGAATGAACGCGACGGGCGCTCCCGACCCACCTCCGGCCTCACCTCGGGACGCGCGAATTCATTTCAGAATTCTGATTTTAGAAATAATTATTTAAAAAAAAATAATAAAATAAAAAAAATTAAAAACCCGACAGCTGCTGCGACCCCCCCCCCACAGCCCCCCAGGACACCCCCCCAGCTCCCCAACACCGCTCATCCCCCCCCCCCCCCCCGATTTTTGGGGCTGCCAAAAATCGGATGCTGGGGGGGGGTGGATAATAGGGGGGGGGCCCTCGGAAGGAGGCAGCGGGGTCGCGGCCGCTGCCCCCCCCCCAGCTCAGAGCCGAGCCGGAGCGCGCCCCAAAACCCCCCCCGCACCCCTCGCCCCCCCCCCAGCCCCCCCACGGCCGCCGCTCCGCGCCCACGGCGCCCCCTGGTGCCCGCTGCGGGCCCCGCAGTGCCTGGGGGGGGCGGCCCCGACCCCAGCTCGGGGCAGGGGGCGTCCCCGTCCCCCCCCCCAAATTAAAATTCATCAATTTAAAATTCACCAAGAACCCCCTCGTCCAGCCCAGCGCTCCTGCAGCACCCAGGGGTCGGATGCTTTAAGGGGGTGGGGGGGTTCTCCCCTATCCCGGGGGGGGGGGGGGGGGGCAGAAGCCCTCTCCTTGTGCTTGGCAGCCCGGGGTCTCGCTCGCCCCCCCCCCAAAAAAGCTGCTGCCTGCCCTCACCACTGGGGAACCCGGGGGGCTGCAGGCAGCGCCTGGGGGAAGTTTCAGCAGCCGGCTGCTCCTGCAGACCCCCCCCCTACAGATCAGAGGTGCCAAAGCCCGAAGCCCCCCCCCCCAAAAAAAAAACTCCTCCCCAAAATCCCCCCCATGCCCTGCTGCACCCCGCAACCCCAAAAACCCCAGGACGCAGCACCGGCAGCTTGGTCCCAACCCGCACCGTGGCTTCCAGGTGCTGCGATCACCTGGAGCCCCCCCCATCCCCATGGGACCCCCCCATGCGCACCCCCCTCTCCAAACATCCCCTCCCCGGGGGCAGCCAGCCCTCGGCACCACTCCCGGGGGGAAGTTTCGGGGGGCTCCCGTTAAGCTTTCAAAGCCCAAAAGGGACAAAAACCTCGCAGGTAACCACACGGGGTGTGTGTGTGGAGGGGGGGGGACACGGATAAACCCCCCCTGGAAGCGAGGAGCGAGCGGATCCCGCAGCTCCGTGGGGTCGCTGAGACCCGGGCGCTCTCGGTTATTTCTTTATTTTCAGCCCCGGTACATGACATTTCTCTTCTGAAGGCGGCAGCGAGCCCATCACACGCAGCCTCTCCTGAAAGCAGAGCCTGGAAACCAGCGCCTCATCTGCATATTCATAAGTACCTGATAAATTAATCATGATGGCAGAAGCATTCAGGCTAGAAGGGAGGTGACAGGGGAAGGTTGCACCCCCAGCACAAGCCCGTCCTGGCGCTCGCGCACGCACGCTCCTCGCCTCCCAGGCACAAAAAAAAATATTTTCACCCCTCCCGAGCCCCAGGAGCACCCGCAGGGCAGCGCAGGGCCCTGGGGGCGAGATGCTGAGCAGATGGGTTGGAGCACCCCCAATTTGGGGGAACCTCACACAAGGGACCCCTCCAACCCCACTCTGCGTCCCAAACCTGCTCTCCAGAGTCACACTGGGCTGCCCCACCTCATTGCTGCTGTTCTATCCCCAAAATCCTTTCGTGTTTTTTATCCTTGCAGCCATTCGTGCGCCTTGGTGAAGGGGCATCACCAATTTTGCGCCTGGCAGCCCCGGGGGCGGCAGCAGCTCTGGAGGGGCCCTGAGGATGGAGCGGGGCTGGGGCAGAGCCACAGGAGGTGCAAGGGGAGCAGGGGAACTCCTCAGCCCAGAGCCTGCGCTCAGCCACAACATAACAAAACGTTCTCCAAGGGCAGATCCCGTCCTCGGGGCCCCCTCCGTGTCACTGCGCTGAACCCCCTTGGTTCGGGGCACGAGCCACCCCGCACTGGGGGAGATGCTGCTCCAGTATTGGGGCTGGTGCTGCCTCCCCGGCGTGCAAGCTCAGCACCCACCCGCTTTCCTCCCCCCCTGCCCACTTTGTTCGGGGCTGCATCGCTCCCAGCAAGAGGCAGCAACACCCCTCGGTGTTTGGAGGGCTCGCTACAATTCCACGCATCGCTCTGAGCTCGGGAGCTGACAGCCCAGCCGCGTCCTCGTGCCGCTGGGCTGCAAAGAGCCCATGCCCAGGGGGACGCCGCCGCGCACCCAAGGGCTCCCTCGGCACCGGGAAGAGCGGCTCCTGTACTCTGCGGATCCCAGAGCAGGATCCATCAGCTCTGACGAGCTCCTGCCATCTCCCCAGCTCAACTACGAATGAGCAGGAGCGCGTTTGGGGACCCGCACGTGTTCGCAGCTGTTTGAACTTCTCCCATGCGGAGATAACAGCGCGAGAGCTACGGGGGACACAGCGACGCGGACCAGAGGCTGCTCCTGTCGGCAGCGTGTTTAGTATGTTGGGGTTGGTCTCAGCCCAGGTAATTAGCATCCGAGCGGTAATTATTCACATTTGGCCTTTCTATCTCCTGCTTATGGGTCTGATGATTAACGCTGCTCCTCGCGCTCAGCCTGCCCCGGATTCACCGTGGAAGTTAACGGGGGGCTGGCGTGTGACAGCAGCCCCCGTCCACTGCCTCCACCAGCAAACAACGCGCTGGGGGAACTGGAGGAAAGGCACCGAGCACAGAGCAGCCATCACCGACACACAGAAAGCAGGAGAAGCAAAACCCTGAGCACCTGGCAGCCACCAGCTTTGGGGTTTCGGCAGCACCGGGCAGACGCACGGAGCACATCCCGCAGCGAGTAGAGGCGCACAGACCCCCCCCCCCCAAGCAAAACCCAACAAGGGGTCTCCAAAAAAAGGAGCTGCTGCCCCCACAGGCGAGGAAACAACAAAACCCAGCTGCTGCCCTCCCAAACCAGGGCTACAACGGCTTGGCCAAGCAAAGCCCACCAGCTTTTGGCTTATCTGCCCTCCTCGGTGCCTGTCCTGGTTGCCAGCAGAGGATGGGGCCGAGCTCCAGTGGTTGTGTTGTGGCCCCACAGGGCAGCAGCAGCCCCGTGCTGTAGGGCCAGGCACGGCTGCCTTTGCTCCATGAATATTTCCACAGTCTCCTTTTGGGGGCTTTTTTTTTTTTTTAAACTTCCAGCAAAGCCCCGTTTTCCCCCCTTTTCCTCCCTGCAGTGAGGCTTTTGCATAGAAACACGTGACAAGACGTTGATTTTTTCCCCTGTTTCCCCAGGTTTTACAAACTAAAAGTGGACATCGATGCAAAGGGAGTTTTGAAGCAGGGGGAAGTCCTGCTCAGAGGCTCCGGTTTGCTCACAAAATCTCCCATTCCCAAGCTCCCCAACAATTTTCTGCACAACCTCCTCCTCCTCGCCCAGCCACCCGGTGCCCCGTGCTGCTCCAGGCTTTGCTCCCCCCTTGCTCGGGGTATGGGGCATTCGGGGGAACTCACCCCTAAGAGGGAGCTGGGGTGCGGGATGACCCCGTGCAGGGACGAGGCAGTGCCCGGGGAGTCCCCCCAAGAAGGCTGCAGGGCTCGGTGCCACCAAGAACATCAGAAACAGCCCCCCTCTAAAACAGCCCTGCCTGCTGCTTTAGGCACCGCCACGGGCTTAAAGCTTGGCTCGGGAGCTGTCAACTCTGGAAAATCCCCAGGTTTTGGAGCAGGCGCAGCCCAAGGAGCAGCACCGGGGGCAAGGAGGTGCTGGGGGTCGGGAGATGCTCCGGCCGGGCAGAGCGGCGTGCAGGGAAGCCAAGAGATACCGCAGCAGCATCTCGTGTAACATTTCATGTTTTTATGTCACCTCCTGCCTGGGTTTGCTGGGTTCAGGCAGCGGGACCTGCTTTGATTCCTGGTGCACGGGTGGGAAACAGAGGCAGCGCGCGCGGGTAGGGCACGGGGGGGCTGTGGCAGAGCTGGAAACCCAACACGCAGCGTCTCCATCCAGCAGGACCCCGCGCAGCTCTCATGGATATGCAGTTTGTGCTTTACTCTCCCCCCAGGGAGCCCTCTCCCTTCTTCCCCCTTTAATTATAAAAATTAGCGGGTTTGAGGTGTATTCGAGGGGGTTTTCTCTTCCTGCGTTGACAAAGTGCGCCACTTGACAACTCTAACCCCAAATTCTCCGTGACACGGATACCCTGGCAATTATAAAATACTTCCAAGCTCGCTCCATAAACCCCTTTGCTGTTGCTATTAGTATGCATTAACATTTTATTGGTGTTACAGGATGAAACATCCAGTCTTGCAGCTCCAGTGGGCTTGGGGATTTCCAGCATCCTGCAATATGTATCCGTGCAGAGGAAATTAAAATGTGGATGGATCAGCAAGATACAGGCAAATCCTCTCCAGTAATTTGGAGAAGACTAAACTCCGCTGCTAGTGGAGCATATTCCAAGCTATCTAATAGAGAGCTGATGATCTCTGTAACAGCCTTTTTGTAAGTTTTATTCTTGCCTACAAGGGAATTTGTTCAAAGGGGAGATGTAATACCTAAACTAATATTTTTAAAGGCACACGCTCTGCGCACGGAGAAAGGGAGGCGCTTTGCGGAACGGCCGCTTTCGGTGATCAGCCAGCACCCCGTAAAGGAATATAACCCATAACTGAACACAACCCATAACTGAACACCTGGCTGGAATTTCTCCCTCACCACCCCACCAGGCGATTTTACAGAGTTTGTCACCGTCGCAGGACGTGTGGATGCTCAGCAATATTGGAAGTTTTGCTCCTTTACGCACTGGTTTCCTCCCGCAGCGTCACCTCTTCGGGGTGAAACCCCAAGTGTTGTGTCTACACGGAGGCTGCAGAAGAGCTGTGCCTAAAACCTTTCATAAAACCAGGAGGAATTCATGTCAACATAGATAATTCAGGTATCTTGACTCGTGCAGCGCGGGCTGCTTGGATTTCTCCCTCCCAGGTGTCTCAGAAACAAGACCTGGGAAGAAACCGGTCCCCTGCTTTCTCTCCTTCCTCCCATTATAGGATCCCGAGCCCGGGCTTTTTATAGCTAGCAGAAGCGCCCACTCCACCCCCTCAAAAGCCTTTTCCAAGCCCCGAAGCCTCCGAGCTGAGGGCTAAACCCCGCTGAGCTGCAGGGGGCCTTGTTCTGGTTTGGATCTCCCCAGCTGCAAGCTCCGCGCCCGGAGAAATCCGCGTCTGCCCCAGGACAGCCGGGGAGTCAACGGGAAGGGTGCTCGCCCCCGAAGGGGAGGCTGTATCCGACCCGTTAGAGGACAAAGACCTCTTCTTCGGCTATTAGAGCACCAAGTGACTCCCAAAAGCCCCGTTGAATTCTACATCTGGGCATGGAGAATCCTTCCTGAAGCAGCACCGAGAGCCCTGTGAGCTTCTCCATTGCAGAAAGTTGGCAGGGGTGAGGTGAGGTTTTATTAGCGGTTATCACAGCCACCAATTCCGCCTTTTCCCACCCATTTCTGCCTCTCGCAGGACCAGAGGAGGTCAGCACGGCTGCAGGGACCTGGTGGCACCTTCATCACCACTCCCTCCTCGCTCCCATCTCCCCTCTCCATCCCCTCTCTCTCACGGTTTCGGGGTGCACCAGGACCCCATTTTCACCCAGGTGGAACCAGTGGCTTCTGCACACCCCAGCCCCGTCCTGAGATCCACCACCACCTCCTCGGGGCGTGAAGCTCGTCCTCGAGGCCACCAGCTCGGGTTTTGCTGCTCAACAAACACCGGTCCTGCAGCGGGGACGTCTCTTTGTTTATTTAATAGCAGGAGCCCAGCGCTACACCGTGGAAGCAAGCCGCACGCCAGGGACAAGCTAACACAGCAACAATGGAATGAAACACTTCTATTTTTTTATCCTTTTTCCTACTATCACCGCACGAGGCTGCTTCTCTTAACTCTTACCTCGTTTATTAGGGGCTGTCACGAGCGGTCATTTATAAAAGAGGGCTGCAAAGAGCCGGGGGGAGGCTGGTGGCGAGGGGCGAAACGCGCCCCACGGCGGGGCGACAGCTGCTGAGCAGAAACCTCTCACCGAACGGCCCACGTCCTGCTGCCCCAAAGGATCCAGCTCTGAAATCCGGATTAAAAAACCCGGCTCGGCCAGCGGGCTGAGTGGGACGATGGGGAGGAAGCCACCGCGTGGCTGTCGCGCTCACCGAGGGATGGGTTCAAGACGAACCCGAGCGCCTTCAAGGAAAAGATTTGGGGTCCACGATGATGTTTTCTGCCCGCCCTCCGTCCCTCCACGCTGCTGCCACTTTTAGCAGCCCGCTCACACACTTGGCCTGCGTTGATGGAGAGGATAAAAGGGTAATAAGGAAAGCAGCCTTTGCTCGGCACATCTACACCAGCTCCGGCCGCTCCCCAGCAGACCCAGGTGAAATTTTCTGCATAAATCCAACAACGCCGCCGAGCTCACCCGCCGCTGGAAGTCCTGAGTCAGCACCTGCAGCAGGACGGGAAAAAACATCTGAAGAAAAAGGGTTCCCGTTCCCAGGCAGCCTCAGGAACAAGGCTCAGACGTCCTTTGGTCACGAGAGGCTCTGATCTTCAAGAAGAATTTGCTGGCTTGGGAGCAGGCGGCGCACATCGCCCACCTGCCAAACCCAAGCTGGGAAAGGGGGGAGGCATAGCACAGAAATTAAATAAGTAATAAAACACTGTAAGACGGAAAAAAAGAGGCTAGCAAGGGCGCAAAGAACATGCAAGATACCAACAAACACGACAAATGCCTCTGCACAGCACCTGCCCAAGGCTGTGGCCAGCAGCAAACACCCCGCAGCGGGAGCAGATCCCAGACCCAAGAGAGACCAACACAGGCACCGGTGCAAAACACAGAGACTTTAATTAAAACCACGAGGTCGGCAGAGGTGGGGAGCTGCTCTGGGCACGGAGCAGCCCCGGGTGCTGCTGCTGCATGCGCGGACCCAGCGGGACAGGAGCAGAGCCCCCAAGGGCCAGCGGCACCGGGGGAGGTGGAGGAAGGTGAGAGACCGGGTGCCATGCTACGGGGACGCGTCCCGAGCGGTGGGTGAGACTCAAAAATTAGCTGCTTGAAGTCCCAAAAGCCCTGGCAGGATAAAAGTGCAGAGTCGTGCAAGCAAAAGCTCTCCGTGAGCCCCGTCCCACCTCCTCGGAGGGTCCCAAGCCCAGGGACACCGTCCCTGGGGGGGCAGGGGAAGGGAGCACCTCCCCACCCATTTTTGGTGCTGAATTTCAGCTTCTTGGTGTCCCTCCCAGCATCTAGAGCATGGATGGATGTCGGCGTTTCCACCCGTCCTTCTACGTGCAGCCCCAATCCCCTAAGATCACCGGGAGAGACGCGTTCCCATCCCTTGGGCAGCTTTGGGACCCCCCGGCTTTAGCTCAGCCCCCATGCAGCCTCTAAAGCAGGGGGACACTTGCCAAAAAGCCACGCGGCGAGGCGAAGGGACACCGATGGAGGAGCCTGGGGGCTCTGCTCCAGCACCCCCCGGGCCCTGCGGACACGCAGATCTCCTGCCCCGCTCCCGGAGTGGATCCCTTCGGAGAGCCGAGGTGATGCGCACACATCCTAGTAACAGCTTGGCAGTAAAACGAGGCTGGAGTCTGTCATTTTCATTTCAAATGTGCCTTTATAAAGTTGTTCCGGGCAGCTCAGGAGGTCCTGGCCCTGTCCCCCCAAGCTGCCAGCCCAGGACCAAGCCACACCACAGCCAGGACAGAAAGTTTGGCTCCAGCTCTGCAGGGACCCGCATCTCCCTGCCCAACCCAGCCTCTCCTCCTGCTCTGCCTCCCTGAGCTCCTCGGAGAACCTTCGCAAGGAGGAGGGACCAAGACAAATGGACACAGCTCTGCTCAAACCCGGCACCAGCCACTTCTGCCCCCCCAGGTGATGCTGGCCCCGCTCCGGATCCTGGCCCCATTCATTCCTCTGCTGCTGGTGGCACTGGGAGCGTGGTTCCTGCTGCCTGAGGTCCAGCACAGCAGCACCAGCAGGCGATAAGAGGGGAAAATAGCTTTTTTTGTTGTTTTTTCCAGGTACAAGCCGCTGTCCTGGGCTACTTTACGCCTTTTATTTCCAGCACAGGTAGCACAAGGCGTGCAGAGCCGTGTGCTCGCCCCCACGCTGCCTTCGCTCCGGGGATGCCGCCCTGAAAGAGCTGGGATCGTGCTGCCTGGTGGGGAAAGCTCCTCGCTGGGGGCTGCTCTGGTTTCTGACCACGCAGCAGCAGCAACCCCGGCGGCCACCTCGCCCCCGCTGAGGCCAGCAAAGCAGAGGAGGAGGAGATGGGGAGCGCAGGGGGGCAAGGCTGACCCCAAACGATGCCTGAACAGCGATGGCAGTGGGATGGTTTGTGCCCGTTCCCTACGGAGGGGAGGGAGCCTGAGCAGGCGCAGCTCCAGCGGTGTCTTTGCATAGCCATGCCCACAGAGCCGGGGCCCTCAGCTCCAAGCCAGACCCCACAGCCCAGCAAACTCCTCGCTTCACCCGAGAGAAGAGGCGGTGGCGCGAAAGGAAGACCCAGGGAAGCTCGCAGGAGGGAGGAGGGAGGTGGCTTTGCTTACCTAGGATGAGGGAGAGGTGGCACCCTCGGCTTCCAGCAACCCGCAGCCCTTCCCTACAGCTTCCTTTACCCACTCAACAACCCCCCGTGCAAGCAGAGGTGGCCGCGTGCAGGCTCACCCCTCACCCCTCGCAGTGCTTTCCAAACCAAACAGCGACAGGAAACTTCGATGAAATTCAAAAGAGAAACTGCAGTTACCCCTGCCCAGCGCGTACACGCGTGCCTTTTCCCCCCCCTTGACACCCCCTTTCCTCCCGGGAAGGAAAGCACGGGGCGATCAGCTGCAAGGCAGCCCCTCATCAAACCCCCCTCGGTGCCCGGATCGGCGGGCGCAGCAGAGCAGGGGGGCGTGCAGGAGGAGCTGCTCTGGTCCCATCTCTCGAGTGCTTGGGATCCGTGGTTTGCCCGATGGGGATGCGCAGGAACGAAGGGGCCGTGCGGCGGGCGAGGTGATGAGGAAGGGGGCGAGGGGTAGGAGGAAGAGCGCCGCGCTGCGCCTCCGCGGCCTCGGACTCCTCCTCCCGCGGCCTCCTTAGGACGTCACGGGCTGGATGGGGAGCAGGCTGCCGAACTTGAAGTGCTGGATGACGGGGAACTTCTCCAGGCACTGCAGGAGGGAGGGGAAGATAAAAAGAGGGGTGAGTTCGGGGAGGCAGTCCCACCTGGCACAGGCAGCCGGAGCTACGGTCTGGCCCCCCGGGCACAGGAGGAGGCAGCGAGCTCGGGGCTGCTGGCGCAGATCGGGCAGAGCAGCAGCTTGTGTGGGAGCCCAGTGTGATGCCCCCCACCCCATATTCCAGCAGGGTCTTCGCCCCAGTAACGCTTCATACTGGTGACACCCCCTGAACATCCCCTTTCACCGAGCCAGAGCCTTTTCCTTGCCGCAATTCAGGCCAGGAGCGTGAGCTGAAGAGGGATGTTTGTGTCAGCAGCTTTCTCCCTCGCCGCCTCCCAGCGCTCTAGCCGATTTCTTTTGAAGAGTTTCACCCTCCAAACCCTTGGAGAAGCACAGAAAGCCCCCGGGGAGGAGGCTCTCCATCCCCAGGACAGTGCCAGCATTGAGGCACCACCTTGCAGCCACGAGGCGCTGCCCAAATCACGCTGCAGACTGGTCTTCGTCAGCCACGTCCCAGTGAGCCAAGTCACAGCCAGGTTCTGTGCTCACCTTCCTGCCAGGGGCTGTGGTCAACGAGCTAGGGCAACATTTTCCAAAACCTGCCCGACAGAGCCGCTCAGAGCTCTATTTTTGAGTCATTACGGATTCAGACCGCCCAAAAACTCGGGCAGGACGTGGAGCAGACTCATCTGCAGCCACACATCCACAAGGGTGCTGGGGGCACGGCGAGCGAGGTGAGAAGAGAAAGCGGCCACCAGGTAGGAGGCCAAGTTCTGCCCTCCCTAGACTGCACAATCTAAAGAAGAGATCTCCAGGTCTTGGAAAGCCTTTCTCCTGTTCCCAGACGGTTCTGGGGACAGGACTCTTACTCCACAGGAGAGGTGAAGTCCATCCCACCAAAGCACAGCACCTACAAGCTAACAGGAGTCCAGAAGTCCTTGGCACAAGCAGCTCAGAGCCAGGGCAAGGGGGAAGAGCTGCAGGGGAGCAGCAGGAGGGTGTCCGACCCCACCAGCTCCTGGCCCTAACCAGGCAGACCTCGGGACAAAATTCAGGGCCCGTTCCTCCAGGCACTCGTGGCAAAGCACGGTTCTTTCTTACCAAAGGGAGGTGAGATCCATCCCCGGGCAGCCACAGCTCTCCTTTCCATGGAGAAGAGCCTCGTGCCCTGCCTGAGCACAGCTCCTTACCCCACGCAGGGCACGGGCAGAGGAAGGCTGCCCACACGGGCAAGCAGTGGGATTTGTGCTCAGAAGCCCAGGCCTGGGGCAATCCCGTTGGAAGCAGAGGTCAGACAACTTCCAAGGAAACCAAACCGCTCGCAAGCAGGCTGGAGACAAAATAAGTTTGGAGGCAGTGAAAATACACCACGGGTGTATTTGCCCTTGGGGAAAAAAGTCATGAAAAAATTCCCAAGCCTCCCAGGCAAGGCACCATCAAGAAGCCAGTCCCATAACCATCGGGGCACGTCACCTTCGAAGCCTCCCCAACACTTGGAAGCACGCAGAGGGGCCCCAATCCCTCTGCACAACCACTCAAACCCTGAGAGGAAGCAGCGCAGGACGGTGGTGATGTGAAGGAAGGACGGGGAGAAATGAATACTGGGGATGCTGACAGCTGGAAACGTCAGCCCAACTGGCTCCAAGGAGCCCCACGGAAGACCAAACTGGTTTGGGCTCCTGACGAAGAAACTTCACCAGCAGTTGGAAGAATGGGAAGGAACCCGTGCCAGTTTGCACATCGGCAGCCCGAGAAGAAAGGAGCGGAGACACTTCTCCTCCTCCTCCCCTCTCCAGCAGGACTGGCAGAAATGGTGTGGATTATCAGAGGTGCCAAGAGGATCCTCTCTGCACGGAACTGCCGCAGCCAGCACCAGCTCGACGGAGGGGACAGGCTTTTTCTATTCTTCCCAGCAGCCCAAACACGCTGAAGTCCTGGCTTGAGACTCAACTGGGGAGTAGCTTCGTGCATCGAGTCCAACCTTTAAAGATGGAACTGGGACTGGATTAGTTACAATGGAAAGTATTTCCCGTCTGACTGCAGTAGAGAAGGAAAGGTCAGGAGACTCAAAAGCAGGCTCAGGGGAAAAACATCAAGGCTGCTGCTTTAACCACACTGTTCTGCCGACTTCTTCACTCGCCTTTGAAGGAGAGAACAAGAAAAGCCCTTGCACTTCCAAGCTAACTCTTCTTCACCCATTATATTTATATTATAAATAGGCACATTTGAGATTTCATAAACACGCAGAGCAGAAGACACGCTGCCTTGAAGCTGCTGCCTGTCCTCAGACCCTGCAGCAAGCACGCTGGAGGGCCTGGATCCAGGCAAGAGCACATGGCCGTGCCTGAGGCTCGTGCTGGCTGTTTAAAGTCATCCCACAGCAGGGATGGCGAAGGGACAAAGCGCCCAGACTGCGTGTTAAACAAACCAGGCCTGGGAAATGCCCCACTTCTGCCAAGTGGGAGCGAGCCTCTGATTTCTGCTGGTCTGCTCCCGGTGCCGAGCCCTCCTCGGTCACCCCCAGACGTGTCAGGGAGCTGGACCATTGGAGCCTCCATCCTCGATTTCATCTGAGCTAATTGCAAACTGTGATCAGAGGGTGTAGACACAGGTAGGAAGGAGAGGGTGAGGAGGAAATCTCGCTCTCAACGCTAGCCAGTCAGCCAAAAAAGCAACTTTACAAACCCAAACCTTTCCCCTCTTCACTGCCACAAACTGATTCCTCAGCAAGCCTCCCTCTTCTTCACCCTTCCAGGTGAATGCAGGCCCCGTGCAGTGCCCAGAGAGGACTCTGCTGCATCAGGGCCATCACTTGGGATTAGTCCTTGAAGACCTGCAAGTGTTTTTGGAGGAAAAAGCTAAATTTGAAGTCACGCAGCAGTTTGGTTGAGCCAACGTTTCCTGTACCTTAGCCTAAATTTGTGTTCTCACTCTTCCCAGCAGCTTTTGCATTCTCCAGCATGCAAAATGGCCCCAGCACACTGCACCCAACCACAGCAGGGTGCGTGGGGAGCCTGGGGAATATCAGAACCCGTCCAAAGGAGTGGGAAAACCAAGGCAGCACAGCAGCCCTTGCTCCAGCCCCAGGATTTAGGGACCCTGTGCTTGATTTAGCAGTGCTCCCAGGGCTGGGGACTCTCTGCCAGGACCCCCAGCTCTCCCAGCAGAGCCTCCAGCTCAGGGTTTCCCAGCACAGAGGCACCCCTCGGGGGGGGGGTCGACCCCCAGCCTCGAACTCTCCTCCTCGGAGGCCGGGAGGAAAGCTGAGCTGGGGGCGGAAGGAGCCAGCGGGCCTGGGAGTGACACCTCGCAGATTAGAGAGGTATGTGGCCTGGAACCTAAACACAGGATGTGAAGTGCAGAGGAAGGGCTGGGGGAGGGAGAGCGCCTGGGTTCGGCACAGTTAACCCCTTTGTGCGCTGCAGCCGCCCGCCCAGCCTCTGCCCCACGTCCCAGGAACGGGAGCAGAGCCCACAGGGTGCAGGAATAGCTCCTTCGAGCCCTACCTGAGGGGATGTTACACCCCTAGCAGCGGGCGGCTGCGCCACCCCTGCTCCTCTCCATCGTGTTTAGCACGGTCGCTGCCTCCCCTCGGCACGAGCCCCTCGGCCGGGTCCTGCTGGAGGCCCACGCGTTGCAGTTCCTGCCCCGCTTCCTCAAGTTCAGGGTTAGCTTCGGCAGGAAGGAGAGATAAGGGACGGCCAGAACTGCCCGGTTCCCCGGGTCAGGGTTCGCCAGGAAAGCCTGGGGAGGCTGGCGGGTGGAGGATTGCCAAGCCCCGGAGGCCGCGGCCTCGCCAGGCTGGTGCGCTGCGCAGACACGGCGCGCGGCCAGGGGAGGCGGGCAGGAGGCGTTCAAGCCTGCTCCAGGGCTTTTAAAAACACGGGATGGGGTTAACCCAAGCCTCCTCCAGCTGGGAACAGAGCGGGGTGGGAAGCAGGAAGGTGCGTTAAGATGCTAGACCTCGTTTTGGAGGCCTCGCGTCTCGCACCGTGTGGAAAGATGAGAAATGGCACAAGCCGCGCCTGCAAGGAACGGCAGCCAAGGACTGGTTTTTGGGGCAAAAATGGGGCAGGCAGGAGCCTCCTTCTGTCCTGCCAAAGTTCCCCGAGCCACGTTCAGCACAGAGCAGCTGCTGGGTGCGACGGGGCCCCCACACCGAGGGGCACGAGGCAGCAGAGCCGACGGGGTGAGGCTGAGCCAGGCCCCCCCTTGCCCACGGCGCTCACCTCGGCCTTGTACATGCGGATGAGGCCCTGGTTGACCTTGGACCAGGAGGGCACGGCGCTGATGTTCCAGAGCTGGTTGGAGTGCTCAGCGAAGGGACCCGTCTTCATCTGAAAAGAGACCCGAGAGCGGGGCTGAGGCGCGGGGCCGGGCGGGATGCTCAGGCTCAGGCTCTCCAAGCGAACGTCCCCGCCGGGCCCTGCGACCCACGTGCCGCCCGATCCTGCCTCCTTCCCTCCCCTCCTTCCTTCCCTCCTGCTGCACCAACATCGCATGAAGCCATGGCAATCCAGCTCCCAAACCATCCCTGACGACATCAAGCCTTTTTCTGCCGCTTTGCTCCCCAAAACCTCCCCACGCACACCTCTCCTTTAACAGCCACGTTAAAAAGAAAAAAACAAAACACCTCAGCCCCATTCTGCCCCCAGCAGAGCTCGGCTTAACGCCGTTCCTATCCTACCCGGAGCCCTCCCAGCACAGCACCGCTGGGCTTTCCAAGAAAATAATGACTCATTCCCCCTCCAAATCAACAACAAGCAGCAGCAGCGACGGCCGCGCTGCCTTCCCCGCGTGCAGAGGGCAGCTCCTGCCCGGAGCACGAGGCCCCGGGGCGGGCAGGAGCAGAGGGAATGTGCTCCAACCCCGCTCTCCAACCAGGCTCCAAAGCTGCTTTTTGGTGTTATTTGTTTGAGACACTCCGGCGTTTCTCCTCCCAGGGCGAGGGGTTTGGAGGAGGGAGGGCAAGGAGGGGGGGGGAGCTGCAATCAGGGACAGTCGCAGGCAGGCTCCCCGGGTAGCTCTCTCCCTTCTTCTCCGTGAACAAAAACAGACCCTCGGGGAGAAGAAGAAATATAACGCAGCCTCTCTGCCTGAGCAAAGTTCCCATGACATCAGAAACCACAAGGCCGAAGCTCACGCTAGAAAGGAACGTGGGGAGGGAGGAATCTCTTGGACTCCCGTTCTCCACTCGGGGTTGAACAACCAACTAACCCCTTCCCTCCACGCAGGCACAGGCTCGATCTGCTCGGAGGACGACGTGCTTCGAGCAGGCTGACCTCGGGGCTGGAGCCCGGTGGGAAGGAGCTCTGCTGCCCTGCAAAAACCTGGCCCTGCTTTTTCACAAGCTGGGCAGTGACCGCTGAGCCGCTGAGCCCTTCCTGCTCCCCTCCGCCGTGTGTTTCCCTCGCAGATTTGAGACGAAACGGGCAGATCCGCAGAGCACAACAGCACCGGCGTGCCACGAAGTGTGGGATTTAGCACCCGTGGGCACCACGTGGCGGGGGAACAGGGGGCACGCGTGTGGCCGAGCCTGGCGTGCCGGGTTGCCGAGCACCCCCCTGGCAGGGCAGGGCTGGTTGTGTGTGTTTCGACGCCAAACCTTCCTCCAGCATCGCCATCCTCGGTGCGGGCACAGCTTGCAGCAGCCCCCACGAGTGCGTTTTTTGCTTTCTTCCCTCCTTCCTGAGCCGCAGAGGATGAGCGGGGAGCGCGCGGAGGCGGCGAGCTCGGGCAGCCGGCCCCACCATCCAGCCCGTTGGCTCCCCGAGCCCCCTGGCACGGCCACGAGCGTGGCCCCCCTGGACCCAGAAGCCCGGCGAGGGAAGGCTCGGCTATTGTTTCAAACTGGGGCGGGAGGAGAATGGGGAACAAGGGGGAAAATGAGCTCATTTCAGCCACAAAGGGAGAAGAGGGAGAAAGCGAGCGGGCTTGGGGGGGGGGGGAGCGAGAGCGGCAGCGAGCGCGCTGCAGTCCCGCAGTGACCCCAGGGGAACGGAGTGAGTCAGAGCAGCCATATTGAGCAGGAAATTACTCACAGACGCTGCGTTCCTGCCTCTCCGTTCCCAAGAGAATCAGCCTTTTGTAAATGGTTCCTCTGTCAGTAACTGGGGGAGGGGGACGGCTGAGGCTGTGCTTTCCTGTCAGCTCCTTCCCTTCCAGCCGAAACCCGAGCCCTCCCTTCCCAAACCTCCAAATTTAGAAGCCAGATTGGAGATGAAATTCTTGCTGCCTGCCCTGGGCTCTTAAAGCAACACAACCCCGGCCGCTCCACGCCGCCCAGCCGCCCACGGAGGGGGCCCGCTGTGCCCTAGGTGCCCCCCTGGGGAGCTGGCGCTTGCAGCGGGCTTCGGTTTCAGCTGGCTCAGGAGCAGGCTCCGTGTTTTGCCCCCTACGAGGACGGTGCTGTTCAAAGAGAGCATCTGGGTGGCTTCAGGGGGTGACACACAGCACCCTGTGCTGCACTCACAGCTCAGGAACAGGCATTTGGGTCTAAAAACCGCCCCCCAGATTTCCCAACACCGCTCCGGCTTGCGTAAGGCTTGCTGCCGTGTCCATGTGCAGCGCGGGGTGGTGCTCGGGGAGGAGGTTGCAGCGGGTTCAGGCTGGCCACCATCCCGCCGTGTTACTTTAAGAGCCCCGAGGTTTAAACATCCACGTGGCAAAGCACCACCACCACCAGGGTGTACGCTCACATCCCTGAGACGTCACCCAGAGGCTGAGGAAAATATCTGCTCCCGAGAATATTCGCTGGGTTGAAAGAAAAACAACCTACCCTGGTCGTAGCTGGCTGAAACAAAACCTGCTCTCACGTCAGTAAAACCTCCCAGACCCGGTATGGGAGCTGCTGCGGTGTTTACTGTTTGTTTTACACCTTTAAAGGAGGGCTGTTCTCAGCTGAAAAGCTCGGAAGAAAATAATATCATTAATGTATTAAAGTCGTTAATCCCTTCCATCGTTTCGCCTGGTATTTTGTTTTGTTGTTGATTTTGGAGAGAAAGCGAGCGTTCAGGGCTGTCTCAGCACCCCCTAGTGGCAGTACCAACCTTCCCAAGCGTTTTAAGGGGGAAAAATCACATCTTCAAGGCAACATTTTTACAAAAAAATAAAAGGGAACAGAGCTTGCAGGAAAACGGATTGAAAATATCATGCCTTTGACAGCTCAGGCTGTGGCAATCCCTCAGCAGCTCACACCAGGGGTGACCGACAGGAGGTTTCCCTGCCACCAGGTGGCACCGAGGAGCTCAGCAGAGAAACCATGATTCCGAATAAACGTGGGGAAAAAAAAGAAGTGAAATTGCTCATTAAAAAAGCCTCCCGAAAAGCTACGTTTCTGCAGGCAAAAGCGGAGCGACCAGAAGCAGCCTGGTGCTGGGTATTTTAACTTCACGTGTCATCTGCGTACTGCAGGATTTTCTGTACACGTAAGAAATGTGTTTTTATGGTTTTTAAGAGGCTAGTACGCTGTCTTCACGTTACAGATGCCCAAAATAAAATAAATCTGAGAGCATCTTGGCTCCTGCTTGCAGCGAGGCCGAAGCAGGAGCAGATTTCCTGTCCTCAGCTCAGCCCCTTCAGGCAGTGCCTCTCCCCTGTCCATGGCATGATTTAAATCTGCACCGAAGGTTAAATCCTGCGAGGGGCTCAGCACCAACGAGCCCTACTAGATTCAGCAGGGCTTGAGGCAGCATCTCCTGGGGTTTGGGCCAAGGGCTCCTATGAAAATTTCCTACGGGAAAGGGTAAGTTTGTGTTCTGTAACCTCCCTTCTCATCTCATCACTAGATGAGAGAAGGGAGAGGGGGGGAAAAGCGAAGAGAACAAAGGGGAAGAACCGCACTCTGTCCTTCAAAATTAATCCCATCACCTCTCTCTTGCCAGAGACAGGAAATCCCTCACCACAACAGAGCATGTGGTTCTCCCCTCCCTACCCAGACCGTGCAGTAGGGGGGGGGATGATAAAAACACAGGCAGGTCGCTCGCTGCAGCTGAGAGAAGGAAGCTGTGAGCTCCTGCGCTCAGAAACATCGCCCGTGGATGGGAACAGGCAGAGCATCGCCAGTCCCTTGCCCAAGGACTCCAGAATATACGAGGAGAAACACGGCCCTGATCCTGGTCCTGATAACAGCTGGCTGAACCTCAGCACTCTCCCCCCTCCGGATCGTTTGTAAGAAAAGGCACATTTAACGGGCAACTCCTGGCAGAATCTGCTCAGATCTGGAGGAGAATGAGCTGCACGGAGGTATGGGAGCCTGCCCTAAGCAAGGGGAGGCCCAGGACCTGCCAGGCAGCGCCCAACGACTGGAGGCAAGGGAGGTTATTTTGGCAAGCCCAGCTGTTTTGCAGCTTTCACTTCATCTTCCTAGCACACTTACAAGCACCAGTCTTCTCCATCCAAGTTCCCACTGACTGATCCAAGGCTATTTGTTTGATATCCACAACCCATCCGGCTTAATTCCGCTTTCCCTTCAATATCTCTGTTTCAGCTCATTCAAGGAGAGCAGCTCAGACACAACAAGGAATCTTCCGCGCACCTCCACGAGAGCAAACCCAGGAGGAAGAGAAAACCACAGCCAGAACTGCCTGTCTAATGTCAGGAGCACTTCCCTGTGGGACAAACCTCACCTCTGTAATGAAGAGGATGCACTCCAGGAACATGAAGTCTTTATGGTTTTCGTTTACCACCTTCTCATCAACAAAGTGGCGAGGCTCCAGGTTCGGATGGTCTGAAAAGAGTAAAAGACAGTAGGAAGTGAGCTGTATGGCACCCCTTTCTGAAAGCACATTCAGTTAGGTCTTGTCCTGTCCCTCCTTCACAAGAAGGATGATTCTCCCACCACAGTTTTTCAGGAGTCAGCACAGAGCTGCTCCCTTCCACCTCCTCTCCAACTCTAATGCCTTAGCAATGAGAGCAACTGGTAAGCTCTCCAGGGCAGAAAATGTGTTTTCTAGCACCAAAAACAAGGCTTGCCTTTCAAAAAGCTTGTAGTACTGCAATAAAGACAGCTGTACTGCACAACGAAGCCTTCCATCTCCCAACCTAGGCAACCAGCTTTATTTGGAAAGCTGAGAAAAAAAAAATCCAAGCCCCAAGCAAACCCTGGCGCTGTAATACACAAATTCGACACATTTGAATTTAAAAGTCAGTCCCAAGCCCCATCAGCTTTGCAACCCAGACAGACAGGGCAGAGGGCAGGCTGGGACACGAGCAGATTTTTATTAGTACCTATCAGCTGGGAACTGCCCCATATGAAAGGTAGGAACTGGAAGTCATCCAAGCCCCAGACGCCCTGGCTGCCAGCAGGCTCCATCCTGTAGGTCTTCTGAAGTTTTCGCATCACTTCTAGGTACCTGATACGAAAGAGAGGAGTTAAGACAAGGCTGCCTTCTGGACTCCAAACACAAAATCCACACCTCTCCCTTTGCCAAACACATAGGAAACCCAAACAGACAGACTATTGACTCTTGGAGGGTCCCAAACCCACTTTTGGGCACAACAGAAAACCACGATTCGAATTTAGCAGCTGAGGGAGCACCAGGAGGAAGCCTTGAGACAGAGCAAGGGACTCAGGTTAACAGAAGGAAAACGATGAGCTGCCAGCACAATGCCCACTCGGATGAAATTACAATCAATGGGCATTCAGCATCACCTCTCTCCAACGAGATTTCCAAGCCTTTGTAGCTAGAGGGCTGGTTTGTTCAGGCTACCTGAAGAAACATCAGCTATCCCCAAATCTACCCACGTGTGAGGAAGGGGACTCACAGTCTTATGTCGGTGCAGATCTGCCCCCACCCCCACTGTTATTTGAAAACATTGATACTTCTCACTCCCCTCCGTAACTTGCAGAAGAGCTCAGGAAGCTTTCTGCCTTACAGCAACCACTCCTTCCACTTTTCAGGTGGAAAATTAAAGCTGGAAGTACTGCTGAAGGAAATTGTTTCCATGCCACCAAACAGCGACACAGCTGGGATTCGATCTCTGGGCTCCACACGCCCAGTCCGCTGGTTTCATCAATACCAACTCCAGCTCCTGGGCTGGAAACACATCTAGAGGAGCAGTGGAGGCCTGGTAGTTTCACATACTATTTCTTTTAATGCCTGAAGAGATGTGAGATCAGCTGATCAGATACTGTTGTTGATCACAAAGCACAGGACTTCACCCACGTACCTCTGCAGAGCTCAATCCCTTGCACCTGACTGAACTGACTTCCCAGAAAGGCAGCCAGCCTCTAAAAGAGGAGGTGCTGTCAGCCCTTTGGGAAAGTAAAAGTACCTCTACCTCCTCATTTTGTTTAAATTTGCCTTCTGTTTTCTCATTCTCCCCTTCTGTAGGCCAGCAAGCCCTTCAGCACTCACGCTCTCTAATTGCGCATACGGCTTCATGGCAGGCCCTTGATTTTCACAGCTCACACCCCAGAAACAGGATCTTGTTACCAAGATCTTATCTCCTAACTTCCAAATGGGTGTGGATGGATGGAAGAAAGGGGGCACGATCAGCCCAAAGTACAGGAAGAGGCTGGTGGACAGGACAGCTCACACACCTCAGACAGCTGCAACGGGACAGCATCTGAGGTGTGCCCTCAGACAGCCCGACGTTTCCAGCCCTTCTCCTTCTGTTACCTCACCTGTTAAATACTTTAAAGACAATGGCCATCTGGTCATCCACTCTGAGAACACCGATTTTGCAGAGGCAGCAGAGGAAGGCTGCAAACGCAGCTTCGTGCCCTGGAGTGAAAAGAGATGAGAGGTGATGCCGGTGCTCCTGGTCCACAGGACAAGCCCTGTGGGCACCACAGCAGCTCCTCAGAAACCCCAGCAGTCCCATTCCCCTAGAAAAACCCCAGCCAGCTGCCCCTAAGGTGCTACCTTATCCTATTAAGGACAAGAGATGACGGTATTTCATCCCCACGTAGTACCCACCCAAAATATATCTGCTAGATAACTGTAGGGTTGCTGTTAACTTTGAGAAAAAAAAAGTTCCTGTGGAAAAACAGCTCCAGCACTGGGTGTGCTGGGAGCAAGGCAGGAGCTCGGCACAGCAGGGGAAGCGGAGCGCTGCAGAGTCGTCTGCTCAGAGGATGTGAGCGAACCTCACATCTGCAAGTAAACAGATTTCCTCCCACTTCAAAAATATCTGTGTCGGAAGGATGCGGATCCCGTGACGCTGCCAGGAACAGGCTGTCCCAGAAGGTACCGGGATCTCTGGCTGACCCTCAGCAGCTCGGTCCCCCGGCTAACAGCAGGGAAAGCAACAACCAGCAAAAGCAGAGCGATGTTTTTTTGGTGGAAGGGCTCACAGAGCAAGGAAGAGCACGAGATCAGCAGCTCCACGCTGTAAAGTGCAGCTCCCAGCGTACGAACAAAGTGTACCCAGGGTCTAGGCACTGCGAGTCAGGACACGGGACACAGGGTCGGGACACGCAGGAGGGGAGGAAAGGCTGAATTTCCTTCCCCAGGCTGACAAAATCCCAGCCCGTGGGTCCCTTTCCAAAGACAACATCTCCCCCTGGTGCTGGCGAGTCGCAGCTCTCCTAGCAAGCGCTGCTCAGCCTCCAGCTCTTCAGCCTTTCACCCACGTCCTCCTCCTCTTCCTCTCCTTGCCCTGGTCCGTGTTTCCTTGCACCCACAACATCCTGCTCCCCTGCCGCTTGGTGGGGACAGCCCTGTCAGCACACCTGTCCTCCAGACAGAGGAGCAGAGCGTGGCTTCACACCAACGAGGCTGGATTTGCCTGCGCAATCACTCTAGCCCGCAATTCCTTACCCTTTTTGGTGCAAAACGCTTCAACGTTCACATTTTCAAGTCCCCCTGTAAGCAGCGACGTCACTTCAAGGCAGCACCAGACCTCGAGCGCTTCCCGCTGCCCACAAACTTGCTTCCCAGTCTGCTCACAACGCCAGCAATTATATTTTATCCTAAATGGCCCGTCGTGGATCAGCCGTGTGATACAGCTGCATGTGCTAAGGCTGCTCCTACAGCCCCGCTCCCAGCCCCAGCTCTCTCCCAGGCCCTTTGGTCCTAGCCCACAATGAACGTAGGGGTGAGGAGGAAGGTGTTTGCAGCAAGCTGGCACTATGAAGAGTTGCTAAAACACATTTAAATGCACGCAGGGACAGGCTTTAAAGCGTTGCTACCCAAGGAAAACCAGCTGTGAGCCAGGTACCTGTGCCGTAGTCGATGCGGGTGGAATTCCCCACAGCCTCCTTCAGGTACACGGCCACTTCTGGGGCAGCACTGGCCAAATGCTTGGGGATCACCGCTGCCACCAAATTTTCGGCTTCCTGGAAGACAGAGAAGGCTCCCTGAAGTGAGTACAGACCTGTCACAGTCCCCAGGGGCAAGGCACCCCCCCTGCTCACACACTGCTGCAGAAGGGGAGCTGCAGCGGTGCCCTCCTCCAACAGCAAGGGTCAGCGTGACTGAGGAGCGAACTCTCCCGCACAGAAGTCACCTCCAGAGCTGGAATAATTCTGGGAGAGCTCCCTGTAACGCTTACGCAGGCCGCCTGCATCCTGCAGAACAAAAAAAACCCTCCACCACCCAGGTACATCAGCCCATCCTGGGTCATCTCCAGGACGAGCAGCAGAGCACGTGCAGGGACATCGATGCCTGGGCTCTGCCAGTGCCACCCCCAGAGCTCGGCGAAGGAAAAGCACTGAGCTGAAGGAAGTCAGGCAGTTTCACAACCTTCCTCTGATCTTCTCTGTCACCTGTTCGGGAAGTTACAAAGCAAAGGACTCCCCTCAAGGCTCATCCAGGACTGGGAGACTCAGCCAAGAGCTTTTACACAGACCCTATGGTCCCACAAGAGGGGAGGGCAGCACCAGCAAGCGACGTGTGGCAAGGAAGAGGCTGATCCTTCACAGCTCCCCTGCGTAACACAAAGTGCTGGAGCCGTTCTGGCACCCCACCGGACACGCTGCCCTCCTGCAGGAGCTGCACTGAACGTTAGAGGTGAAAGAGGCTCACCTGGTCTAGCTTGGCGTACCAGGTCCTGAAGGCTTTGTTCCCGAAGCGAGAAGGCTGATCCACCGGCGGAGTTTCATCGATCCATCTGTCGAGGGTGTTGAGGAGAGCCACCAGCTTCTCAATGGGCTGCAGGGACACGGAGAGGAAGGGGTCAGAGACATGAAACAGAACACAACCCCTCAGGCGCCACCACCCCTGCCCTGTTCTGGGGCCTTTAAAGCCCACGCCGTCCTTCCCAAGGGCGGTAAGCAGGGCTGGGAGGTGCCAATCTTCCCAAAAAGCAGAGGCCAGGCAATCCTCGTTCCCCTCAGATCACCCAGTACAAAGCCCAGCCCCGGGCAGGCTCTCCAGTCGCCCACACAGCCTTTCATCAGCTGCAACAGCAACCGTGCTCTAAAACCTCAGGGAGAGCTGAAGCAAGCTCCCAGCTGCAGGACGTGCAGGGCTGCCGAGCAGGGAGTTGCTGCCCAGTTCGGGGATCTCCAGCACAAAACCCAGGAGCTGCATCTTTGGGGTCCTGCACGTCCCACAGGGCACAGCCCAGCGCTTACAGCACGTCCTCACCGGTGGCTGGTTGCGCGGTCTTGCTCAGAAACTTCCCTTCTCAAGGCCTCTCAGCCTTCTCCTGGGGTGTTTCGGGAGCCAGGAGCAGCAGAGAGGGGGTTTGCACTCGCACAGCACCCAGCTGGGCCCAATTCAACCTCCTTCGTGTGCCCTTGGTGCTTCAACCTCGTACCAGCCAGGCTGCCGGGGCAGCTCCAGCCCCACGCCACCTCGCAAATACGCTCACAAGCTGGGCAGCACCACGGAAGCTCTGGGAATCCTCGCTGCCAACCTCGGGAGCCTGCCAGGGGGATCTGGGATTCTCCTCGGCCACCTCCGAGCAGGCAGAGAGGCGGCAGCAGCCACAGCAGCTGGGCAGGCCCTGGGCGATGGCGCAGGCTCCCGTCTCGAGAGGGGAATTCCTCCTTCAAGGGGGGGGACAAAGAGGACGGCAGCAGCGGGCGGCTGCTTTGACTTTGCTGGAGGCATCGACCGCGCTGAAGCCGGCTGGGTCTCCTGGGCTGCGCTTCAATGCTGCCTGGCGGGAGGACGAGCAAACAGCCGAGCCCAGCGAGTTTGCAGCCCTTGAAGTGCCACTCGAAGCCCTCCCCAGCACCTCTGCGCCCCTGGGTGGTGCTCCCTGCGAGCTGGGGGTGACACAGGGGTGGGAGGAGGAGAGCCGAGCACGCAGGGAGCACAAACGACCCCGCTGCAGGCGCCCCAAGGGATGCAGCAGGATGGAGGCTGGTGCTGAGGGTCCGCACGCACCCCAAAATGCACCCCAGAAAGCCAGCCCCTCCCCGCTGAGCTGGGTCAGGTTGGGGCTCAGCCCTACCCCTTCCCGGCTGCTGCATCCCTTTCCAGTGAAGCGAGAGCAGCCCCGGCACCGGGCTGCATTAAATAATTAAATCCTGCTGGTGATTTATCCCCCCCCCCCGGCACCAGCACTTCGTTACGAGCGGCTCCCCGATTCCCAACCCCTCTCGGTGCCAGCCGGGTGGTGGGGCCGGGCTCCTTCCCCCCCCCCCCCAAATCCTCCTGCAGGTCTGGGGGAGGCCAAAACCTCCCCTTCCCCTTCCCCACTCGCTGGCTTTAAAGGGATTAAGAAGCCCGGTGAACGCGGGGCGAGCAGGACCCAGCTGCTGGCTCAGCCGCGCCGATAAATAATTAAAGAGATGCAGCTCGTTTGGGGCAGGCAGCCCTTTGAAATAAATAAATAAATAAATAAATAAATTAAGGGGTTGTGGGGGGGGGGGGAGGTTATTAAAAGCAGCAGCTTCCCATTGTCCTGCAGAGGAAATTCGGGCACGCGGGGCTGACCCCAGCCTGGGGAGGGAGGGAGGGGGAGAGCAGAGCTTACGGGAACACCACCGCAGCCCCGTTTTGCCTGGCTGGGTTTTTTTTTAAGCTCTATTTTTGCTTTTACCTTTCCAGCGATCAAAGCAAGGGCAGCCGCAGCCTCCCCCCCCCCCCCATCCTCTCTCTCTGCTCTTCCCGTTGTGCTGATTTTGCATCCCCTTGACCCTGAGCCTGCCACGGGTCCCCAAAGGCGAGCCGCCCAGCCTCCTGCCGACCTGACCCGTCAGCAGCTCTCGGGAGCAGGGGCCGGGCAGGAGGAGGTGCTGAGGAGGCACTGCAGCAGCCAGGGCTGCCCGCAGGGACCCAGCCTGCTCCCCGTGGGCTCCTTGTGCCCTGCCAGAGCAGGGAGCTGCTAAATCAGGGCTTTTGCTGCTTCCTTCCTAGAGCCAGAGCAAGTCACTGTGCTGGCCAGCTTCTCCCAGAGCCAGGGAGGCGGGTGGGCTGCATAAAGGCAAGCCTGCACCTCTCACGGCCAAAATTAACCTTCCCCTCACTGTGCTGCTCCTCGGAGCCAGGTCACAGCCCTAAAAAGCTGCCCCAGGCCCCGCACAGATCCCCAGGAGCAGCACTGCCCTCCGGGAGAATGCAGCTCGCAGCCTGTCAGCCCCGCAGCCTCGTGCCCGAGCCCCAGCCACCCGCCCAGCCCTCGCTGCTCCTCGGGTGCTTCCAGCAAAGCTCCAGACGGCTTCTGAGAGCAGAGCAAGCTCAGCACGGCTCAGAAGGGGCTCAGACCCCGGAGCATCCAGCTCTCGCTGCAGCAGGCAGCTCGGTATCGACACACACCACTCCGGAAAGCACCAGGCTGCCTCTCTGCAAGCAGAGCAGACCACGCTCTCTTTTTTTTTTTTCCTTTTTTTTTTTTTTTTTTTCCCTCCTCCCCGTGGCAAAGCGCTCGCAGGAAGCCGCGGAGGAGCCGCCCGCAGCAGGAAGAATTCCAGGAGGTCGTTCGCCAAAGAGAAGGCGTCCCCGGCGTTTGATCAGGGAGGAAGATGGGACGGCACCAAAGCACCTCGGCAGCAGGTACAGCAAAAAAAAAGAGAAGAAAGCCGAGCGGAGATGCAAGCAGAGGGCACAAGGGGCCGAGCCTTTAAAAGCCACGGCGAGCGGCTTGATCTACAAACGGAGCCGTGCGAGCAGGCAGCCTCATCAACAAGGCAGCCCAGGGGATGCTCCACCTGTGCCTCGAGTCACAGGTTTGTGCTCTCCCCCGTGTGAGGGTAACGGGACGTGTTCCCTGCCACTTCCCAGGTCAATGGGATCGTGGCTCTTGTTTATTGCCTGCGCTGGAGCCGCACGTGGAGCACGTTCGTTGCAGGAGGGATCCGGACACAGCCCGGACACAGCCACTGGGAGACGGCTGGCGGCTCAAAGAGGTTGGAGGAAGAGGGATTTGTTTTCCTCCCCCTTTGTTTTGTTCGTTTTTTAATGGCTTTGTTCCCTTGGAACTGCTCTGTGAGCGAGCAAGATCGTGACAAAGACAGAACTCAGAGGTGAAACACAAACAGCAGAAAGCAGGAGCGGCGTTTGCCGGCACATTCTGCCGAATTAAAGGGACGAAAGAGGGCCACAAAGCCTGCTGGAGAGGCATTCATCGCCCCTGGGCCCCCCCAGGAGCTACAAGCAAGTTTTTCATTCACACCCGGGTTCCTTGAAGGGGAGGCCGGACCTGACGTGCCCGTTTCAGACAGAAAGGAGCAGGGTAAAGATCGTGGCAGGCTGCCTTCGCACAGCAGAACGGGCTCTAGAAGCACACAGCCCCAGCCTGCTTCCCATCCTGCCCAGATCTTCTCCAGGCAGGCCGCTCCCAGCTGTCTGGCACAGCCGTGATAAGCTCCAGCAGTAAAAAGATAGCCGAGAAGCTCCTCGCTGCAACACACAACAAGGGAGAACTCGTGCCTGGGACGGCTTTCCCCAAGCCTGGGGCCAGGCAGTGACAGCAGAGGGTGCCTGCCCTCCTTTCCGACACCCACAGCAGCCCCAAACGATCCTGCTGTGCCCCCAAAAGGAGAACGGGCATTAAAAGTGGCCCAGCACCAGGCAGAGCCAGGCAATTGGCACCTGCGCTGGGCAATCCTGCCTCACAGGCTGAATTTGCCCCCCAGCCCGGCTCTGTATCACGCTTCTTGGCCCCTGCAGCCCTGAGCAGGGCACCTGGGGATGCAAATCCAGCTGGGCACGCCCTGAGCTCACACACAGCCAGACCTCGCGCTGCTCAGCCGTGGTGCGGGCTGAGATGGGCACTGGTAACACAGCCTGAGCAGCGAGGAAGCCCAGGGACAGGGAAAAAGCCTTGGACAAGGTCACACAGCTCCCTCTCTGGCAGCAGGAGAAGCAGGAACATGACAGACACCTCAGCCTTCTGGCTGCAGCCAGCGGGGGAGGACCAGAACACCCCTGGCTGAAGCCAGACTGCAAAAGCAGGGACAAAACACGGCCCTTCTGCATCTTCTTTCCACCAGCAGCTTCCATCCGCCTGTAACTCGCTCCTTTTCCTACCCCACAGGCACACGGAGAGCCCCTGCATCCTGCTGGGAGCACCGCAGGCTGACGTTTTGCAAAAAAAAAAAAAAAAAAAAAAAAAGAGCAGGAAAAAAAAAAAAAGGGAGAAACGAGTGGATCCAAACTCCCCTCCTACCTCTGAGACTTTGTAGTCGCAGGTCAGCTTCTTGCCTCTGACGCCTTCGTTCAGGGTGAGGATGAAGCCCATGTAGTCCGCGTAGGCCTGCGAGCACAGCCGAGAGGGGAGGGCGTGAGGGAGCAGCCACGGCCTGTCTGAGCCACTGCTGTGGCACCGGAGCATCCCGGCACCCCGAGGGAGCCCTTCCCAGAGCACAGCTTCCCGGAGGCAGCCGGTGACTGCACCGAGAGCTCTGCTCTGAAAACTACAGGGGGGAGAGTCCTAAGGAAGCTCACGCCGTCCCTGAAATCCTTCCCTCAGCTCCCTGCCTCTCATCGGGTCAAATTCAAAGTCCCTGGCTCTGCAGAGTCTCAGCTGTGTCCAGACATTCTGCTCTGCGCTGCTTCTCCCAGATCTGTGCTGTTATCTCCCCTTTCTCCCTTCTGCTCTTCTCCTGTGTGCGTGTGAGATGGAGAAATGGGGGACTGCTATTTTCTTTAAATGTGCTGCTTTTGAAGCATCAAACCCCGAGCAGCTCCAAGCCTCTGAACTGGCCAGACTCGCATGCTGCCACCTCTTCCTCCTCAGGACCCTCCTGGACTGAAATAATCCTGGTCAGGAGCAAGCCCGTGAGCCCAGGAGCCTCAGTGAAGGGAGCTGCATCCACAGCTTGGCTCGAGACCTGCCTAATTTCAGCTTCTCAGATCAGTCACCAAGCAAGAACTCGTTCCTAAGCAGCAGGACCAACAGGAGGGACGAGTCTGGGCCGTAACCCCAATCCCTCAAAGGCAGAGGGCAGAGAAGCTGCCTGCCCCACGTGTTATAAACAGAAATTACCCAGGAAATTGAAGGCCTTGGCTCTTTCCACAGAGCAAGGTGGGCGGAGAGCAGGAATCCACCCACCCTGACGCTACCAGAGGCCAGGCAGCAGGACCACGTCCAAGCTGAGTTCAAACAGTGCGGGGTGAACCCAGTTTTGCTATAACTTACGGGCTAGGCGGGGTGAAATAGCGACCAGCTTCTACTCTTGCACGCTGGCAGGGAGCAGCAGCAACGCTCACGCAGCCCCAGCCTCCCCCAGCCTTTGGGCTCTCCCTGGCTCACACCTTTCTGGGAACATTTGGCTGCCAGGCTCCACACCGCCTCCCTGCCAAGTCATTTTCCTACAAACAGGCAGCGGCTCTCCCTCTCTAACACGGATCAATTAATTTCTCATTACTTGCCCACACCTGGTTTTCCCCGGTGGCTGTTCCCAGCACGGGGCTGGCACTCGCCAGGTTTCCCTGAACCCGGAGCCATACCTGAGAGCGTTTCCACTTGCCCATGTCAGAAACGATGTTTATCTCCTTCTTGGGGATCATGAAGTTCTGCTGGATGGGAGGAGCCATCTCCTCCGAGGCGCCTGCGAGATGCAAGGAAGGAGTAAAACAGAGGCAGCGGAGAATTAACCTTCCCCTCCTAGAAATCAGCAGTAATTTCCCAGGAGACAGAAGGCAAACAAACCCATCCCAGCCTGCACCATCATCCTGCTGTGTCCCACTCACACAGGATCGTTTTCAATCCCCAAAAACATTCCCCTAAGGACACGTCGGGGCAGCACAAGGCTGCGTTACGTTTGTTTTCACTCCCAAAGACACGTTTCCAATCCAGGCAGAGAGGTTTGCAGGAGCCGGCACAGACAACACGCAGCCAGTTTCATTATTTCTGCCCAGGGAGGACAAACCTCGGGTCATGCAGCACCGAACCTCCCTGACAAACTAACCCTGACTGGCTTTTAGGGTGCTAGGCACGAAACACATTCCCCTAAAAGGGATGAATCCTGCAAAGACAAAGCAGGAGCGGTTCAGGAGATGGCAGGCCAGAGCCACAGCCCCCAGCCCAAGGGCTTGATGGGACCCAGCACCTTCCAGGAAGAAGCTACAAAGAGTATTTACAAAATTTTATGATTTATTTTAAATCGTAAAGCTCGACCAGAGCCCAGTTAACGTAACATTTAGCGTGTGCGCTGATCCTTAACGCAGCTCTTCCCTTGGGCATCCCAACCTAAACACGTTCCTGTACGGACAACTTTAAGCAGCACGATTAAAGCAGACCCCGGTTAGGGAAACTGGGTGACAACGCGAATTTGGGAGTTCTCTTGGGATTAAAATTCATCATTTTAATCCTAGGAAACCCACAGGCATTTGTTCAGCCCTGGCTCCGCACCGGGCTCCTCCGAACCGGAGCTCCCCAGGACACCGCGGGCTGCGTTGGCATCGAGGCACTTAGCAGCAGATCGGGGGAAAGGGAACCCAAAATCCCAGGAAATGTGCAGAATCTGCTACAGATTGGTCACGTAACCTTCAAAACTGATTCCCCACCTGAGAGCTGGTGTTAGGTTTGTCCCTGTCCATAGGTTCCAGTAAAACCAAGGGGACAGGGATGAGGGGAAATTCGCCCCATGACGGAGCTCCTTATAACAAAAAAAGGGGATTTTCCCCCAAAAAAGGGGCGCTTTTCCCCAAAAAAAGGGGGAAGCTCCCCCCGCAAAAAGGGGAGCTCCTCCCCACAAGGGCGGCTCCTCTTCCTCCAAAAGGGCACTTCTCCCCCCAAAAGGGCAGCTCCCTGCCCCAAAAAGGGAACTTTTTCCCCAAAAAGGGCAGACCCCTTCAAAAAAAAGGTGTTTTCTCCCCCCCCTTACGGCAGCTTCCCCCAAAAAAACAGCTTAGCCCCCAACCGCCCCCCCAAAAAGCCGCCCCCCCCCAATCCCCCCGAGTCCCCAGGACCCCGTCAGGGCCCCGCTCCCCCCGTCACCTGCCCGCTGCTCGCTCTCTGCCATCTTCCCGGAGCCCGGCCGCCGCCGCCGCCACCACCTCTCCCCTCTCACCCCCAGGCCGCGCTGAAGCCGCCGGCGGCCATCTTTGAGAAGGGCAGGCCGCCTAGCACTGACGGGCAGCGGCTGGAAACCGCCGGCTTGGTCCCTCCCGGCCGCCGTCGCGCCCGCGCCGCCATCTTGGTGTAGGGCACGGCTTTTGCCCGCAGGGCCATGCTTGTGAAGGGCGCAACGGGGAGCGGGCGAGCGGCGTTGGGAGGCAGGAGAGGCACTGCTCAGCGGGCAGCAAGCCTCCTCGCTCAGCCCTGAGCAGCTCCTCCCGCGGAGGAGCCGCCTCGCCCTTCAAAAACCCCCCTCCTTCCCTCAGCAGCGGGGCTGCGCCCTTAAGCAAGATGGCCGCGCCGGCTTCGCCCCGCTCCAAGATGGCGGCGGGGCGGCCCCGCCCCTTGGCGGCCGAGCAGGGCTGTGGTGGTGGCGGCGGCGGTGGCGGCGCCCGGTGTCGCCGGTGTCCTTGTGGCGGGCGGGGGGGCGGCGGAGCCATGCTGGCCTTCGTGGCCAGGGCGGCGGTGAGTGGGGGCTGAGAGGGAGGCAGCGGGGCCGGGAGGGGACAGGGAGGGGGCGGTGGAGCGGGGCTGGGCATGGGGCGCTCAGGGAAAGGGTCGGGGGGGGGCTCAGCCCTGTGGGGTTGGCGTTGAGGGAACCCTAAAACCGTGAGGGGGCAAAATTTTGGGGGAGGGGGGTGGAGAGCTGTGTGCCCCAGCACCGGGAGCCCCCCAGGGACCCCAACACCCCCCCGTCCCCATGTTCCTGCTGAGGGGGAGGCAGCCCCCCAATAGGGCAGAGCTGGCCACGAACCCCCCCCAGACCCCACAGACCCCATAGGGAGGCGGTGGGGACCGCTACGGGACGGCTTCGCGCCCCAAACCGCCTCGTCGGGGTGCGACAGGGCTCCGCTGGCTCCTTCCAAGGAAAAAGACAAACCCCCTGCCACCACAAACCCTGCTGCAACCCGACACAGCCCCAGGTGGGTTCCCCAGCCCCTTGGCAGGCTGTAGGACAGGGCAGCAGCCCAAGGAACGGGGCTGGGCACGGCCATACACCCCGCACCCAGCTGGTGTCCGCTTTCCTTGGCACTCGTGAGGAAAAATCGGGGCTCTGCGCTGTCCCTGCCGCCTCCTCTGCTCAGCTCTGCTCCTCCTGCCGAGTGGTTTGACCTCGAGGCAAAGGGCGTAAAAGAGGAAAGATGCAAATCCCCCTCCCCGTGCTTTTGGCGTGTGTTCTTGGCTTGGTTTGGGATTCTGCTGGTTACCCCCGGGGAAAGCTGAAGCCCTTTGCTTAGGATCATCAACCTTCATCTTCGCTACGTTAAAGCCTGCTTGTCTGCCCCGCAGCTGCTCAGGCAGACCCAGAGATGGGGTAACAGTCCTGGCGACAGCTCAGTTCTGTTGGTGCCCTGCTTCGGAGACAGCTTTTCACTTTTGTTTTTTTAAGGGTTGATGGCCCAAGAGCTCCCCACAGCCTTGCAATAACGATCAGATGTGTGTGGGGGCGAGGGCAGCAGGACACCACCTTCAGCCCCCAGCGAACCTGCTCCTGTCTCCCACTAATTCCCCTACTGAGGCAGTCACTGACCCGTTCCCATCCGACACCCTCAGCCACCTTTGCTCAAGTAAAGCACCAAATCCCCCGTCCCCCACAGAAGTCCTTCCCATGCAGTGACACCCCCTGGTGCCGCCTGCTTCCAGGACAGAATTTGGGATCCCTCCTGGACAGAAATCTTCTGCTTTCTCTCCCCCTGGCCACTGCCGTTTGACTGCAGGCAGCCTCTAAGCAAGAAGCCCTTCACCCCTCCTGCGTGCTGAGGGCGAAGCATGCCCAGCACCCTGCCTTCTGCCATGGCTGGGGGCCCAGGACTATCGATCGAAGAGAAATCAGCAGGCACCCAACAGGGAGCGTGGGGCTGATGGTCAGGAGCAGAGGGAGGGCTTCCCGGAGAGCTGCCTTCGCGGCGCTGGCTGCAATCGGACGGTCCGATCACCCCCGGATTAGCCCCGGCTCTCCCAGGCCTGCCTCTGGCCTTTAGCCCTCTGATCACAGCAGTCATGTGGCAATTTGCTAATGAGGTGACGCCCTGCCCGGGCAGCACATTGTCAGGGGGAAGAGGAAACCAAGACAGGCCGAGGGAGAGCTTTACGATCATTTCTGTCCTCCCAGCCATGGATAGGAAGCAGAAGCAAGCAGAGAAGGTACGGTATGCCCACGCTGCCGTGATTAACCCCCTTCGTTTCTTCCCAGCCCCTCTCCTTTCACGCTTCAGTAATTCCCCTTTCTCTGGTTCTTAACATTCTTTCCCCAAATCTTGACCTCGTAGTTCTTAGCAGGCCCTACGAGGAGCACGGAGCGTTTTCTCTGCGGGCTCAGCCCTGCCTGGCAGGCTCTGGCACCTCACAGGTTCAGCTTTCTTCTTCTCTCTGCTTACCTCCTGGGAGGTGGGGGCCGGCGGCCACCTCTTTTCTTACTGCTTGGGAAAGCAAAGGGCGCGTTCTCCCTGGCTGTGCATCCTCAGGCCAAGTCACAGCCCTGTAGAAGAGCATCTGGTGCAGGGCTTTCGCTCCCTGTGCGATCTGTGCAGCCTGTTGACATCAGTCACAGTTTCCCAAACAGCTCGCTCTGAGCCCTCTCCAAATACTCCTACAATTTGGCCAGTTCCACAACGGCCCCACCGGATAGAGGTTCTAATAAGCAGCGTCCTCCACGAACTGCGAGGTTCACCAGCACATCCCAGCCAGTCCTCCCCGACCCTCACTGGTGATAAAACCATCCCTGGCCAAAGCTGGGGCGGGGGGAGCTGATCGTGCCTCAGCTTTGATTCGCCTTAACTACATTCTGCCTCCTCAAA
Organism: Aythya ferina; assembly: GCF_964211825.1. Taxonomy (NCBI): domain Eukaryota; kingdom Metazoa; phylum Chordata; class Aves; order Anseriformes; family Anatidae; genus Aythya; species Aythya ferina. Next base: position 3,741,086 of record NC_140318.1, on the reverse strand, counting down.
GCATAAAGGGCTGTTTGATTTGGCACAAGGGCATCTTTTACCATGCTGTTGTGCATCGTAAGAAGCAATGAAACAGTTTCTGGCTAAGAGGAAATTTCTTCCACGATTTACCTTGTTCCCGCTTAGCATGGGATGGAAGGGTTTGACGTTGTCAAATGCAGCTGAGACAGCGGGAGATGTTTCATTATCCTGGCAGTGTTTCCTCTAATTAGATGAGAATCGGGATCTCGGGAGTTCAAGCAGAGATCCTTGGGAGATCCTACAACCATCTAGAGCATGCAGCCAGCAGCCCTGAACCCTGCAGTGGCACTTTGTGCGCTCTGCTCCCATGCTGAGACCTTCGATTAGGGATGGAAACCCCCAGATCCAGGTTTTTTGCTACCTCACGGACATCGGGGGGGAGCTTTTGTCTCGACATTTGCTCTGTGCTTTACAGGCCAGGCCTTACGGCCTGCTGAAGCCGACGGCTTTAGGCAAGATCCCGGGCAGGTTCCTGCTTCATCAAGAAGCGCTGCCCCACCTCCCCGTGCCGCCGCTGCAGCAGACGCTGGACCGCTACCTGCAGATGCTGCAGCCCATCATCAGCGAGGAGGAGCTGAACCACACGCAGGAGCTGGTGGCCGAGTTCCGCAAGCCGGGAGGCGTCGGGGAGAGGCTGCAGAAAGGCCTGGAGAGGAGAGCCAAGAAAACAGAGAACTGGGTAGGTCGGGACTTTGGCCCCAAGTGCTGATTAGGGAGGGAGGCGGTGTGCTGCACAACTCTCCCACGTGCTGGCTGCAGCCCCTGGGATCTGTGTTTTTATTGCATCATCTTCATCAGCAGCCTGCTGCTGGCCTCCCTGAGCTGTGCAAGTTCACCAGGATCTGGGTGAGCAGAGATTACAAAACAGGGAGTCCCTGGCCTCGTTTGCGGTCACTAAATCCCTTCACCTGTTAGCATCACGCAGCTGCCCTAAGAAATTGAAGGGAATTCTCTGCTCAATCCCTATCAACCGTACCATAAGCAAAGCACAAACCCCAAACGCTGCCTGCCAAGTGTGGGGCAGAGCTGGGGGCAGCGTGCTGAGAGCATTCAGCTGGGCTCCAGACAACCAGATGCTGCAGCTGCATATTTGCCTTTCTCCATCCCAGCTCTCTGACTGGTGGCTGAAGACGGCTTACCTGGAGTACCGCCTGCCAGTCGTGGTGCACTCCAGCCCCGGCGTGGTCTTACCTAAGCAGGATTTCCTGGATCGACAAGGGCAGCTCAGGTAGAGTCCCTTTTCTGCCTTCCCCTGGGCTTCAGATGGGACGAGCTACCTCCACCAGGCAGGGAGGAGGGTGTTTGGGCTGACTGGGAAAGGGATTAATGAGCACACGATCACCTAATTTGATAGCCTGTCCGTGCTGTGCTGTACGGATAAGGAAGGCTGTAAGGAAAATCCTGGTTGCACCAGGCTGAATATCTCACTAAGAAGAGAGGCCGGTGGCTCAGGCACTGAGCTGAGACTCGACACCTAAGTTTTGGTCTTTGCTGTAGCACAAATTGTCACTACATGATGGCCAACACCTCCTCACAGGGGGCATTGTGAGGATACACCTGACACACCGAAGCCGAGAAGGCGCTCGGGTTGTGTGTGCAGCTGAAGGAGGCACAAAAACCTGCCCAGGTGTGTGAGGGAGACCAAAAAACATCTCTGGAACGTGCTAGTTCTCAGGGATGGGGGAGGCTGCTGTCATTCAGACCGTTCCTGCAGGGCGCTGTCCCCTATTTTGTCATTTCACCTGTGGATTTATGGTTTGGAAAACTAACAGTCTCCAGACCCTCTCCGTCCCCAGCTCTCTTACAATCAAACCCTGCTTTTTGTCTGGCTCCTTTCTGCCAGCGAGCAGCGTCCTGCAGCCAGCCCCAGCCCGCTGCTGCCCACACACGCAGCCAATTCCCTCATTCCTGCACCAGCCTCTGAGTCCTCTCCTCTCTCTCTTGTGGGATCCCTTTAATTTTTAACCACCTCCATGTGTGCGTTTCAAACTCCATCTGCAATTGCCCTCTGCACTGACCTTTACACAGCAATACCTTTCCCACCGCTACACATCCCCACGGCTCCCCGCAGACCAGAAGCAGCAGCCAGGGGAGCAGCGAGGCTGAGAACAAACCCTCCCCTGCCTTCCACACACCTCAACACACCTCACCGGGGGCGCAGAGGGGGAGCCTTGCAAGCTCAGTGCAAGATGACACAAATATCTTTGAAAACTCTTGCTCATATTCACTCACGTTATCTACACAGGAGGTAGGATTTGGAGTTCTACGGGTGCTCCAAGCAGCAGAATGGAGCAGCTGTGTGATAAGGTGGGCTCCCACGTCAAATACAGTTCAGAAGTGTTTGCACAGTTTGTGACTGCATAAAGAAGCTCGACAGCATGGCTTGAGGCTAAAGCTTCAGGTATCAGAAGGCAAGGTTAGAAAGTATTTTTCAATCCTCAGTCAGGCAACGCTGCTGGCTGACAGTAAGTCACCTAACAAACCTTTCCCCCGTCTCCCACTGAAGCCCTAACTCCGTTCCCAGGCTCTTTGCTCTCTGGAACGGAACAGAGGCTGTCCCACTTCTGTTTCCAAGCAGTTTTACTTCTTCATTTTCTTCTCAGTATCTTCCTGAAGTAACTCCAAGTAATTTTTCATTGAAAAATTTTGTAGAGATGTGCTTTATTTGTTTAACAGCCCCGAGCTTCTCGGCCTGCCTGCCTTTCATCTTTACGAGGGATGGAGAGGCTGAGCAAAGCTGTGACACTGCCTGCAAACGCCAAATGCTCCTACCACGTGGAAGCCTTTGAAGCTCAGCTGAGTGCAACCTCTTGTCACAGTGACCTCTGGCCTCCTTCCTCCCGTGCTTGGGTGGCAGCTCCCAGGCTGGAGCGGGCCCATCTGTCGCTCCCAGGCTAAGCAGTTTGATGTGGCTCGTCCCAGCCTCCCTCCCTGCTGGGAGCTGACATTTGCAGTGTTTATGTTGATCCTGGTAAACACAGCGCCGAAGCATCGGCGTGCAGCATACCTGCTTTTGGTACAGCCCCTTGGGTGCCAGAGGAATGCTCTTAGGGTTGCATCAGCAGCAGAAACGCGCAGCGGGCAGGAACTAAATCGGCAGCGATGAGTCTTGGATCCAGAGATAGTGCTGGGGCTGAACTTGAAACTCACAGCTGGCTCCCGGCCAGGGAGAGGCACAAGTCCCCTTTTCTCAGCACTGCCACGACTCTGAACTACAGAGCGACAAAAATCAAAAAACATCGTAGAAAATGCATCTGTGAGAGGGCCAGTTATGCCTCCAGACTATGCCCTTTCTTTAAAGTCGTCCAGAATTCCCTGACAATGTAGCCACATAAAAAGAAGTGCCACATGGTTGGACTATGCAGCAATCTCAAACTAAAACCCCACAGTGGCTGCATCAGCGAAGCAGAGCTGGACACAACAAGGGCTTGGCAGAAAAGCTGAATTTCCTACGGAGCAGAGAGCAGCTCTGCTGCTCCTCATCAGCTAACCCCCCAGCCCCAGCTACTCCGTGTTTGAATCTCAACTTGTTGCATTTGTTATTTTGCCAGGTTTGCTGCCAAGCTGATCGAGGGCATCCTGGACTTCAAGACCATGATTGACAAGTGAGTTAGCAACCTTCCTGACTTCTTGCACATTCCTCGCTGTCACAGAGAGGCCGAGTCTAGTCAATTAATCTCCTTTTTAAAGAGAAAGCTGAAAGAAAACAGCACATATTTGAAAAGAGATATTGTAATCAACGTTGCTGCTTACTGCCAAGGTCACCACTGCTAGAGAAGAGCAACTTTTCTTTCCTTTCTTCATGATCTTTGTTTACCTTAACACTCGCACTGGCACGCGTGCACGCTTGGAGGGATCGAGCCTGACAGTCTTGTGGAGTTGCATACTTGAGTTTGCCCACAGAACAAGTCATAGCTCAGGCAGCAAGAATTTCTCTCTCTCTCCTTTTGGGTTTCTGGCGTTCCTCATCTTCCAGCTGGCTTTGGAGAGACTCGTTCCTCCCTGCCCCCTCTCTTCGGAGCACCAACAAATCTCCAGCGCACATACATGATTTATGTTCCCGAAATAGCATCTGCTAACACGCTGCCAACACCACACCTTTACAGCCAAATTCAGATAGGGCTCGGGGCCAACCACGGGCAGGGCAGTTGGAGGATGACTGAGGCCCAGGCGGGTTCACAAAGTCATAGGAGATCGCGCACCCACCACCCTAGATTATAGCTGAAAACCTGTTTTGTGCCGTTTTACTGGAAAGCAGACATCTCCCAGCAAAACATGCCCTGGATTCTTCTCTGCAGGCAGCACGGTGTGTGCTAAGCCACGTGGGAGGCCCACAGATCTATTTCTCTGGTGCTGTAGAGGGGGACGGTGTTTTTCCCCTTCACAAAAGGCCAGCAAACAGACACTTTCTGTGGTTCCTGTTAAAAAGTTAGTAGGAACGGGGAAGAATGGCCCTTTTATGCCACCAGCACCCCTATTTAGGTCTTACTGGAGGGGGATAGAGCGGCTGCAGGGCTGATCCTGTGCCTGGTTTGTGGGGGAGCGCAGGCCTTCTCGCTGCTGTTTTCTCTCCCCGTCATTCCTTACCTTGCTGTGCCTCCAGTGAGACCCTCCCAGTGGAGTACATGGGTGGGAAGCCCCTCTGCATGAACCAGTACTACCAGATCCTCTCATCCTGCCGCATTCCCGGGCCCAAGCGGGACTCCATTGTCAACTACGCCAAAGGCAAGAAGCAGTCCAGGCACATCACGGTGGTTCACAACTTCCAGGTACGGCAGCTCTTGGGCTTTCAGGGTCTGTTTGAATGCACGTGTCCCTCTCGAGCAGCACAGCTTGCTGAGGAAAGCAAACAAAGTCTCTGCCCGCAGGGTTTGCCTCACCAGGGATGCATTCCAACTTTCTTTATCCTCTTTGGCCTTAGCTGGACAACAGCTGGGATTGCCCCGTGTGAGCAAGGGATGAGGCAGAAAAAAAAAAGCTCTCTTCTTGTTTTCTTGTCCCTGCAATTCCCATCTCTCAGTGCCGACTTAGGAGATTGGGCCTCAGATTGGAAATTGGTAACAAATTTTACCAGGGTGGGCGAGTCTAGGAACTGGGAATTCCTCAGGTGTTTTGGCCCTCATTACCGTGGTTTCTGAGCTTCTGAAAACCTGGGCTGTATTTATGACCTGCAAGGGAATTTGGACTCGAGTCTCTCAATTCTGAACATCCTTCAAACGTCTGCTTACAAGCTGCGTTCTTAGGTCAGCTCTTACCTCCTTAGCACAGCTGCTCCCTGTTCCTGCAGGTAGATTTCTTTCATTTATTATATCTTTGTCTGCTCTTTTCTTCAGTTCTTTGAGCTGGACGTTTACAACAGTGACGGAAGTCCCCTTACCACCGACCAGCTCTTTATTCAGCTGGAGAAGATCTGGAACACCTCCCTCCAAACAAACAAAGAGCCCATCGGGATCCTCACCACCAACCACCGAAACAGCTGGGCAAAAGCCTACAACAACCTTTTGAAAGGTCTGTGCAGCCCCCGGTGTGCAAGAGCTCCCACACACCACAGATGTTTGAATGCCAGCTTCATCGCTGTGCTCTGCTCAGTTCTTTCCTTCGGAAAGCTTTTGAAGCTTGGTCTGGGCAGATATGTGAATTTTCCACCCCCAAAGAAGAAACGTATTTCATTGCAAAGTGTTGCTGTATCTGTTTTAGAAGGTACGCACCTGAAGTCTGAAGTTTGGTGCGTTAAACCTGAAATCCTCGAGTTTGTTGCCTCGCAAATGGGTGAGATAAAAGAACCATGAAAATACGAGGCTGAATGCAGCGTGCTTGCACCTGTAGCAACACAACTGCCTATAACTTTAGGAAGTCATTAACCCCACAATGACAAATACTGCATTACAGCCCAATGGGGATCCAACACTGCGTCCTTCAGACTTCCTCTTTCAAATTCCAATCTCTGTCCAATTAAAATGCAAATATTTCAGCTCCCCCTTCTTACTTGCTGTTCCTCTTCTCTCCCAGATAAGACCAACAAGGAATCCGTGCGTACGATTGAGAAGAGCATCTGCACTGTCTGCCTCGATGCCCCAATGCCGCGGGTGTCCGAGGACATCTACAAGAGCCGCGTGGCCGCTCAGATGCTGCACGGGGGAGGCAGCCGCTGGAACAGCGGGAACCGATGGTTCGACAAAACCCTTCAAGTAAGTGCTGATGCTCTGAAGATTTTGAAGACGTGGGTCTGACAGAGGTGATTCTTCCTGAGATTATAAGGGCCCAAAAAGATCCAGAAACTTTTGCAGGAAAGTTTCTCTAATACCAGAGTGCAAAAATAGGAGAGACAAGGTAGGGAAGCTGGCAGCGTGTAATCCTTTGGTTTCCCTTGCTGTCACCACACACACTCATTCCTGCTTCAGGGACTTCTCATTCCTTTCGCTGCCTCTGCCCACGCTTACTCACTGTAGCTATTCTTTGTGTTCCTTGTAAATCAATTTTCTGCCTGCGGTGAACAATGCCTCATCTGCTTGGAGGCAGCCCAAACATAGGGAGGTCTGTTTCTTGTATTTTCCCTAGGCTTGTCACTTTTCCCGTTTCAGCAGAAGCTGCCCAGGGTTGTGGAGTTTATTTTATTTATTTTTTTTGGTTGTGGTGTTGTTCTCTTTCATTGTTTTTTTCTTCCAAGCATCAGCTGCCATCCCACAGCATCCCTCTGTTCTCTTCTCCATTCAGTCTTGTCGAGAGCCTTCAAGAGCAGCTGTTACTCAAGCTTCTCCTTTTAGTTGATCTGTCTTGGCTCACAGATTGTCGCAGTGGTGCTTTAAAAGATTCTCATCTCTGCTGAACTCTTTGTGTTTTCGGTTATTTTATTCCTATTTGGCACTCTTCATCGATGGGATAGAGCTTAGATGTTTCAGCTAATTGAAAAGTGAGGCTAAGTCAGCACACGGTGATATTATTCCTGTATTACGTCTGCATCTAAATAAATCAAATCCATTGAACCACACTGTAGTGCCAGGGCATTGAGCACACCAGTAAAGCTATCAGGCACACACTTTTATCCAGTTAACTTCGTAAAACTGTAACAGTGCTCTCAGATCCTTCTAGACCTGCTCAAAGACTTCTAATGCTAAACGAGACCTTTGTGTTACCTTTCAAGCATGCAGGAAAAGGAGAGTTGTCCATTCTGGCATGGAGCAGTGAGATACTCAGAGCTCTGTCCGGGTAGCTCCTGCTTCACGTACTGGATGTCCATCCTCAGCACTCTCCTTTGTTCTCTCTCACAGTTCATCATTGCTGAAGACGGCTCCTGTGGTCTCGTATACGAGCACGCTCCCTCAGAAGGCCCACCCATCGTTGCTCTTCTGGATCACATCGTGGAGTACACGTGAGTCCTGCCTTCTCTGCTTTTCCTCAGCTTTGGAAATGGGTTTTAAGCCACCTGCTTCCCCAAGAACATGCCTCTTCCTAGCTCACCAAGAATTTGTTCTAGAAGAAGGGTAATGCTATGCTATGCAGTTAGAGTAGTTCTTGCATTTACGATGAGAATTGAGCGTCCATTCTTAGGGAATTCCATGGTTCAGAGTTAGCAGCAATTCTGCCTGAGAGAGGTGTTCCTTTTGGGCAGAAGACACAGAAGAGACTTTGCTCTTGCCCTTCATAAAACATTGCAATGTTGCTGTGAAGTATATTTCAGCATGTGACAAGTGTCATGAAGTGCCAGGGCTGATTTCTTCTGGATTTCTGCACAGGTTCTACTGTGCTTAGCTGAACTTCGCATCAAAAGACTGGTTAAAAGTAATCATTTCTCTGAGCAGGAAGAAACCTGAACTGGTGAGATCACCGATGATTCCTCTGCCAATGCCCAGGAAGCTGCGGTTTAACATCACTCCAGAAATCAAGAATGACATAGAGAAGGCAAAGCAGAACCTCAACATGTACGTATAAAGCACTCAGAAGTCTGCACTCCGGTGACTCAGAGTAACTCACACCCTCGTTTGAAACATGTCAGCCTTCCCCTGCTGCAACCAGGGGTGTTTCCAAGTAACTTCTTGGGTCAGCAGCATCAAACCTAGCTGAAAAGCACGCTAAAGCCACCTGCCAAGAGGAAACTCAAAGGTGCTGAAAAGAGGCAATTGCTTATCCATCCCACTTACTGAGAAAGAGCAAGGCTTTAGCGGATCCAGCGAGGGTTACTAGATACATACAAAGACATAAGCCCATCAACTCAGTGCAGATTTTTCGCAGCGGCCAAAAAAAGCTCATCTCCATGATGCTGTTTAAATGGCTCTCTGTATGATGGAGCTGTGGGTCCCTGTGTACATCAGGTCCAAGTACTGTTCTCTCTCAGCTTCACGAAAGCCAAGTCATACCTTTACGTTACAAAAACAAGCTAAAGGTGAAGGAACACTTCCTCTTTCTTTCCTTGCAGAATGGTTGAAGACCTGGATGTCAAGGTCATGGTCTTTCATCAGTTTGGGAAAACCTTCCCCAAGTCAGAAAAGATAAGTCCTGATGCTTTCATCCAGCTGGCCTTGCAGCTAGCATATTACAGGTAAGCCCACTAACAGAAAGCTTTTCAACCTCTTCACCTTCAGACTCAAATATATGAGCTTGATAAAGGTGTCACAAACGAGTCTCTAGCAGGCTGACCTGGTCTAGTGGAAGGCGTCCCTGCCCAGGGCAGGGGGATTGGAATTAAGATGATCTTTAAGGTCCCTTCCAGCCCAAACTGTTCTGTAATTCTCTTTCTTCTCCCTCTCCCAGGATGTATGGCCACGCCTGTGCCACATATGAGAGTGCATCGCTAAGGATGTTCCGTCTGGGCCGCACAGACACCATCCGCTCCACTTCTGTCGACTCTCTTAAGTTTGTGCAATCCATGGACGACCCCAACAAATCGGTGAGGATCTCAAAGAAGTGGAGCGAGAGGACTCCACTGCAGAAAATAAGGAAAGCCACTCATTGGGCTAACTCTGTCAACTGGTTTCAGCTAAGCAGAACTGCACCCGATAGGAAGGTTAAGCTGAAACACAGCTTGGAGTATGTAATTGCACACCTTGGGTTTCATTTGGCTGTCCTGTCACGTGTTGTTTCCCTAGCTTTCAATACATGTGAAGTTCTCTAATCCTACCAAAAAGTCCCTCCCTTCTAGAAGTCTGCTTAGCCACTCGCATTAAGTTCTACTGCTGATGGATGGAGAACTCCATTCAGAGCGATGTAACGCAGCCAAACAAAATAATTTAAAGGTTAACATTAGTTTAACTTAGATACACAAGGCAGAAATGCCTCCATCCAACAGGAACAGCCAAAATGAGGTTACCCATTCTGGGCAAAAACTTACAGCCAGATCTGTGTGTTCTCCTCAGGACCAGGAGAAAGCAGACTTGCTGAGGAGAGCTACCCAGGCCCACAGGGAGTACACGGATATGGTAAGTGATCTCTGCAACTATGGGGTTTTAACCAGTAAACGAGGGTTCTGGTTAAAGATGAGACCTAAAGAGCATTATCTCTATGGCACAGCAACGCGGCCACTAGTGCTGTTGCACAGAGCTAACTCTGATCTGACAGGGCTCTAGGGCACTGCCTGAACGCCTTCTCTCTAGCTAGCAGTGCAAGTGCCCCTTGTGACAGGAAGAAAAATCAACTATCAAAATAGCTTCGGTCTTCACTGTCATTGTAGCTAATAAATGTGACAGCTGCATGAGGCCCCCTTAAACCACAAGCACATGGGCAGGAACTGTAAGGTTGGTTCCGCTGGGGTGTTTCATTGTCAGGCATTTGAAACAAGACTGGCTGTTGCTCCTAAAGGCAATACCCAGCTGTAGACTTGACAGATATTTAGAAATGTTCCCCCCTTCATCCCCCCAAAGTTGATAGCGTTGCTCACTTTGACGCTAGACAAGCTCTCACCTACTCTTCCTTCTATACAGGCAATAAGGGGGAACGCAATAGACCGCCACCTCTTAGGTTTGAAGCTTCAAGCTATTGAAGACCTGGTGAGCATGCCTGAGCTGTTCATGGACACAGCATATGCTGTTGCAATGCACTTCAATCTCTCAACCAGCCAGGTAGGCCTCATTTGAGCAGCGATGGAAGCGCGCTCTTCATTGTCTTTCTTCTCCACATTTCTCCCTCGTCCCTTTCTATTAGAAACTAATCTCCACTTGAGCATAGAAGTTTAAGCCTGCTACCGATCCCATCAAGCTGCAGCTCTGATCTTATTGCTGCCACTGTTCCCCTCAACCCTGTAAAAACACCAGCATGACCAACGCCAAGATCACCTGCAGTGCTTGGTGTCTACATGCAATGGTATCAATTAGAGCTAGATGCCAAAATAGCTTTGTTTATCTGCCATGCTGTGTTTTTTACTGAGGAAGTTCTACTCAAGACTTACTACAAGCTCCTATTGGGGAGAATTCTCCTTTGCAGAAGCACTGCAAAATGGCAGAACCCAGTACATGTACGCTGGTAGGTGCATCTGACCAAAAAGGCCCTCTGTAGAGCATGCTCATGAGATGGCAGTTTCTTCTGCTGTTGACACAGTTGTTGGCATTTGATAGCTGTGTTTCTGTCTGGCTAGTTAGAAGCTTAATTACATTGTCTCCACAGGTCCCAGCAAAGACAGACTGCGTGATGTGTTTTGGTCCCGTGGTTCCAGATGGCTACGGAGTCTGTTACAACCCGATGGATGAACACATCAACTTTGCAATTTCAGCATTCAACAGCTGTGCTGAAACAAATGCAGCTCGTATGGCACATTATCTCGAGAAAGCACTGCTAGACATGAGGATCTTGCTCCAATCCACTCCCAAATCCAAACTGTAAGAGGCAAATACGATGCAAAGTCCCCAGCTAAAGGAGCTGTCCCTCGTGCACTGAAGTTCCCAGTTCCTCAGAAAATGATTGAGGGGACAGCTTGCCCTGACTGGAACCCAGGAGGGGCATCTACCATTTGTTTTCAGCAAGACCTTACAGAATTGCCATCCGCAGATATTAGACTGTGCAGTGAGAGGCAGCACTGTCTAAAACCAAAGTGGAGCTGACCTGTTCTCTCCCATCAATGCAAAGTGCACCTTCCTGTCCTCAAAGAGGACTGAAATAGGATCTTTTTATGGAACGTACTGTAAGAGAATATAGAAAGCACAGTCCTTACCAGTATCTAAATCCGTTTGGTGAGGAAGGGAGTTCTTCTCCAGGAAAAGCAGGGAATGTTTGTTATGTGATGGAACTACTGTAAGACCAAGCCTTTTTCCGGTTTAGTCTTCTGGGGAGTGCAGCATCTTTGAAACTTGTCTGAAGAGTTTTCGTATACTCCAGCAAAACATCACCACTGAACTTCGGCAAGGGGAGAAAGAAGTTCTCAAGTCAGAGCAGACCCAGTCTTGTTAAGAGTGCACTTTATTAGCCACAGACACCTGCTCATTACGTGCTTTGGAGGCCTGGGAACGTTCCCTTCCCCATGTTTTAAGATGCTGAGATCTCCTTTCTGTTGCACTGACCCAGCTAACAAGAGTAGATCACCCACTACAAGCTAAGGTAGTTTTTTTTGTTTGCTTTGTTCTGGGCTTTTTGTTTAAGCTTGCTGTTATGGTCCTAGTCATACAAATCTTCTTTCTTACACAGGTTTTGCTAAGTTTGGCTTTAGGTACTTCAACATTTGTGGAGAGGAAAAGGGGTTGCCTATGCATTTTAGCAGAACAGTTGCTTTGTTGTACCTTTCTTTGGAGCTGAGGAAAAGAAAGAGATGCTGACGTTCTGTTTACTAGTCATAGAGCCACATGCCTGTTCACCTTCAGGGCACACGTTACATCTAAGGTGGTTTTATACTTTGCCTTCAGAAACCACATTTATGCATAAAACGTTATGCCTAAGTTGTGGATAAATAGAAGTATTTCTGATCAGCAACTCGAGAATACACTTCTGATTTTGGCCCACAGAAATCAGATCTGTTAGAGCCAAAGAAAAATCAGCTGCAGAATATCTCTTCTGCACATCATTCTGCTTTAAAGAGGCAGAAACACCTGAAAAGAGGAAGAAAGCTGAGAATGTGCAGGCACTTTAGATGTTTGTCCACTTTAGCAGCCACTGTTCCTGCAGTAACAGTACAGCACCTTTTCTGGAATTCCTTTTTACTGCAGTGTTACTCGGATTTGTGCCAGCTCTATTCTGTGAAAGACATGGAGCTTGTCATAGTGTGCTCATGTTCAGCTGATGGCCTTAAGACAGTAAAAGGTTATGTAAAAAACATTAACATACAATTTTAGCATAGGAACTTTTGTAAGCATTGCATCCAATCAATCTGCCAGAATCCAGGCTCCTTTTATTTTTATTTAGTAAAACTGTATGGTAATGAAGAATTCTAGTGCTATTTCTGCAACAAGAAAATTAATTTAATATTTGAACTGCACACCCTCCAAGATGTGACTGTTGGAACATCACCATAAACAAGAAGCATTACAAGTTTGATGGCCTGTTTTATTAGAGGGAAATATTTTATCATAATTGCTACTTTTATGATGATAGACTAGCAAGGGACGTGATCAAAGTGCCTTGGTAAATGTATATGAAGAAGTTTGCACTAAACCAGTTTAGAGAAAATTATTATTCTGATCTTCTTGAAAGACACGTGCGTATTGAGTTTTTTTCTAAAAGGATTTTACTTTAAAACTTCATATACCTAAATAAACCTTAAAAAGGAAAATTTAACTGAAACTCACCTGCACAGCCAGTGATTGTATGAACTGCCACTTTCACATCATTTACATGGGTTTAGTTGATCTTTTAGAAGAATCCTGAATGGAGTAAGATAGTGGGGAAAACAAAACAAAACAAAAACACGCACAGTGGGAGCGCTACAAACCTGTGAACACACATCCCTGCTCTGTTACTCCTCTGCTGTGAAATAAGACTGAAAACTGCAAGAGGATACTTGGTATTATCAAAGTGCAAGCAATTGTAAATACTACATAAAAGACCACACCTTGCTGAAATAACAATATCTACTTTTATGGAGCCTTTTAATTTGAAAAATATTTGTCTTGCCAAAGTAATCCTTCCCCCGTACTGAATCAGCCTCTGCGCTAGGGGATGAGTTACTTTGGCGTCTGCAATGCCTTCAACCACCAATACTACAGTATTGCCACTAAAGTATTTGTAACTGGCCCTTTTCTACTGTCTTATGAAAAGCAAAGGGTCTCAAAGGAAAGTGCCTATTAAAGATTACGCAGAAGCACGCTCTGCTGCGAATATATCTCAGAAGATGGGATTGATCTGTCTTGGATCTAAATCTGGAAATCCCACTAGCTTCAGCAGAGTGCCTGCAAGAAGAGCAGTATCACAGTGAAAGACAAGATTCTTAAATCATTTTACGCATTCTTGAGGATATATGGAGGTGAAATTCAGATGAACAACTTTTTTTGAAGTGCTTGAAAGGACACTAAAATCATTACAAGGTTTCTCCTTTTTTTTTTTTTTTAAAAAAAAGTATTTTATTGTGCAAGTTCTAGAATGTGGTAGTATTCTGATTCACACTTTCGATTTTTTCCAGCGTTGGCTTACTGAATACTGTTCTCCTCCCTGGTTTTGATTGTCCGATTGCTTTAGTGAGAGATGTTCATAGTCTTAACGCCACGTTAAGTACACAAAACTTAACGTCTGGAAAAACTACTGAGTTGGAGCAAATAAAGAAATGCATAGACTGAGAACATTCAACTAACTCCTGGGGTATAAGTGCAATTTCTAATAGAGCCTAGTAGTGTTTGCATGCTTTGCTGGTTAGCTGTATTAAGTTCTGTTTCAATAGTGTAATCCATGTCATGCAAAGTTTTGAAATGTTCTTCGAATAAACACAATAAACATGTGCTACAAAAAGGCTTAAATCTTAAACACTGCAGAAGTTACATTACTACCCTTACGGGAGAACGTTTGTGTGTGGGGACAGCAACAACAGCGGACCATGACATTCTGTCACCTTCCTTTTATTGTCTTAACATCTCCATCCAGCCCTTGAGTACAGGGGAGGAACTTGAAAGCATCTGCTTGCAAAGCCGTGTATTCCAGAGGAAGTATTTTAGAAACTAGTGGCAGGAGACTTCGTACAAGTATAGGATAGTAAGGCAGAGCCGGAATCTTTTTCCTGCACAGCACCATTTAGTTAAGAAAAATCCATGGGATCACTAACAAATTTCTACCACCAAGTATTGCAAGTATTTCTGGAAAGGTACAGAAAGAGTAGGCAGAAGATGCAGGTAACAAACAGATCACAGAACATAGGAGAGTTTATTACAGAGTCTTACAAGAGCTCTTCTCCCTCTCTTACTCCTAAGCATTACGGTAGGGAGCTGGGGTTTGAAGGCAACGTGAAGAGGAACAGCTTTGTACCTTATGCATCTCCTCATGGAGAGCAGTAATCTCTTCCCTGTGCTCTAGTTCAATTGGTGCTTCTGCACAGTTTTTCCAGCTCTCTTGCAGAACAGCTTACAAGAAGCTGGGAAAGTGCTAGTCACCCTTTAAACAATCTTCTTTCAGCCTTGTCCATGCAAAAGAGAGCTGTGATTCTCTTTCTTGCTTTGTAAGTTAATTTGTAAGAGATACAGGGAGAAAATAATTGGGTTTGCAAGTAGTCAGTGATTAGTACCAGCTTTCAGATTCAAAACATATGGTTCTGCCATGCCACATGGCCTACCTGATGTCCTGTCCCAATTTTAACAGAGCTATTTTAAGTCAGAGTGAATGTCCTTGTGAAAGCTGTAAGATGCCTCTTTATTCTGATACACCTTCCAGGCAGATCCAGTGCTCAGGTCCTTCAGATGTTAACAGAAACAGGACTGCTTATGTTATGGAGAAAAAAAAAAAAAAGCAAAACAACTAAACAGATCTTAAACCTGGTTTGATGCAAGTGAAAAACAGTTTACTATGCAAAGCTACCTGAACACACAAGCTTAAAGAGCTTAATTCCCGATCTCCTAGATCAGGATCACTACTTTCTACAGTTAATGCTCTGGTTGTCCAACAGTTTCTACAGCAGCCAACTCCCACTCCGTATGAACACACAAATTCCTATGGCAACAGGCACAGATGAAAACTTAAAAAAAAATAATAAATTATATATATCAAAATCAAGGTGAACAGAAATACATCTCACTTCAAGCAGCTTTATAATGCAGGAGTCTGTTTAAAGTGAAGATAGTAAAACAGGCAGCAAGACTGAGATGTGACAGTCATTTTACCTCTGCTCACATGACTGCATCGAAGGCACACCGATGACCTTTGAGCCAGTTCAGAAGCTGTCCTTTATCTGTGAAAGTTCAAGTCAATTGTGCTTTGAATAAATATTTCTCTGTAGTTACACTTGAACTGCTGCATTATATACCAGAAATACAGAAAGTGTCCATGCACAGCCCTGAAGCACGTTGAGTATAGCCCTTGCCAGGTTAACTCATGGATCACTGAAGTTGGAGCACACACAGATGGCAGGCACACTCCCACAGAGACACAGCATCCAGAGAGCTGACTGGCCAAACGAGGAATCAAAATGGAAGAAGGATGGAAAGCAAAACTTGCTTGCAGGAGTTTGGCACTCGAGATTATGCCTGCAGAACCCCAAACAACCCCCTGTAACAACTGGTAGGGGTATCTGCTAAAGTAAGCTCACTACTGAGTTCACAACTGGACTCTAACAAGACTTCGGAAAATTCAAACAACTGAGCTAGTTATTAGGTGTTCACCTTATTATTTCTTTATGGTTGTCACTTTGTTCATTCTTAAAAAAAAAAAAAAAATCCCTCCCTTAAGCTTTAACAAAAATAAAATAAAATAAAAATCCAGTGCTTAAGACAGAGACTAGCAACTGAATTTTGTAAGGCTTTGGGCTGACTTATTGGAGCATAGCATTGCTTAGAACCAATGGGCCTTCTAGCGCCATCGGTAGCACACCAAGTACAACAACAGAAGCTGTACAGATCCCAGCAACCCTGAGGTAATAAAAGAATAAAAGGAAGAGATGAAATAAACATGAGATACGTATGGTAATCTTGCCACCTAGAAGAGATTCTGAGAAAGACAGCCTTGCTAATTACACACCAGGAGCAGCAGTGGAAAAAAAAAATATATATATATATCAGTGTATTTCGGTCTTCCTTCGTTGTTTTGTTTGTTTGTTTTTGTTTGTTTTTACACACACACTCCCCTTAATGGAATCCGTGCAGGCTTCCCCAGAGAACCATCACTAGTGTTAAAAATCAAATCTTTTAGTGCTTTCTTTCTGTCTATACAAAGTGCAGTTGGAATTGAATTGGATCTCCCAAACTGGTGGCAGAAAGGAAAGAAAACCTTCCTCTCCCTTCTACCTACGTTACACCATCTTAGTTCCCCTCTCCCCTCTTGAGAAATTCTTCAAAACTAAAAGCCCTAATTAAGCATGATCAACTGGAGATTAGTTTTGTCATCTTCTTCCAAAAAGAAAAACCCAAACAAAAAGCAAAAACAAAACACACAAGGCCTCACCCACCCCAAAAACAATAGCTCCGTTTAAAAAAATAAATAGTGTGTATATTTCATGCTGAAGAAAAAAAAATAAAAAGAAAAAAAGTCACAGAAACGATTCATTTTTGGTTTTCCCTCCCCCAAACATGACACCAGACATCGTCTCCCCCCTCCCCTGACGTAGACATGATGGTACATTCCAACCGGCAATGTGCATCTGTGTTGAAAATGAGTTTCTACTCCTGCACGGTCCCACATGCATCAGGGAGCATCCAGCTAGCTGCTAAAGCAGAGCAAAGGCTTTCAGGTTTTGGGTATGGTCCCTGCCTGTTCCTTTGGTCCATCTGTTAAAAGGCTCCTTGCTGCTCCCAGGTCTCTGCTCTTGTCTGTCTCCATCCAAATGCGCACGCTGGTCCCCAACACCTCCTGAGTCACTGGAGCTTCGTCCCCAGCTTGCGCTGTCTGTTTCTGCAACGCCAAAAGAGAGGGCAGGGTGAGGGAGCTGGCCCCAACTCTGTATCAGTGAGCTGTGACAAACCAGGGGGCGAAAGATGGGATTAAAGTCAGGCTCTGCTTAGTTCCACACAAAAATAAAGCTGCCCCGCTGCACTCTGCAGGCAGATCAGTCCTTCCTGCCCTTTCCAGTCCCCGAACAGCCACCACATCTGGAGTGCCCACAAACTGACGTGTGGACATGAGGTTAGCAACACCTGCTGGCAAAGAACGCGGGCTGGGGAATTGAAATAGTGATTTTTTTAAACAAAACACTAATCTCAAATCCTCCCGAACAGACTCACCTTCCAGACCTGGTACTTAACTCACAACCTGGTGTTTCTTTACTCCACACCACTCTATCCACGGCAGCTCTCTACACATTAGCAGACAGTAACGACACCTCACAAGTCACACCAGCTCCAGCTCTTCCTCCCCTCAGATCACTTACCTCGCCTCTGCTCTTGTGACTGTATATTCAAACCACAGGATGTTCGGAATGAGGCTGGTGTCTCGGATTAAAAAGAACTCTGAAATTGGCCTGAAAACAGACAAAGGGGTGGAAAAGGTGAAATAATTAGGCTTTTTCTCTACCATAATTTTGATCAGCATACAAAAAAAAAAAAAAAACACAACACAGCCACACTGCATAAATTCTTGTAAACATTTAACATTGCTTTCCTATTATCCTTCCATTTGTGAAGAAGGCTCCTTGTTCAATTTCAAAGAAAAAGTACTTGTTTTTCACTCCTTATATAACATTTCTGGACTACATTAAGTCCAAATGGCTTTACAGTCTCACTTGGCTATTATTAAACTGATTAAGGTCTGTTATGGTTCAAAAGTTACTCATAGCCAATACTGTGCCACACCCCACAAATTTACTAGGGCCTTAAAACACACATTTCTTAAACGTCCTCTCTCTCCTACCCGTACCTGGCAAGGGTGTGTGCTTTTCGGACAGGCATGCACAAGAAAACATGGAGGAACAAGTTACAGAGCTCACAACAGTTAGTACACAAAGCTGGAACAGAACCCAGGAATTCCCGTTTCTACCATCAGTAACATAGTTCACAGAAGTCTGAACAACTTTTATTTTTTGGTCAGGGAGTTGTGCTCCATCTGTGTTATCAGATTATTCCAAGGAGCTCATTTAATGAGCAAAACAGCGATCCAAGAAATGCAGACTCACAGGAATAAAACCTTCACTGAATAGCGAGACTTACCACGCAGCTATCCTTGGGAAGAGAGGAGTTAATATCTCCTGTGTGAAGGCAAACCAGGCTATGGCCATAATGCTTCCTGCCACACCTCCATATAAGACTTGGCTCCAGGTGTGGTAAAGCAAATAAACCCTGCAGCGGAAGAGAAAAGTCACCAGATAGACTTTAAAGCCAAAGGAGGCGTGATTCAAGGGCTGATGTCTCACTGGACTCTCCAAAGTTCTGAAGAAGTTATCCTCCAGATGTTAGAAGTGGATGTTTGACTTAAGTTTTCATTATTAAAAATAAAAAGGGGGAAAAATTGGGAAACCGTCTTCCCTGCTGCAGCAGTTTCAGCTTAGGGCACTTCTAATTTGAGTTTAACTCAATAATCCTCCACGTTCCTCTTCGCGTATCTTTGGCTTAGCTAAAGAACTGCTGCCCTTGGTTCCCACAAGAGACTTCTCCAAAGCCAGCAGCAGGAAAAGTCCCCCCCAAACCACCAGAGCTGGAGCTTGAAAACTTTTAAGAACAGACAGCATCTTTGCCTTGATGTTGCAGCTCTGAAGCGTGACAACACAAAGGCTGCACTACTACAGAGCAGCTACTGTGACTGCAGCCAGCCAGAAAGCTGTGCTAACGAGTTTTAAGTTATCCCTGCACAAAAGCTACATGAGTCACATTCAAATTCCTTTTCACCCATTTATCATGGCCATTAAGATCATCTTAGCTGGCCTTCTCCCTTGCACAGGCCAATGAATTTCCTCAAATTACTTTTTATTTGAACCAGACCAACCATCTTTTATGAAATTGTCCTGACAATTTTAAAAATACCCAGTAATAAGGAATCAGCTCTAGTACACAGTCAGCTGTGCCAACAGGTAATTACTTTTCTGGGGAAAACATGGCCTGATTTCTAGTCTGAACCTGTCTGGTTTCCAACCACTGGAGCTCATTATGTTGTCTACTAAAGGAAAAAAAAAAAAAAATCATCAAAACTTCATTCTCCTTATTCATCACGTTAACGTAACTGAATCCTGCAAGTCAGACAGCTAAACACGTCTGGATTATCTACTGCTCAAGCAAAACAAAATCAGTTTGACCAACTGTAGCAATCCCCATGCTGCAGATGCTGGTGTGCCAAGGCATGGTGCGATGCTTTCATGATTAGTGCTGGAAAGAGGGCCAGGCAGCGAGGCTAGAGCAGGGCAATGGAGCCAACGGAGACGTGGTACAGGCTCAGCTGATCCCGGGTTTCATAAAGGCATCGGTGAAGCACCAGACATGGAGCACCTTTGTTTGGGCATTTAAAGGGGCTCGTGGCAACGCAGCAACCTCCGCAAAGCTCTCGCTTGTGCAGCGCAGTCGTTGAGAATCAGATGGGAAAGGCGGGATAAAGAAGGGCAGGGCTGCTGGCTGTTAGAGGCCGCAGGACTGTATGAGAGCATAAGACAAACGATTGCTCCATACCTACTATATGAGACTAGCAAAGCCACTGTGACGAGGCAGATGGACAGCACATGTCGCCATAGTAAATCCAGAAACCTCGCATTGTTTGTTTGGTGCATTCTGAAAGAGATGGAGAGCCATTAGCACAGTGGCAGGAAGCTGAGCAGTCCTTGTACCTATTCTCGCTATCTCCAAACTCCTAGGAAAGCTCTACTCCGAGGGATCAAGGGCAGCTCGGGATCATCCCAGCATCAATCTGTCCTGCTGGCAGCGCTTAAAGAGAAGCCAGAAAGCCACGCTGCTTTCTCCAGCTATTATCAGCGATCGGTGTGATGGAAGGCAGAATGCTCGCAGCTACTGCAGCTGATGTGGAAGACACGTGCTGAGCATATGCAACAGGGAGCAGAGACAGAGCCCTCCATCACCCACAGAGCCAGGAGGAACCGGGAGTTTTGTCTTCCTCCACGCCTGGAGCCACAAGACAGAGCCATGCCCCAGCGAGAACTGCAGGAAAGCACAGCACAGCAGAAAAAGACAGTACTCGGTACAGGAGATGGACTAAGAGGGCATGCAAGTGGGCGAGGTATTACCTAAAAGACTGCAGACAACCCCGCTGACAAAACCGAGTAGACACATGAGAAAGCAGCTCTTCTTTCCTCCTCCCTCCACGCCCCCCCCGCCCCTTCCTTCGCCCTGGTGGGTCGTCGTGGCTTATAAAAGCAAAATCGGGAGCGCTGTACCCAGAGAGGCAGCAGGAGGCCCACCCCGATCCTTCCCTGTGGGGCAGTGGGAAGCACAGTCCTACAGACTGGGAGAGACCTGCTCCACCCGCCCTAGTTACAGCACGTTGGGCAGGGCCTCGGATTTAATTCTGCCGCGTGCTGAAGTGGCAGCGAGGGAGCCATCTATTTGAGGCGTTTCAAAGTATTAACAGGCAAAAAACCTGACAGTGAACTTTTACCTTAAATAAAGGAACAGAAATGAATAGACTGAGAAAAACCACATGAACTGGGAGTGGCTGGACGGCATCCCATATTTTGTGGTCACTGTTGAATGGGCTTCTGGGAAGAGAAGAAGAAAGAGTATGGTCAAGGTCTACTCCGTACATAGCAGCTGGAACACTCCAAAGGTGAAGCCAAACCACTCCACCAGTCTGTGCGCACGAGGACACATCTCTGCCAGCCTTCTTACACCCAAACATCCAAAGCCAACACGAGGCAAAGGGGAAAACGCCCTCCAACACCCCACGATTCTCATTCCACTGGAAAGGAACCGACACCGTGGCACCCACGGGCCATACCATACCTTCACAAGGCCGTGGCTCCCGGATAACGTTTTTTATTAACCAGTTCACTCCCTCGTTGAACGCCAGCCCTCCCAAGAAAGAGATCTGTGAAGGCAAGACAACTGTGTCATCCTATTTAAAATATCCACCTACTTACCAGGCAATCCCTCTGTTAAGAAAACCCCAAACCGTGCATTTCTAATATTCAGCTCCTTAGGTGATAAGCAGCAGCTTCACCATTCTCTAGCAGAGGAAGAAAAGCTTTTGTTTTTCAGCCTGCTTTGTGTATCTGGCACCACGTTGCATAGGCACAGCTTTTCAGCAGATGATTCGCAAAGACAGACAAAAATGACACTGTACAGCAATAACATTTCCAACAGCAAGTGCAGAAAGCAAAGTTTTGGGACAGGGCAGAGGTTTCTAGGGATTGTCGCTCACTGCCGACCAACAGGGGGAGCACACACCCCATTATTCGAGTAAATAGCTAAAAGAAAAACTTTTTAGGTCTTCTCTTTTCCCTCTACAGATGTTTTTTTCATCCTGAAGCTCCTGTAAATGAAGGCACGTTGTGAACTGACACAGCCCACTAGCATTTGTTTTTGCTGTCACCCCACCATCCATCCCCCTCCCCTACAGCAGTCCCGCTGCTGTGACCAAATTCCCAGCTGGTGCTGATCCTCTGGCTCCTTCACACTCGGTCCCATTTCAGATGAAGCCATTTTCCACCCTGTGTCCTGAGGTGAGGCTGCTGCAAGCCAGCTGGTGCCTCACCCCAGCTCAGCAAGGATTTCTCCATGAAGTCCTTGGTATAAAGGACTGGGAACCAACCTTGATGCCACATCACCACCATCCCCAACAAGCCGGGTACTCAAAAACCCACGAGTTTGTGACGAGTTCCTCTAGCTTATTCTCTTGGGCCAACAAAAAACCTTCGGGCTGCCTAGAATTAAAGCTGCCTCTCTAGCCAGCAGCAGTTCAGAACCTACAAGTCCCATTCCCAGGTCCCTTGGGCCATTGGTTCCCATGACACCACGGCCTCGTGTTGGAAATGTGCTGCCAAAAGCCTTTTGCTGGCCCCGTTTTATCTGTTTACCGAGGGCAAATGTCACAAATTTGTACCTCCTGAAGGGAATTTAGCCGTGACACTGATTCCCAACTACCTGTCAGAGCAGACAAAGAGTTATGCATCAAGAGTCCCTCATTGCTCCCTGGGACAGAAGCAAGAATCAGTTCTGTCCCTGCTGCTCAGTGCCCAGCTGGGAAGCAGCCCTTACAGACAGATCCACTCCCTTGGGAACTCGGAGGCTTTATTTTGGACCCCATTTTGTGCCTCGGCAAGGTTCAAAGAAAGCACATCCTGCTGAATTACAGACACTTTCCTGCACACACTGCCCAGCTCACAAAACCCACTCATGCTGGGATCCTGCTGCATCTCAGGACAAGGTAGAAATATTATTTCCCACCCTGCAACAGCCACCTTCAGTTTCTCAGGCATCTCCCACTGATGTTTGTAGACAGCTACTGCCCAAAATACACCACGGAGTAACAGAATGTCAGCAAAGACTAAACCTGTTACAAGTGACAGGGTCTCCTGCTGCTGACAGGAGATCACCTTCCCTAAGCTGGCTCTTTAAAACAAAAAGAAGCGTGAACACAGGAGCAGCGAGCCATAAATGAAAAGATTTGTGTCCAAAGAAGCTGGAAGGGAGAGGAGGACTCACCGTGTGAAGCTCTCTCTTGAATATGATGAGCGTTACAAAGCCGACGATAATGAATATCGGACCGAGGCTCAGATAAGCTAAAAGCTGACCCGAGAAATCACCTAGGGAAACAAACGAGAGAAACAAATCAGGTGGCTCTTTCCCTCCCCTTCATTCATGTTGCCTCTCCCTGCCCCGGCAATTCCCAGCAAACACTCCCCAACCAAACCCTTCCCAAAGGGGGTTCCTTTTCAGCTGGATCAGCCCCCTCATCTGTCTCACCGTGTGTCTGCACCACCACTGCCATTAGCAGCACGGGGAGGAAATAAACAGCTAAACATTGCAGGAGATGAAAGAGAGAGGAAAAAAAGGAGACTGCTTTTTACCAGCAGCCCACTTGTACCATACAGGGGTGCCTCTGGGCCTCCACCCTGACTAGAAAATGTCCAGGGAGAACTGGGGAGCAGGGCCAGGACCTCCCAAGAGGACACGAGGCACCTCAAACCCACCTCTTTATCCTCCACTGTCACAGAGGCAGGAGGAGGTGAACGTAAGAGAATAGCCAGACATTGCAGCCCAGCTCCTGGCACAGCAAACTTTAACCTCAGCCTCTGAGCACGGCAAATGGGAAAAAAAAAATGGCATTGCACTGCTCCAAAGTTCAGGCTGCTGCTGCTGTTGCCTCACAGCTGTGGTTGCATCAGGTACAGCGTGCAGATTCCTCTTCACTTCCAGGCTGTGTTAGATTTGGGAACCGGCAGCAGCACACAGCTCTTGCAGTAGTTTTAGTTCACAACCCTGGGGAAATTAGGAAGGATTGGAGGACAAAACCCCCCAGAACAGTAGGTTTTTGCCGGAGCGTGGTTGCATTTCGGTTTTAAGTGTTGGAAGACCCCAAATTGGAAACTTTTCTTCCACCCTGCAGCCGGTTTGCCCCGCGTCCAGCAGGCTCCACGCTGCTCCTCCACCCGCTGGGTGCTGCTGCCCCAGCTACGCAGAATCAAGCCCCTCACGGCTCTGCGTGAATCCCAAACACTCCACAAAACCTGGCTTAAACGATGAGGAAAGAGCTTCAGGAGTATTTCCTGCAGTCTGAGTCCCCAAGGCATCGGCGAGAGGTTTCCTCAGCGAGGCACCAGCGTGGCTCAGGTCATTCCCGCTGCTGATCCATGGCAGGCAAAGATTTTGGTCCTTTATACCAAGCCCTGATTTTGCCAGGAAATAACCAACCCGACGACTGGCACAGATGGTGGAAGAACACATAACGAGACAGCCTTTAATTTAAATAGCACCGGCAGCACCCAGCTCCAGACCCTCCCTTACCTCACCACCTAGCACACCCCGTAAATCCCTCCCCAGCCTCCAGCAGCTCACATCCCTCGCTCCAACCCAGCCCAGGAGCAGGAATCGTCGCCCAGATGCCGCCTCCAGGCGCAGCACCGCGTCCTTTACTCGGGCAGCTGCCAGCTCTGCACACCGTAACGCCCCAAACATTTCAACTGTCCGCTTAAAACAGCGCAGAGGTGGCATTAATGGTATTTCAGATCGCTGTAGCCAGCAGCAACCAAACACAACCGCGTGCTGAAGCTGCTTTTTCTGGGTGAGGAGGCAAATAAACAGCTGTGCGTTAACTGGAGGCTCAGCTCTGCCCTGGGAACTCCATCAGAAAGGCACTGACACCATAAATGTGCTCTGAGGCGGCTGCAAATCCCAGGGAAGGCAGAGCAAGCAGGAGGGCTGGCAGCCCTAAGCCCACTCAGACCCAGCAGCAGGTTCCCCTTTAACCCTTCTATAAAGTTATTTATTTCTTCATTTTGCTTGGTATTTAAAATAGGAAGCAATTCCTACAAGCAGGGAGAACAGAGCCCACCAAAAGCACCCGAACCTCTGGAAATTGCAAGAGAAAGATCTGTGTGATGTACAGTCCAGGTTATTTTTGTTTGTTTGTTTTACTTCTGCTTATTTCAAGTCCAGCCTTCCCCGGGCAGGGCATTATTTGGGGATGAAGACGCAAAGCAGAGAGCCCAACCGCCTCGTTTTAGGGATTCAAGAGATAAACGGATGAACCAGCACCCGCAGATCAGAGGCACGCTGTTGTTTCAGCCTCCATTCAGCTCCTACTTCTGCTCTAATTCAGCATTTCCCCCCAGCAACCTTTCAAGGGAAACGCGCAAGGTTTACCACACCAGCTCAACCTGTACACACCAGAAATATGAATCGGCAGCGCTACCCACATCCTGCCACAAGGTCTGGCTCTGCCACCGCCGCTTCCTACTGAAACATCTCTCTGCGGCGCTGTCGCTGCCCATACTTTGTGTCGAGGTGCACACACAGGGACAGCCTCTTCGTTTCACGCCTGTTTACACCTGCAGATACTCCTGACAGGTCGGCGTTTCCTCTCCTCGCACGTGTTCCGATAGAACGAGTTTGGGAACAATAAAAATATCTTCAGGAAGCTTGAAATTCCAGCCCGCGGCGCGCAGACTTGAAGCTTCTGCTGGGAGATGAAACACCCGACGCAGCTCTGAAGAAGCCAAACATCCCAGCTTCTTTCACCAGATATTGCTGGGGTGGGAAACGAGCCCCAGCTGGGCAGCCAGCACCCCCAGCAGAAGTCACAGCGAGGACTGAGCATGAAATACAAGCACAGAGCGAGCTCCTTTGCTCTGACACATCATTTCTCTCATCAGGAACGGTGCACACTTGCCTCTCCAGCTCTGCCTCATCTTAGAAATCCTCCGACACGTGAGGAAGAGACTCTGTCACCCTGCAGAGAAGGGCTCTGCCTCTCCAGGGCTCTCTCCTTGCAGAGTTTGTCCGAGGTGAGAAGGCTCAGAAGGTCGCAGAGCTTTAAGAATCCCAGCTGCACTGAGGAGAGGAGTTGTGTTGTGTTTTTTTTTTTTTCCTCCAAATAATAATAAAAAACAAACAGAGCAGGAACTCGGTGTCTCTCCAGTGAAAAACTCACCCTACAGACAGGAAGTCCCTGAAGATGAGTTTTAAGCCTGCAGCAGCAAGTCATGCCATGCAAAGTAATGCATACAGGGAAAAACAGCCCTAATTACACAGCCCTGGTGAAGGGACTTAGTTTAACTATTCAAAATAAAAAATAAAAAGTCATCTCTGGCTTCGTGTAAGCACAATACCTCCAGAGCAGCACCCAATGCTCCGCAGCAATGAGCCAAGAAGAACATTTTTAAGAGCAGAACAAAAGTTACTGTTACAGCACTACCACAAATTCATTCCGTGACTCTTGCCGCGCCACCTGAAAAAGGAGCAATAAACACAGGAAAGGCAAACAGAAAGGAGACGGAGACAGCAGGAACGGCACCGCAGCCGCTCTGAAAATATCGAGTAACTCGGATTTTCGGCTGAAAAGGGAAAATGAGAATCCAGCAGTTCTGTAAGATCGCGAATGACACGGGGAAAGGGACAGCAAACGTTTGTCACCTCTCACTGACCATGAAATAGCGAGCGTTCAGTGGAATTACTGAGCAGGGGACTTCAAAGCAGAGAAGAAACACCATTAAATCACAAAGCTCAGCGCCAAGGGTAGAGATCCAAAGCGGAAATAGGTTCAAAGAGCAATTAGGCACATTTGGAGTATGGCTTTTACATACCCATAAAGGACATAACAATCCTGCTGCCATCACCAGCTCATTACTGGAAAATAGACAGAAGCAGCATTATCCCTGCCTACCTAGTGCCAGGGGCCCCACACGATGCCAAATCTCACAAAAAAGCACAGTTGCTGCTAAGAAAAGCACCAGGACCGACCGTTTCCCAAAGTGAGAGCATTTTTAGAGCCCCCCCCCTCTTAAGCAGCACGGTTTAACGCCCTGTCAGGTAACGCTGCAGTGAGAGTTTCTTCTCTCTAGGTTTGATTTTGACGTTTTCCATCAATATTTCCCGTTAGGTCCCAAAAACACCGCTCAGACCATTTGCGGGCAACCCCACCACAGCGTTTATCTGCTGCTTCTCAGCCGCTCTCGCTGAAAGCTGACATTGCAGAAAGCCCCAAAGACCGAGCACTAAGGACGGGTGCTTGGAGTGCCTGAAACACCACGGCTGACAAGGGAACACCAGACGGAGACGGGAAGGACGAGCACCCTCCTGCAGGCACCCATCCCTTCCACAATCGCAAGCAGAAGCCCGAGGAGAGGGCTTCATCTGCCAGACAGGAATCAGCACTGACTGATTTTCAGCTGGTCGCAGGGAAAGCGCCTGTCGCTCGAGGCAGATGAAAGCAGGAATGACAACTCTTCTGTACTGCAAGACTTCAGAGAGGAGAGATTTTTAAGAGCCAGGTGCCACAGCGGGCCAGCAGCCTCAGGGACCGGCCAGGAGGCAGCGAGTTCGCCACCCAGCTGAATGCATCACGCCGAGACAGCTTAATAATTGATGTGGGTAAAAGCAGGATCCATTTCTCATTCCCTCCCTCTCTATTAGCACGGGGTTACATTAATTCCCCTGCACCGAGCACGCTGCCAACATCGTTATTTTATAAATGTATTATCTAGCAGCTTTATGGACCTGGCCAAAAGCCCCACACAGGCAGGACACAAACAGCTTTCTAAATAAAGTTAGAGTGCTCTCCCCAGACCCAGTGGAAAGCATCAGACCTACCAGCTTGCTGCAACTCATTTTTTCTAGACGAAGGTAAAATTAAGACTCTTTTGTACCTCCAGATGTTTTAATTTTTAGCCTTTTTTCTCCATTTCACAGCCTTCCAGCATCAGGTATTTTATCCAAGCCAAACACGACACTCTGTACCACAGAACCCCAACCTTGGTGGCGATTTACCCGCCCTAGACGGTTACCTGCTGTGTTTGCCTGTATAAAAGCAGCGAATACAGAGAGAAAATAACCGATTTGTCCCATTCTTTAAGATCTGGCAGACAACCCTCGTGCAGTGAGGTCTGCAGCACCCTCACTTCCCAAACCAACCCAACAAACAGCACATAGGACACGCTGTGTACAACCCCAGGTTTAAATAAGGGCATAAGAGGAATCTACCAGCATTACAGGAGAGATTTTATAAATATTCCGCCTTCTCTCCTAAACTTTCCTGCGAATAACCGTGAGGAGGGGCAGCAGAACCTACGGGGCGAAGGCAAACACAAGGCAGGCGAGGAAACACCAGTGTTTCACTGAACTGTGAGGCAAAAATGCCGCTGTTTCAAGGAAGCGCGAGGGAAAACCCTACAAACCAGCCGTGCTGGTGGCACAGGGACTGCATCTCCTGCTCCAAAGCCTTTTGGTGCCGCCGTGTCCCGGGGCTCCTGGCTGAGGCGTTACTTGTGGTCCCAGAGACCCCTGAGGGCTCTGGGGCGCTTCTGAGGGCAGCTCCCACAGGACCCGAAGCCCACACGCAGGGCTTATTAAGGCGGGTGAGGGAGCAGCGAGGCGCCTTAACCCCAGATTCGGGTTCCGCACCCCACAGGCCGTTTTTTCTCGGATTTTCCACCAAAATCGCCAAAAAGCAGCCCCCACACACACACAGCAGCGCCGCACGAGGCGCCTCGACTGCGGCTCCCCGAGACCACCAGCACCGCCGAGACCGCTGTGGAGGACGCTCCAGGGCGGGTAGAGCCTCGCCCTGTCACACCATATCGCCCTGTCGCCATGTCGCCGACAGGCAGCGCCCTGAAGCACTGCCCCCCCCCCCCCCACAAAGCCCCTCAGCCCCCGGGGCACGGCGCCACCTCGCAATGCGCATGCGCGGCGCCCCGTCCTCCTTCCCCCCCCCCCATAATGTGGCTCACTATCTGGCAGCGCCCCCCACCGCGCACGCGCGCCTCGCCGCCTGCGGCTCGCAGCTCAATGGCTCACTATTTGGCAGCGAGCGGCCCGGCCCTCTCTGAGGTGCGGGGGGGGCCGCGGGGAGCCGCTGAGGGGAGCGGCGGGGCGGGGGGGGGCGGCGCGGGGCTTTACCTGCCGGGTACTCGACGTGGGTGAGGGAGAGCGGCCGCCACGGAGCGGGGAGCGAGCACTCGCCGACTGCGGCCATCTTACCCGGATACCGGGCCGGGGCCGCCGCAGCCAATCGCCGCCGACTTAAGGGGCGGCGCGACCAATGGGCGGGGGAGGCCAGAGCGGCGGGCCAATAGAATTGAGCGGCAGGTGAGGCGCCGGCCAAGCGGCGGGCAGCCAATTAAAAATCCAAGCCGGGGAGCGGAGGGGCCAATAGGGTGCTAGGAGAGGTGGCCAATGGGAGAGGGGCGCAGGTAGCAGGAAAGCCAATCGAGAGAAAGGCGGGCCTCGTCGCTTTTCCTCATTGGGCAGGGGAGCGATGCAGATTAGCCAATCAGCGGCTGCCGTTGCCGCCCGCTCTGAGCCAATGGGCTGCGGTGCTGGGGGGGATGGCGGGGGGCTGAGGAAGGGGCTCGGGGGGCGCCCAAGATGGCGGCCGCCGCCCTGTGAGGGGCTGAGGCGCTGAGGGGCCGCTGCCAGCGGGAAGCAGCCAACAAATAAGGGACAAATCAAATCGCCCTCCCCTCTGCGGTGGGGAAGAGATAAGTTTTTGGAAGGTAACGGTTCGTTTCTACAGGGCTGGGGCAGTGGGTGAGGGTAAGGGCTCTGCCCTCACAGGAGGGGAAGGGCTGAAGCAGAGCGCTGCTGGGAGGGGGGAGTGGAAAGGAAGGGGGAACAGTGCACAGGGCTAAAGCGTGAAATAAAATCCTCACAGATTCACTGCTAAAGCAGCTGCTGCAGGTACTGCATGTGTCCTATTGGAGCCCGGTGACAGCTGGTTCAGGTAATAAGTTCTGTTTCCACTCCTCCCACCTTTGAGTACTGAAAATGCCCCCTCTGAAGCCCAAATCTAAATACACGCTTCCCTATTTGACCACAAGACTTACCTAGGGAGCCAGAGCAAAAAGCAGCACACACAAAGCACAGCGCTCCGAAAGCTGCGTACGCAAGCACGATTACACAGAAAAGCCCCTAGAAGGCAAATATAACTCCAGAGCAAACCACCGAAATTAAATCAAGCTTTTTAAAAAAAGTATGCAGAAGCTGCTCAGGGAGTAATAAACTTAAGTAAGGAACAAGGGTTTGCTTTTTGTATGCCAAGATAGCGCACGCTAGGATTTCTGTCCCTTAACGTATTCATGTTTTCACATTCTGAAATCTAAGATTTCAGAATCGATAAAGCACACCTTTTCTTGCGGCCGTAATCCACCAGTTTTCAGGTAGTAATTACAATTACGTCCAGTTAACTTAAAAGCCTTTCCAAAATTGACGCTCTTCTTGGCATTTCAAGGAAAATAGCATTGAAGTCTTTCTATTGGGAAAGAGAAAATATTTACTGCGGAGGTTCAGTTCACTTCAGAAGAGTGATATAAGGTAGCATGAGTGATTTACTGCTTTCATTATTCAAGTTAAGTAAGTCTCCTCCTTCCTGAGCTGTTGAATATAGAGTTATGCTGGCAGAGTGGATTACATTTGATCTATGTACCATGACAAGCACTGAAAATTGTGGGCTTCATTGCTATATTCACCCACTCCTTCCTGAAGATAAGAAGAAAGTGTCAATACACGGAGCAGCCTTTGCTCTGCTCCTTCAGCATAAGAAAGCTGAAAGCTGCTCTGGAGATGTAATGAGTATACAGTCTGACACCATGGAAACCAAGATAAACTCCTTTTTAACTCTTTCAACTAATGTTCTGGGTGGGGCACGAGACAAAAATTTTCCTATTCATGCACATCTTATTTGCATATATCACAGTTCATGACAGGTTTGCATTAACGCTAACTGAAGCTTTTTTTTTATTATTATTTTAAACCTATGGATGAAATTTTAATCACTGTGGAAGCAAACAACATAATCTGATTCAATCTGGTTTCTGTATCATTTGAAAAGGAAAGTATTTACATACTGTAATTGTTTCAGAAGAGTAAGATGCGTTTCCTGCATGGCTCAGCAGATAGGCATCTCTGATATCAGCCCAGTCTTTACTCTGTGTTTATTTCACATAGTTTGGGAGGCTGGTGAGTATACTATAAGAACGAGGACAATGTTTAATAATTCTGTTCCTTACTGGGATTTCTGTTATCAGTTCATTGCAGCCAGCTAGCCTACCCACCCCACAGCCAAACACAGTCAAACCACCAAGGGAAAAAAATATGAAAGAGTAAAACCCCAGAGTTTTCAACCACTGCTCAAAGTGCAATGAGTTGTCTTGTTTAGTTTATAGCTTGCTTATTCTCAGGACTTGTCTGCTGTAGAACCAGGAAGACTCCTCATACCAACAAAACCCTTCAAATTTACTTGCTGTAAGTTTAGAATTTTGACCCTAGGACAAAGGAGCCTTGCTTTACACCATGACTCTAGCATGAGAGATGTCACCACAGCTGCAACCTGTATTGGAAACCAAATACCAAGTTGCTAGCACATTTCACCAGGAAGTTCAAAAACAAAACCCACGGTCGTGAAGGAAAGTTTTATTTTGCTTGTAATGCCCACATCCTAAGGTTAGAGGTAAAAAATAAAATAGCTGCAAAGATGAAGAAAGAAGCAAAACACAAATCGATTTGTACACCCTTAGGAGATCAAGAACAAAAAAATAGGCACAAGTTTACATTCATTAGTTTGATATGGCAGAGGAATGTTCAACCGAGGAGGGGTAAATAAAATCCTACTTTCCCACATCCTTGTATAAGACAGCACAAGTCGTGCTTTTCAAAGCCACGCTGGTCTTGTAGATACAAGAAGGCAGACTTTTCCTCATATATACTTTTTTTATTAATATATTTTGGCTTTAAAGATTATAGAGACCCTCCTAGAGCCACGTGGCGTAGTCTCTGCATACATACTAAAGTACCCAGTATGTACTTCAACCACTACTGAAGCTCATTACAGCAACCTCCACATAAAAAATGAAAGTCATGCATATTTGAAGTTCTGTTTAAGCATCAGAAACTAGTGAAGGGTTTTATTTCATAGCTGGTAAGCCATCTCAAATCCCCATCAGTGTTAAAATCTCACAAGTGGCAGCCCAGCAGGATTTAACCCCTTGAGAATAAGGGCTCGTTACAAAAGCGGCAAATATCTTGTCTCTTGAGATCTAGCCAAATACATCTCATCTGCTGCTAATACTCAAGCACCTCTTTTGTTAAGCACAAAATGTGAGGGAAAAAAAGATTTTCAAGTGTCCCCTCACTAAGCTGGAGGGGAAGCAGTTGCTGAGTCCTAGCCTTTTACTCTGCCCTGCAAAGCAGATGAGTTGGTTGCCACTTTCAGCCAAGCACGGCTCTGGAAGAGATGAGTGGGAGCAGCCCAAACCCCTGCTCAGGTTCACATCCAAAAGGAGCTGAATGCAGCTGGAGACAGACCAATGCCTCTAAGGTCAGAGAGCTGCTGGCGCAGGAATACCTCCTCTGAACCCACTGATCTCAATGATCCCTTCTAGAGGCTGCAAGCATCTTCCTTTTGCTTTTCCTCTCAAGTCACAGTGGGGATTGGGGAGGGAGAAAGCGCAGTAATGGAACAGGAATGGGCAGCGCAGAGAAGTTTAACCTTGTCCCCAGGAAATAGCAAGTCAGTTCGTCTCCGCAGACATCCGTGGCTTGTGCAGGAACAAGTCAGTCACGGCGGGTGGAAGGGGCTACAAGAAGCTGCAGATGTCCTTGGGGAACATCCACCTTTACCTTCACTGGAAGGGCCGTACAGCCCACGTGGAATAAGGGCTGAGGGAAAGAATAAAACTGCAGTACAACTGTCTTCCATGTCATTGATTAGGAATTTACAGTTTTAATTTAAAAAGCTACAATGCACGTTAGCATTTGCTTCACGAGGACCCTGTTGCAGTGTCCTCTCCTGTGAGGATGCAAAAAGACCGGGGGCAGCCGTCACCACCCTCGTCGTACACAGAGGGCAGGCGGCCCCAAGCACCAAGACACCCAAAGCACTAAATAAATACACATAAAACAACACTAAAACTCTGAAGTGAACAGCACTGATTGTTTAGAATTACACCCCACCTTGTTACATCAATCTTCACATTTTAGCATCTTTTTAACCACTGTACAAAGCTGCTGAAGTTTCTCTTCCTAATAAACCCGCCATACGAGAGCACAGAGCGCTATGAAATACTTTTGGCAAAGCAACTTGCTTCCAGAATTGAGCATACTTTCACATCACAGTTTACACAGAACAGGTGTGCCACGCGTACACAACATCCTCCGTTTCCTCTCTCACTACATGCTGCCAGAAGCCAGACACCTCAGAGACCTTTCCTAGTTCCAGTTGCTCTCTTAAATCCTTCCCATAACAATTTATTTCACGCAGCCTCGCTCAGCTCAGCTGCTCCTCACTTCTGCCTCCACATCGCCTTGTTTAT
The DNA here is from genome assembly GCF_964211825.1 of Aythya ferina. NCBI lineage: Eukaryota > Metazoa > Chordata > Aves > Anseriformes > Anatidae > Aythya > Aythya ferina. The sequence continues at coordinate 3,708,127 of NC_140318.1, read as the reverse complement.
TGCATTAAACCTGGTCGTCAGCATAAGACACATTGGTCGGATGTGCTTACAGAACAGCTGGTATGTGCTGTGCGCCTGCCCTCTCGCAAGCATCCCAGGAGCATTATTTACTCCTTTTACATCCTCTTGTTTACTCTTTCCCTGCTTGCTTCCTTCCCGCTTTTACCAGCGGAATCCACGTTAGGCATCCGAAGAGGAAGGAAGAAGAAAACTATTCTCCAAATCCGTGCACTGATTTTTCCACTCCTGTGGAAACTCCAGGTTCTTACATTTTTTTTTTTTGCCCTTTGCAAAGATAGGGCTGGGCAAGATTTGTGCTTTCTATCTGGGACAGCACAAGGGATAAGTCAATCTGGAGAAATCCAGCATGGCCCACGTTTTTGTGCAAGTCCCCATTTTCTTCCTGAACACCTCCTCGTTCTGAGCCTGGGCTTTGGAGCCTCGTGTGGGCTAAAACAAGAGAAAGGACACGAAGGCCGAGGGCTAAGCCTCTGAGGCGTTACAATCACAGAGGACTCGGAAAATCTCTGCAAGCCTTGCACAAAAGCCAGGGCTTCTAAGTCCACACTCAAATGCTGCCGGTATCCACTTCAGCACACGGTCCAAAGCAGGCAGAGACTTCAGGAGCCAGCTGCACCTCAGCATCACACGGCGTGAGAAGAGCCCATCTCAGCACTACGAGGACATAGGTGCACATGCATTTGCTATATCACCAAAACTGTATTATGTTTCTCAGGATAAACACAATAAATAAAAGAGTTTTACCTCTCTAGCAGCTTGATCCCAGTTCCCCAGCTACCTGCACAGCATCTCCTGTACATCCCGTCCAGCTGTACACGTCTGCCTTGTGCGTAATAGGAAGGAGCACCACAGAGCACCACTTCTACACCAGTTCCCTCTGCTCGTGCACTTCACGCCCTGCACCTCCTACCCAGTGAAAACTACTGGCGAATTCTGAAATACGGCAAGGCACTTGGAGGGATGTTAGAGACCTTGTGCACACACGGGCAGGATGCAAATCCTCCCCCTCCTCCTGCCAGCTTGCCTTAAGGGCAAACGTAGACCTCAGCAGTCTCCTAAGGGAAGATGACCGCAGCACAGAGCGAGTCACCTGGCCCGTGAACAGCCACACAGAGGGAACAGACCCACTTCCTCGGAGCTTCAGACTGCTTACAAAGGTCTGCATTTTACTTCAGTGCTTTACAGAACTATTTCTTCCTCCCTGGGAAAAAAAATAAAAAAATAAAAAAAAATCCTTGCTTGTCACATTGCATGTGCTAAAATATGTAAAGTAAAATCAGCAGTAATGTCAGTGGAAATACAGCAGAGAAATAGTGATAATAAAAATCCCAAAGCAGAAGAAACCTTGAGAAGCTACGGGTCAAGTGGAGAATTTACCAGTGATGTTCCTGCACCCCACACAGTCACGAACAGCAGGGATCAGCCATCTGCCAGGTAACACGCAGGCAGCACAGGTACGTACGTTGCCCTTTTCATGATATTTGGGCAAAAATCTCAGCCCAGACAGTTCGTGGGTTATGACACATTAAAAATAATAATAAAAAGGAGGGTGGAACAAAGAAGAAATTCAAACCATAAGCTGGCAAGTGGTCCTGGATCCATCCCAGCAAACAGTACTGGCTACAGAAAGCAGAAGGTCCCACCAGGTTGCTGCGTGTTGAGATAGTCCCGTGGCCACCACTGAACACTGCAGGTCGTTTTATCCAACTCCGGGAGGAAAAGAGTCCTTGTACCAAACCGTTTTCCTCCTGCCTGACATCAGATGAGCTCCTTCAGAGGCTCGTTTTCGCCGGGAAGCGTGCCGTTCATCTCGGGGGCGCTCTCGGTGCCCAGATACCCCAGGAGGATCTCGCTGCGCCGCCGCGACAGCTGCAAGATGTCTTCTGCCAGCAGCTGCACCGTCGTGTACCTCACGTTGTCGAAATCAAACATGTCCTTCAGGTACTGCACTATCTGGTGCTGCAAAGAGAAGAGGGAGGCTTTACGGTAAGGTCCTGCCAGCAGCACCTGCCCGGACGGCAGCAAGCAGAGAGCCCCGGAAGGAATTTTGTGTCTGCATCCAAGCAGATCTGCCTCAGGGTGGGTATTACTTTTGTGGCTATCTCCCCTTTGCCTCTGGAACAGGACAGCAGAGCTCCTGAAATTTTGAGTGCTGATGTCCATGGCAATATCCGTGCAAACGTTTAATGAATGCAGCATCAGCCCCTGATGGTTTTATCCACAGGCTTTAAGACCGAGTATGGAACCCTTACAGCACCGTGTACTTGGGCAATGCACTCTCTCAACATACGTATATGCACCCTTAATCTCTTCCCATAGTGATTTATCAATTTATATTTTATAAAATGGATCTTCTCACACATCTTCTTGCTATCAGTCATGGCAAATCACGTTGGGAGTTCTGTCAATCTGCATTCAGTGATCTGCATCTCAAAAAGCAGGGATTTTTTAGAAGGCTTTTGTACCGAGCCAAGTTTCTTAATGCCACGTCAGTCAAAGCCAGCCGCCAAAAGCACACAGCTGCAGCTTGAAGCCGAGAGCCTGCAGGCCTCCCCCACAGCCCAGGTCCAGAAAAGCCACCTTACCTTGAAGAAACCACAGACTTCAGAGAGCTGCTGCTTGGGCCCCAGAAAACCGAAGGCTAGGACAGGGCTGACATGCTCCGATACGGAGTAGAAATGAGAGATAAAGCCATCTGGTACCTGTCACAAGGAGGGGAGGAATCAGTTCTCAGGCAGAATCAGCAGCTTATTCCGTGTTAACTACAGGTTTCTGTGCCAAGAAGCGCTGGGCTTTGGTAACTGAAGAGCTGCCTAAGAACAGCTCTGCCTGCAGAGCTGGTCCAGGGTTCGTGAAGGAGGACCGGAGCTTTCTATCTGCATGTTTCTGAACTACTCTTTCAGGAGAAAAATGAAGATAAAGGGTGCCTGATGGCCGGGAACACTGGCTTTTAAATCCTCACATTAATGATGCGTGAGAATAAACTCAGAGCAGTAAAACACCGGCATTGCAACAGAGCAAAGAAATAACAGCGGGACCCCAAAGCATCAGAGGGGATGCAGCTCAGTTCATTCTTATACCTCTAAAATTTTGTATTTCATCAAGATGTAGGTGATAGCTTTTCAGCTTCAAATGTTTCAGATTCTTTCCCTTTTAATCCATTTGGCTTACCATCAGAAGCCTTCTTTTTGCTTTCAGAACCGACCAACAGGCAGTTGCCAGGGCCTACAATTAAGAGAGAGAGAGAGACCATCACTCGCTGGGATTACTTCCCAGAAGAAACCAGTTTACCAACACATCCCCAAAATCCCAAAGCAGGCCCTCTTGTGCCAACAACTCTGAAGTGAGTTAGAAAATCTGCGTGAACTGGAGGGCGATTTGTCCACTGCAGACAAGCAGAAGTGTTTTCGAGGATTGCTAACACGATCTGGCACAGCTGCCAAATGCCCCAGAACGCAGACAGCTGGTGGAAGGTGCCTCCCAGCCATCTCCTGTCTACAAAACTCATGTCCTACATCCACAGTTGGTGGCCAGGACCAGAGGAAAGCGCTGCTATTTGAGCCTCAGTGTCTGCTGAGGTGCCCCCAGAAGGACTGAGCAGCTGGAAGCAGAAATCACCCACGTCTCTCCCTACGTTTTGATCCTCCCGTCCTTACTCTTCGTTTCCGCTGTCATCCTTTAACATCTCCACACCATCACTGCTAGCAGCCGCTGCAGACAGCGGTTATCGGCAGCAGCCAGGTGCCTTCAAAAGAAGGCAAGCTTTCCTCTAAACGATTTACATGTGCCAGAAGGCTGTTGCTTAGAGTTTCAGGTGGCATTTCCAGAGAGAAGATGCAGCTCAGCAAAGCCAGCTTTTCCCGAGCCTGAGCTCGCAGCAGGTAACTCACCGTCTCCTTAAAGCTGTCCGACAGCCAGCGGTTGCGCAGCACAGCCAGCACGGAGGAGGGCGGATTCTCCAGGTCCTCGAAAGCATCCATGAGGATAAAGTCCAGCACGATATCAAAGAAGCTCATGCACACCACCTGTCAGAGAGCGGAACAGCGTGGGAAGGGAACAGGCTTTAAAAAAAAAAGCAATTTTGAAGTAAGAAGACATAATGAGCTGAGTTTTGCCACCAACATGGGACTGAACAGTTTTCCCTTTGCCCTCCTTCACAACGTATGCTTCCAAAATAACCCCATTTTCAGCAGTTCTTTCAGTCCCGGGCTGTTCCCCCACAGCCATCCTTCTCCAGCTCGTCTCTAACTTTTAGAGAGAAAGCCTTTACCGACCCCTCTTCCCTCCAGCTCCTGCTGGGTGGTTGGCCAGGTCTCTGGCTTCAGCGCGTAGTGCAGCATCTCCTCGTAGCTTTCCAGAAAAGCTTTGGGATTCTGGAAGAACAGAGAAACAAAACACTTCAGAAGGTAAAGCAGCTGCGGGCACGTTACCACAAAGGCTGAGCACTATTTTGAGCTAAAACATCAACACGTGCAACACCTGTGTGCTTTGTGCAGGAAGAGGTTTATTTCTGGGAGGCAGAGATGCCCCAGGCTGGGACTTAAAACACTTAGGGTAGAGACACCCGTACTCAAACCAAGTCCAGGAAGAGCCTGGGAAGTGACTCTCCCTTTTTAGGGGATAACCAGTGGCTAAGGCAGTGAGCTGAGCAGGGGTATGTGGTTGATGGCAAAGGTTTTGTTATCATTTCCCTTTCCTGTGTTTCTTGATGGTGCGTTCTGATTCCTCTGGTGCATTCTGTAACCTCTGCTCTCTCTATAACACGAGTGTCAAACTGTGTTCAGGCGCTGCAGAGAGCCTCTTTCAACAGAATTTGGTTAAACGACGCTAAAAACAGGCATTTTGTTTCTCCCAGTGACCACCAGCACACAGATGAAGCTTTCTCCTTGCAACACACGAGGCAAATTGTGGGCTGGGATGGAGCAGTGAGCATCCACGCGTTCACAAGACACAACTGAAACACCACCAAGCTCCCTACCTTTTCAGCCTTTGTCATCAGTCCTATCACCATTTGCTTCCCAACCTCCCCAAAAAACAGCTGATTGCTTTCATCCTCCAGCAGCTCCTGCAAAGGGAACAGAAGGCTCCGTGAGCGGCAGTGGCAGCTTCTGGGCAGCTCTGGACTTCCCAAACGCTCACTTCCCAGAACTAAAGCAGCAACGTGGCCAGGTAAACACCACCAAAGCTGGCCACAGGGGCCAGGGGATGCTCTTCCCCCCAGATCGAGACAGGATTACGAAAGTTAAGCAAGGGGAGCTTGAGCTGTTTCAGCTTTTACTTGCTCTAGAGGGGCAAAGACTTCGTTCCTGCTTGAATTCAGGAGAACACGCTGCCAGAAACGTGCCGTGGGAGTGCAGGAGCCACGAGGAAGGCCAGCCCCAACCCACTCACTGAGACATCCTCACCTGGAAGGCCTGCCTGACGCAGTGCAGCTTGGCAAGGAAATCCTGGTCACTGTAGCAGCCGAGGAGCTCTGTCCTGGAAGGAAAGGGGAAGGACTGCATAAATGTCACTTCTCCTGGCATCCGTGATCCTAACAAAAATGCTCCTCTAAAAAAAATATCCCAGTCTCTGCCTAGGAGGAAGTAACAACTGCGTTCCCTTTGTACAGCTCCTTGGAGGACCACAGCACCCCTACTACGGCTGTTAGAAGTCCAAACAAGCAGGAAAAATACTAAAAGCTTCCTGCCCCAAAGGGTTATTCTGGTTGTAGGGCTGCTCAAAAGCAAATGAGACGGTCACAATCAAAGGGGCCGTGACACCAGGACCCCTGACTCCAGGTGGCACTCACCTCAGCGTCCGGCACGCAACCTTCCCTTCTTTCACCAGCTGCAGAGCTTCTTCATAGGCTGCCACTGGCTTCGAGAGATGGAAGGGTATCTCCTCAAAGTGAAGGGAGTCAAAGAGCTGTAAAGGTGGCAAGAGACATGAGAAAAGAAAAAAAAGTGATCTCTGATACCTGCAAATACCCAGAGACTGCACACAAGCACGACGTACCTCCTTCAGCTGGGAAACTTTTGTTAGTGCCAATTATTTCATGCAAAGATAATTCTTTTTCCACCAGTTTCAAAGCTGCCTCAGCTCTGACAGCTCAATGTCCCCTAAAATTACCCAGCCAAGCCACGTTACATTAGATTTACAGTATTTTCCTAGCTGTTGTGGCATGTTTTATCATCTTCCTCTACTAAGATGTGTTTAACCCTGCTGTCTTTGTGGCTCCCCTCCAAGCAGTTGACCTGCTATGCACCACTGAAACTGAAGTCACCTCTGCTGCGGAGAAGAAGGAGTCCTCGGAAATGGAGCTGTCCTCATCGTCCGTCCGAAGCCGTAACGACCCGTCCGCCAGGGGCAGCATTAAGGTCTTCTCTGGAGGTGGGAAAGGAGCTGCATGTGTTGGAGGTTACAGACCCCCAGTCCTCAGAGCCACCGTGCTTTCTCTTCCAGCCACCCACCCCCCAAAAAGCGCTGTCACCGCTTCATCGCCTGGCTGATGGAGAGAGACAAAAGCATGGAAAGGAAGCTGCCGGCTCACCCAGATCCAGCAGCATGCTGTCCGAGGGAAGCGAAGACCCAAACTCTTCCTGGAGGTGGTAGGCTCGGTGCAAGAGGGACTCCAGCTTCTCTGCAAACTCCCTTTTCTGGGACTCCTCCTTGAACAGACATAAATGGCACGCTTAATTAGTCAGCTGGCAGGGACAGACTGACAGCACAAACACGGGAGGAAATTTCAGTCAAATAGGATTTACAGTTTGCAGATTAAATGGTGAATGAGAACTTAATCCTACGATACAGCTAATAACGCAAGGGAAGGAAAGCTGCTAGACAGCCTAATTCAAACCCTCCGGCATTTTTAGCTTCACTATTTCATTTTCCTGATTAGAAAAAAAAGTGGAAGAAAGAACTTTAACCTGCCATCCAGGAAAACAGGTGTCTTTATAGATCACTTAATCCTCCTAACTTGTGACTTTAGCCTAATTTCAAGAGGGAACAGCATCAGAAAAGCCATGTTGAAAACAGCAGAGTACCCAGAACTGGATAACAGAGTAAGAGTCCTTGGGTTAAAGTGCTGGGCATAAGCAAAGTTTGCTGTAAGCACGAGTGGATAGACAAAAAGGAGGAGAAAAGTAAGACTTACACAGCATCTTGCCTTCATGCCCCTGTGTCTGCATGAGTATCTCACCCAGTAGATAGAAGCATTAACAAGAAGCACAAAATCTATTTGGATAATGAATCGACTGTTTGAGTCAGTTGCAGAAACACCAAAGGACAGTTCAGGAGGGGACAGCAAGGAGAGAATCCAGATTTGATTTGGGTAAGTTATCCACCACAAAAGGCCATACACGGACTACACCAGGACCGAGCTCCCACCAAGTTACCACTTGGTTTTAGTGATTAACACAAGCAGCTGGTCCTGCTTCTGCTCAGCTCCCTAGGAAGTCCTAGGGACTACCACGATCTCCACGTTTAACACGTTAAAGAGATACAGGCACAACAGCGCCAGGCAAAAAGCTCCTTCTTCCCTCCTCCCAGGTGCTGTGTTTGTTGCAGCCTTTTCCTGCTGCAGCCTCTACTGCTCGAGAACTTGCACGACAGTGACTGACATGATCTGGAAGGTGGGCAGAAAGCTGAAGAATGAGGGGGAGAGACTTATTAGAAAGAGGAAAAAAAAAGAAAAATTAAGAATTCGCCCACTCAGGCTACATAAGGAAGCCAAGAATATAGACAGCTCTTAAACATCGTCTAACCCAGCTCTGCCCTTGCTTTGCTCTTCTTCTACTGCCCTGCAGTGACTCCTCCTAGCAGCCTGGCTGGCCTTCCAGCATGTTCCCCAGCTGCCAAACACAAGAGGGAAAGGCAGGGACCTACCTCTGCGATGCTCTCAGACAAGGTGTCCTGGTGTTTCTTGCCGTCCCAGGGCACGGGGGTGCTCGTGCTAGCGCTGTCCCGCTGCCGGATGGTCAGCGCCTGCTCCCACTTCTGCAGGGCCTCCTCGAACAGCTCCATGCCTGGCAATGCAACCAAACAAGCTCAGATCCTCAGGCCACGTAGGTACAAAGCCATGCAGCAAGAGCCTGCTCGCTCAGGTAACCCAGTGAAGAGGGAATCTTCTCCCCAAGAGAAAGAATCCTTGCCCTTTAAAAGACAGTTTTATTTTCAGTAGAAGTTAACAAGAACATCCCCCAACTCATTAAAATATCCTCTGTGTTATTTTCAAGGTGCTGTTCCCCACAGCAGATCAACCTGACGCTCAGCGAGTAGGAATTGGGAAGCAAATTGTTCACTGGGAAGAAAGAAAAGTTTCTTTAAGTTCTTGTAACTACCGAGTGACTGGGATCAAGGAGAGGACAGGAGAGAGCTGCCTTGGAGAGCACAAAGGTGCAGCCACACGATGCTGGCGATGCTCTGCGTAACTTCATGCTGTGTATTTGTTCTTGCAGTGCCAACCCCGACCCGCTGATGCTCCCCTCGTGCTCGTTTACCTTGCACGTAGAGGCTCTCTGCACTGGAATCACCCCCGGCTCCGGCGTCCCCCATTGCCTGGGCCTCCCACGTCCCTGCTGCTGCTGGTGTTGGACTCGAAGAGTTCACTGCAACCATCTGAGGGAAGGGAGCAGAGCAACAAACGCCCGTTGAAATGCCGATTGCCTTGGAGAGGTGAAACCCCTTGCCTCGGAAGGGGAAGGTATCAGCAGGTACCACCCGCCTCCCACCTCGTTTCACGCCACGCTGCCAGCTGCCCAGAGCTGCAAGGTGAGAAGTGCTGCCCTTCCCCACCCGGCACCAAAAAAAACACCTTCCCCACCAATTTACAGCAAAGCTTCCTCAGGAAACTGCGAGGTGTGCAACTGGGAGCCTGAGCAGGACAGCACTGGTGGAGGAGACAGCCTGAGAAAGCTCCACAGCCTTCTGCACGGAATAACATAGGAAGCTGGGGTAGCAACCACAAAAAAAAAATAAAAAAAAAAAAAAAAAGGAGCAGTTTATCAGCAGAAATACAGCTGAGGACTTTGGCCAAGGGAAATTCCAGTTTGCTTTGTAACCAAACCTCCTCACAGGAGGGCTGAGCACCCAGACCCGCGGTGCAAGTGGCCAGCTTTCTCAAATTTCGCCCTAGTGCACGATGTCTTCTCAGGTCTGACACTGAAGTGCTGGGCTCGGGCACTGCCAGTGAGCAGCGTTTGATAATTTTTCCATACAAGAGCTGGGGGATGAGCTCTTGCCCTGCCTCTGTCGATTCATCTCCGTGGCAGGGCAATAAATCACGCTGAGATCCAGGCCTGCAAACAGTAACTCGCTGCTGCTGACTTATTTACTAGGTGACAACGCTCGGGAAGCCAGACAGGGCAGCAGGGAGAGCCTGCAGCTGTGTGAAGGCTGTTCTGTGCCGTTTTCCCATCAAATAACAAAAGCAACGAGGACGAGGTGGCAGCAGCTCCCTTCCCACGCGGTAAAGGGGGTACAGGAGCAGCTTTCTCTGCGTGGATACGATCACCAGCAGCGGAAAAAGGAACGTAGGCAGCTTATCTTAAGCACACCAGCCCTCAGCAGCACAAACCCTGCGGCTTCTCCTTCCCCACAGTGGGCTGGGAGCGTGAATGGACGCGAGTCCCCGAAAGGGGAGGAGGCCAGGAATGGACACAGCAGGGTCTGCACCTCCCATCGCAACCAGTAACCCCAGGGGAATACTGGGGCAGGCTGCACGCCCAGCGCCGTGTCAGCACTGCCGCCTGCTGGAGGCACGCTTTGACCAGCGCAGGTTTTGTTTTGTGTTTTTTTTTTGGCAACTTTCTGCTGCTTGAATCCTCCCAGCACGCTAAAATCAAGCGATGCCCGCATAGCGCGGGGGCTGGCTGCCCGACAGCTGCCTTCCAAGGGGGGATTTTTCCCCCTTCCTGCTAACTAGACACCAAGAGGGGGTTTTGTGGGACGCTGTGGTGGAGGAAGCTGCTGTTCCAGCAGGAGCTTTGAGCACTGGGGATGTAAAACAGGCCTCGAGGGCAAAAACACTCCCCGGCGCTTCTGCCTCTGGTCTGTCAAGAAAAGTGGATATGAGCAGCGAGGGCTTCTGCTTGGTACAGCCTGAATTACCTGTATTCTGTGCTTGGGAGGCTGTGTGCTCACCCTGCACTGTTTCATTACCAGAAATACCTGGTTTTGGCAGTTCACTTGGTTCAAAGAGCCAAATGAGCCGTGAGCAGCCTGCATAGAGGCAGGAGGGCTGCTGGACCACCCAAACCTCCACCACAGGGGGAAGCCAACGAGCTCCCCGTTGCTGCAGGACCCAGCCACAGCCCAACCTCACACCTGAGGGGGGCACGGAGAGCCCCGAGGAATCACAGCCACGTCCCACACCGGCCCCTCAGTGGCCGAAAACACCGGAGAGACCTTGGGATGCTCCGATTTCAGCTGCACGCCTGCCCCGGACACCTCCAGACCATCGCTGCTCGGTTTTATCACAGCCTGCCCTCCAGTTACACCCCACCTCATCTGCTCCAAAGGTTTTGGCATCGTCCCCCGGCCAGCACAAGCCCAAGAACCCAACGGGCTCGTTACACAGAGGGGTGCTCACGTCTCCCAGCCCACCTGGCAGACCCTTACCGAGGCGAGGCTGTGGGAGGAACTGGAATGTTTGCTGGGCTCGATGGACGATATCCCGCTGAGCGTGTCATTGCTCTTGCTGCCAGGACTCTGGACTCTCTTGCTGGAGTACCCTGCGGGTTGGGAAGGTCACACAAAAACAGGGTTTTAGCCGTGCTGGCCTGTGAACGCAGGAGATGGAGACAGCAAGAGCTGTTGGCTGTGAGGTCCCTGCAAGCTACAAAAAGCGTGGTCCAGGTAAGAAACTACAGCAGTCACAGGAAAACCTGGTACAAAGCAAAACAGTTTCACTGCAGCTGTGAAGAGGGAGGGGAAGAGCACCCTGTCAGGTGTGACAGCAGCTAGGCAAAGCAGCATCCGATACCTAGGAATGAGTCACAGATCTCCTCTATGCTCTCAGACATTAAAAACCTGGTATCAGCAGGGGCCTGAGGCTGAGGATTGAATATTCATTCACCGCCGAGGATGGCAGGAGGGGAGCACAAACGGAAAGCAGCGAGGAGAAACTCCTCCAGCTTCCCCCGGGCTGGGCAGAGCACGGCCACAGCAGCTGCTGGGAGTGCCATCACGAAGCACACTCACAGATTTCCGTGTTTTACAACCAAAACACTCCCCCAGTGCTGTGCCGAGGAGCTGGGTCGATCACACCCCAAAATCCATCCGAGCAGGTGAAGCTGCCCAAAATCCAGGAGCCCCAGCAGCGTGGGACGGACGCTGCCGACCGAAAGCTTGGCCAAAGCCACCCTCCCCTCCGCCCTCCACCCTGGCAGCACGCAGCAGCCACGATCAATACGCAGCCAGGTCACGGCGTGCCCCAGGCTGTTACCATCAGGGCAGGGTGACGAAACAGCTCCACGCTCCTCCTGGGGCAGGGGGATGGGAGCTACAAGCCTTGGGGCTCATAAAAAAACCTCCCCACACACAAAGGCTTCGAGCTCAGGGTCTCTCCTGTTCCTCCAGTGCCCTCGGCATGGTGCTGCAGGTCGGTAACCCCACTCCTCATTAAGGCACTGCGCTAATTGTTTTGCTTTCCTCCCCACCCACTCGCCAGGAACCTTTTTCTTTCTTTGGATGCTCTTTTAACAATGTTCTCCTCGCTACAGGGCTTGGGGGCCTCTCCCTTTTCACAAGACCAACCTTTCTTCACGGACGAGACCCTTCTGGTCGGCAGGATGGGCACCGTGATGCCTCCGGGCTTGAAGCCACACTTGTCTGGAGCAATCTGCTTCTTTCGACGCCGGCGCCGCTTCAGCTGATGAGCTGCAAGAGCCAACGCAACCGTCCCGAGAGCTGTCGCGAACAGCACCTTACGCAGGCCTGGGGAGAGCCGCAGCTGAGAGAAGACAGACTTTAAACACAAAAGATATGAAAGAGCAACAATGAAGAACCAATTCCGCCGCCCGTTTTCCTTCTAAGCAGTTGTAAAAAAAATCAGGTAAGCTGAAACCTATCCCGGCGCTCCCCCTCCCAGCCGCAGCACAGCTCCCGTTGTCTGCTACACAACTTCACAGCAGGGAAACTGCAGAGCATGGATCAAACCTGGAGATCCTTCTCATCAAAGCACGCTGCAAGATTTGCATGCACCCCACAGCAGATGAGCTCTGAGATACCCGAGTTGAGCTCCAGAACCCTGATGCGTATCTGAGCTGTATTGCTCCAAGCGTTGCGTTAATACAAGCAGGAAATATATTTATGATCTTAAAATATATATATTTTATATTTTTTTGTGCTTTTGAAAAAGGGAAAGGTCACAGAGGGATGCGGGAAGCCCTCCTCTCCCTATTCCACCTCCATCCCCACACCCCGGGCCTCTCAGCAACTTTTCCAAGCTCCCACATTCCCCCCAGCACCACCCCCTCGTGCCTCTGCAAAGACTCAGCTAACGCAGGTTCTTCTTTCTCCGCAGACAGCCCTCAGAGAGAAAACCCAAGGAACCACCCAGGAAAGCCTTTCCTGCTCGCTGTACCTGCCCAAACGTCGTGTAAACGAACACGGGGATCTCTGCCACGGTCATTGCCAAGGCCTGGATGATGGACATGCCCTCGGTCCTTCGGAATGCCATGGCTGAGCCAGGACCTCAGCGCCTCCGGGAGCCACAGGTGGGAAGGGCACTGGTGGGTCGAGCTCACGGGGAAATGCAGCTTCCCTCCGCCATCGGGCTCAGCGCCCTGAGGTCAGCCTTCGTGCAGCAATCCTCCTGAAGGACGAGGGGAAAAAATGAGGCCAGTGGAGGGAACACACAACCCACCCCTCCTCGTGCTGCCCTTCGCAAACAGCACGCCAGCTCGCTCAGAGCTGCAGCAACGCTGCTAGAGCCAGGAGATTTAAAGCATCTCCTCCCCAGCAGCAGCAATTCTTGCTTCTCCTAAGCTCAGGGGCAGATTCCCAAACTGCTCTAAAGCAGCAGCGCCGTCCTTGCACTCAATAGCTGCAACCGTGCCAGAGATTTCCACATGCCCCAGAACTGGCTGCACACGGCCGGAGGGACTTTTTGTCAACCCGTGTATAAAAAAAATATATATAAATAGATAAAACCCTGCTGCCCCTCAATTTCTGTGGCTGCAGCAAAGCTCCGCTCACGAGCTCCCAACCGAAAGCTGCTTCCCTGAGAGGCTTCAAAGCTGCCAGAGTTTACACAGCGCTCTGCTGGGCAGCGGGGACGCGCTTCACGTCAAGGACAGAGCTCCAGAAGAAGGCACCGCAACGCGGGAGGCGTCTTTTAAACGCCAAACAAAGTTCTGAACGCTTCGGCCCTGCTCTCCCTGCTAGCCCAGCTTCGCAGCGAGCCTCTTCTGCTGCGACACGGAGCCGTGCTCCAGCCCGCGGGGCTCCGGTGTCTCCGCACACCGAGCAGATGAACCCATCCCATAAATCCAGAGCCCACGCATCGCTCGCAGCAACCTGGCACCCCACAGCCCCGCATTTGGCAGCGGTCTCGCAGCAGCAGCACCCGCAGGGAGCAGCCACGTGCGCCGGGCTCACAGGACAAGGTGAAACGCAGCAAGTTTGGGCTGGAGGTGAGCAAAGAGCGAGAGATTTTGGGGACAGCATCAGGCCTGGGGCTTCCTATCCTTGACGGGTCGGGGGCAGCACGCAGCCAGACGCCAAGGGAATCACCCCTGGGGAGAGCACAGCCCTGCTCAGCCCGGCTTCTAGGGTCACCCCGTGGGGATGTGGAAGCGTTGAGCAATGCCCTACACCCCGTGAGGCTCTGTGATCCCAATGGGATGCCCCATAGCAGCACCGCAGTGTGCCGGGGCTCTGCAAGCAGGGCTCCCCGAGCTGCCTGAACCACTGCAGCAGCTCCCTAAAACACTGCACCCCTGCAGCAGCCCCCTAACCCCATACATCAACCCCCCTAAACCCCCTTAAGCCCCCTGCACCCAGGCAGCAGCCCCTTTACCCCATACACCACCCCCTTTAAACTCCTTTAAACCCCCTGCACCCCTGCAGCACCCCCCTAAACCCTGCACCAAGCCCTTTAACCCCCCCTTAAACCCCTTTAAACCCCCTTAAACCCCCTGCACCACCCCCCTACCCCATACACCACCCCCTTTAAACCCCTTTAACCCCCTCATACCCCTGCAACACCCCCCTTAAACCCTACACCAACCCCTTTAAACCCCCTTAAACCCCTTTAAACCCCCTACATCTCTACAGCACCCCCCCAAACCCTGCCCCAACCCCCCTAAACCCCCTTAAACCCCTTTAACCCCCCTGCAGCAGCCCCCTTACCCCATCCCCCTCCTCCCCCCCCCCGGCAGCGCAGTGGTACGGCCCAGCCCCCTCCCGCCCTGCCCAGCCCCCTCCCGCCCGGGCCGCACCACTCACCGCGGGGGGGGAGAGGAGGGGGGGGGGAGGGGGGGGTGTCCGCGCGCTGCCCCCCTGCGCGCCCTGTTCCCGCCGCCGCCGCGCGCCATGGCCGCGGAAGGGCAGCGTCTCCTTCCCCCGCGCCGCAGCCTACCCTGCCCGAAACCCCGCCCCCTCACCCCCCCTCTCAACCAATCAGAGCGCAGCCCGGCCCTCCGGCGCGCCAATCGCCACGCTTCCCTTCCAGCCCGGCCTCAGGCTGCGGTGGAGAGCGGAGGGCGGGGCGAAAGGCGGGGCGGCCGCCCATTGGCCGGCTCCTGACAGCTCCCCCCCCCCGCCGCCCCCGCGTGCCTTAAAGGGGCCGCGCCCCCTCCCGAGCCGCCCCCGCCCCCTGCGGCGCCGCCCGGTTCCCGGGGCCCGGTGCGCGCCCCGCGGCCTCCCACGGCCTCTCCCCACCGCCCTCCCCCCCCTCATTGCCTCTCACCCTCTCACCCACCCCTGGACCCCCCACCCTTCTGTGGGCCCCCCACACACCCAGCCATTGCCCTTTTAAGAGGCCGCGGCGCGGCGCTATAAAGCCCGGCCGGCGGCGGCCGCGGGGACAGTGGGGGCGCGGCAGCGGCGGTGACAGGAGCGGCACCGGCCCCGTCCGCAGCCATGGACTTCAACGTGAAGAAGCTGGCGTCCGATGCGGGCGTCTTCTTCTCCCGAGCCATGCAGGTGGGGGCCGGGCCGGGCCGCAGCGCGTCGCCATGGCAACGGGGGGGGCTGGGGGGTGACAGGAGGGGCCCTGGGGCCTGAAGAGGGGTCCCAGGGGGGTCCCTGGGGCCTGAGGGGGGTCCCTGAGGGTCTCTGGGGCCTGGGGTGGGTTCCAGGGTCTGAGGGGGGGGGACCCCGGTGTCTAAAGGGGTCCCTCAGAGCTTCAGTTGGGCCTTGGGGGGGTCCCAGGGTCTGAGGGGAATTCTGGGGGGGTCCCAGGGGGGTTCCCGGGGCCTGGGGGGGTCCCAGGGTCTGAGAGGTGGGACCCCAGAGTCTGAGGGGTTCCCTCAGAGCTTCAGTTGGGCCTTTGGGGGGTCTCTGGGGCCTGATGGGGGTCCCCAAGGCCAGAGGGGGGCCTGATAAGAGGGTCCCCAGGACCTCGGAGGTCCCCAAGGTCTGAGGGGGGACCCTGGGGCCTGAATGGGGGTCCCAGGTGCCAGCCCTGCCCCTGTCAGCCCTACAGCATCTTCCTCCACTCCTGTCTCCCAGGCACAGAGCATCCCTCGCCATGCCCCGGGATCCTGGGGGGAGGATCCCTATAAATACTGTGGGTTTAGCACGGTTTTGTTGTCATTTGTTTTGGTTTCCAGCTGGAGGAAAAGTTGTAAAAAGGCATTTTGGGGGTGGCACTGAGCTGCTGGCTCTGGCAGTGCAGGCTGGCCTGAGCTGGAGCCCCCGAGCTGGGACCTCTGGGTGCTGAGGGCTCGGAGCCAGGCTGGGGAACCCCCAGCAGGAACCCACCTGAACCCCGCTGTTGCTGCCACTTCCCTGGGGTGATGGGGAGGCTGCCCAGAGCTTCCTCAAGTTGGTGGTGCAAACGGCCCCAGAGATGCTTCTGACCCCTGCATTGAGGGGTTCCCCAGCCTGCTAGCACCTTGCTGGGGCTGCAGTGCTGTCCTGAAACCGTAAACTGAAGAAACTTGGCTACCCGTGAGGAACGAAGCGTGCAGCAGGTGCTGAGATGTGGCTGCCGGCTCCGTCCGCTCCCCAGGCGTAAGAGCTGGGAAGGAAAACTGCTCCTGGCCAGGCAGGGGAGGAGAGGGGAGGCAAATCGGAGGTGGTTGGGATCCTGCCTGAGAGCTCCAGTCCGGCTGGTGGCTTCAGGACCGGGCTCCTTTTCTACCCGAGGTGTGAGGGTTGACAAAAACAAAGCAGCGCTGCCTCGGTCCAACCCGTCTGTGCCACGGAGGAATCCTGGCTCGTTGAGGAATCGCTCTCCTGTAAACAGATCGCATCTCCTGTAATCGTGCCGGTGAGTCATGTGTGAGGAGCAGAGAAATATTAACTACAGGTGCAAAATCAGGAGCAGATGGAAGGCTTAAAGATGCTGTTCTCATGCAAATGACCTTGGTGGCAGAAGAAAGGCAGAAAGGCTGCACAGAAATCGCGTGTTTGGAAGGCTCATTGTACGGCTCTGATAAGTGTTTCTGAGCTTCAAGGCGTAGGAAGGAGACAGGCATGGGAACAGCGTCTGCACGCCGCTTCTAGAGCAAGGAGGCGTTTATAAATAGCGGCTTCTGCCTGCTACACCTACTCCGCATCATCTTGGACGCGACGATTCGTGTGACTAATTAAGGTAGTAATTACTCGAAACAAAATGGTCAAGGGAGGAGACGCCTCGCCGAGGCAGAGCCCCACCTCCTGAGACGTAATCCCGAGGAGAAGTGGGGCTGTTTGGGGCCGTCCCACACAGCCCTCATCCAGCAGGGGCGAGCATCACCCCGTCACCACCTCCAGGAGCCAGAGGTGACAGCCGAGGCCTGCAGGGATCGGGTTTGTAGCGGTCTCCTTGCCCAGCAGATCTTCCAGGGGAGGGGAACGGCCTGGCTGGAACGAGCTGCGTTGTCTGTAGCGCCGGGGCTGCTCTCCTCAGCTCCAGGCACTTCACAGAGCGATGCTTTACTGGAACTGCGGCGACCGGGAGATAAATGGACTGGCCGTTATGTGCGGTGCTGCTCAGACAGCATTAGCTGTTGCTGTCTGGTGGAGACGTCTGGCCAACACAAGGAGAGCTGGCTGGCACTGCGGGAAGGGCTGTGGCTGTAGCACTGCTCAGGTCGGGGGAAAGGAGGCAGAAGGTGCTCAGACACCCCCCTGGGGTCGCCTCCCAGAGGCAAGAGGTCCAAGAACCGTCCTGGTTTGAGGCCTGTCGAGTACAGCCCGAGGTGAAGAGCAGGAAGGATTTTAGGCCTAGGCTTAACCTAACAAAACTCAAACCATCACCACCTTTACGTGGCTTTTTGTAGCTCAGGCAGCAGTTCGTTGCTCTCCTACCCGAGCTAGGAGCTTGCAGGGCTTGCGTGCTCCTGGGCAGCCAAACCTGTACCCACCGCCAGCAGGAGAGGCACAGCCCTGCCCAAGAAGCTGTGCGGTACCTCCCCGAGGCTGTGTGTGCAGTAAGTACCTAACGGGGCTGTCCCCTGGCCTTTCTGGCATCTCTTACGCTCCCAAAAAACGCTCTTCAAAAAAGCAAAGCGGAAGGGAAAGCAGAGGAAGGTGGCGGTCAGATCTGCTGCCCTGGGAGCGGGGAGACGAGCTGGAAACAACCTGCAGGTAACGGCTGCGTGGCTGAAGAGCTTGTGGGGGATTCAGCAGCCCGCACTCACACTGGCTCCGGGAGTCCCAGCCATCGAGCTGCCATCCTCAAGGGCTGCGGTCAGGTCCCTTACAGCTCTGGGTCCTGCAGACAGACTCCAACCACGTCGTTCTCCTCACTGAAGGAGAACACAACCTCTGGTCACCCGCTGCTTCCAGCTACCAGTAAGCGGGCTCGATCTCTCAATCCCAAACCCCTGCAGAGAAGGCGACGATGGCAGCTCCTGCCCTCCAGGAACCGGTGTCTCTTCCTCCAAAGAAATGCTCCGGGTGCCTCTGTTGCAGCCAGGCTCTCTCAGGGAGGTCTGGCAATCACTGTGGGTTTCTGTCTCCTGTCACTCCTGATGGAAACTTGCTCCGGGCAAAATTGCCCGAGCGCCAGTAGAGCTTTTGGGTGCGCAGCCCCCTGCTAATGCAGTTACCGCTGGCAGCTGGAGGTTGACTTGTTCTGGCCTGAAGCTCCCGAGGCAAGGCAGCCTTCCCCAGCTCTCCAAATCTGGTGATGAAAGAGACCTGTCCCCTCTGCTCGCTGCCCGTGCCGGGGTTAATGCCTTGCCTACCGGACACCTTCAAATTCAAGACCGCGGGAGGTGACTGAAAGGAAGGGTTTTGAAGTCAAGAGGTACAGGCGGGGTCCCGTTTCCGTTTGAAACACGTCTACGAATCCACAAGGGCAAGAATTTTTTATTTTTTTTTTTACTTTCCTAAATGCTTTGCTCCTGAGTTAACAAAGCTGTCCTGCTAATGGCTTCCTTCTGTCCTCTAACACAGTTCTGCTTGGCTCGCAGCCTGGCTGCCCTGACTCCCGCTGACCAAACCCTTGAAGCACACCCTGTGTCTGCTCCAAGGCAGCCGAGATCCAGGTAGTTTTTAGATGCTGACTAAGTGGCGGTGGCTTCTTTCCTACTGCAGCCCTGTACAGGGGCTGAATCTGCCTCTGAGCACCAAAAGGCACCCAGCTGTGCCTTTACCAACTCGTGTGGGGAAAGAGCAGCTTTCCCCCAAGCTGTAACCGCTGGCAGCTGCCCTGACTGCAATCCGGCACGGCTGTGGCTTTTGCAATCCGTGCCTGTTGCCCGAGTGTTTCTCTCCTGCTCCGTCAGCCTGCCTGTCCCTGAGGACGCCTCCAGCATTCCCGCTGGCCAGCCAAGCCTCCCGGAGGAAACCCAACCTTTGGCTGAATTATTGATGCCCTGGAACGTGGCGTGACTCTCCTCTTCCTGGAGAGTGCGAGTGGCACTCGGCTAAAGGCTGCCCTGCATTATTAATCACTCCTTCAGCCTCCCTGCACAAAAAAACAGGGCTGCTGCTCAACTGGGTCAGCTTCAGGGACCAGCAGCAGCCTCTCAGCACCCTGACCCAGCCTCCCGGAGCTGCTCCTGTGGAACCAGAGGAGTTTTGTGGCAGCAGGATCGAGGAGCTCGAGGTTCTCCCCTGGCACTGTGCTCACACAGGCTCTGCCTGCCCTGACTCTCCTGGGTGGGTGTGCACCAAGCCATGCGACAGCCTGGTACGAGCAAACAAGGCTCCCACTTGTAGGGTTTGGGGTGTTTGGAGCTGTAAGAACCACCAGTGCTTGGGGTCTGGGAGCAGCAAGGCAAAATGTTTTTAATCTGGCTCTCTACAGTCAGGAGGAGGGACTGCACGGCGAGCCTGGCTGTTCCCCTGCATCTCCCAGCCTCACTGGGGAGCCTTATTTCTGTCCAGTGGGAAGCAAAAATGCAATCAAATCTCTGAAAGTGTTATGAAAACAAATTCCTAGCAACAGAAATCCTCTAAGTGTGGAGAGACGGAATGGGGGGGTTCTGCTCGAGCAGGCAGACTTCATCACAAGCTGCTCTTCTTCCACCCTGCTCTCCCCTGGGGATGTGGATTTAGGCAACCAGCTCCGAGGATCAGCTGAGACCTGTTGCCACCTGAGATCTCAGACCTCCAGTGGCAGCAGCTCGTAGGATAAGGCAGTGTAACTTTCCTCTAATCCCCTCAGCTGGCTGCGCGTTCATGAGAAGCTTCATCTCACCCTGCTGGAAGCTGCTCCTGGGAGCCGTGGCTCTGCTCATCCCAGCACCCGTGGGCAGGTTCCCAGCGACACGGCGCGGATGAGCGAGGTCTCTGAGCCCCCTGAAAGTCATATTAAGGGACAGGGGAGCTGGGGCAGCATCTCCCCGTGCCAGCCTGCACAGATGAGGAGGTAGGAGCGAGCTGCAGGAGGAGGGCGTGCTGCCAATGCCCTGAGGCTGTGGCCGGCATCGAGCTGGGTGAGGGAGGCACGAGGGGAACGAAGTGGGAACGGAGCAGCAGCCTCCTGTGCCCTCGCACCCACTCCGTGACCTTCAGCCTCTGCCTCGCTGCTCCGAAACGAAGCCTGAAGAGGAGATTTTGTGACCTGCCCCGCTGGAGCTGCGGGCTGTGACTCACGTTCCTGCCCATCCTCCCCTCCTGGCAGTGAGCACGATGCGTCCTCAACCCTCTTGCAGGACAAACAGCTTTTGGTGACCGAGTCCTGGCCCAACGCTCTGCGAATAACCACATTTCCAGGGCAGCGGGAGAAGGGCTGGCCTACGGAAAACAGCAGCAAAGTGCAGGGAGGCTTGTGAACAGCACAAAGCTCCCCAGAACCGAGGGATTCAAGAGCCTGCTGACAGCCCTGGGGAGGGCTTCGGCAGCGATCTGGCTCTGCAGCAACGCTGCGAGAAGCTGACTCGAATCGGCTGCTAGGAAATTGGGTTTAAGCTTGACAGCTCCAGGGCAGCTGCTGGTGCAGGATGTCAGAACTGCAGGAAGAGGAGCTGGACTTGAAAGGGAGCTGAGTTCTCAAGAAAAAAATAAAAATAAAAATAAATCTGCCTGGGAAAGGGGGGCGAGGGAGACTGCTATGCTCGCATCAGAGAGGCTCGGTGTATTTAGGAGAGCTCTAAAACAGCTGACTCGAGCCTCGGTGCCAAATACCTGGGAAGCCCCAGTTTGCTGCATGGCAGTGACTCAGCCCAGCCTGGCAGAGCCTGAAAACAGCCCCGGGCTTCCCACAGCCACAGAGGAAAAGATGCTTCAGCTGCTCCCTCGGGTCCGAGAGCTGCGCCTGTCCCCCAGAGACGATGGCAGGAACCAGGTACGGAGCAGCACGAAGCCCTCGCCTCCATCCCCTCCTAACTGCCTGCTTCTTACCCCACAGCTCACGGTGTAACCTTACCTGCAGGGCTCACGTCTCTCTGACATCCAGCAGCCTTTGCACGTGGCTGATAACGCGGCTCCTGAGCGCTGCTCCTGGCCTGCTCTGTCTCCCTTTGTCCCCAGCGCTGTGCTGGGTGCGCACACGGCTCGGGGTAGGCTTTAATCTCCTGGCACCTGGCTGTGCCAGGTCCTGATAGCTGAACGGGAGCACCTAAAGGCAACAACAAGGACTAAAAGGACAAATGTGACCTCTGTAGGGTGCCGAGGGTTCTTTTAGCGTGATCCAACGAGATCCTGGCTCCATCAACAGCAGGAAACTGGGCTTAGAAAGAGGTCTGATACCATCGTATTTCTCTCAAGAGACCATGTCAGAAGCTGTCCAGCCATCACGTCTCCTAGAGGAAGACTTGAAGAACCACCACTTGCTGCAAGCATTTTCATCAAAAAGATGAGTTTGAGCCTCCGTAAACCCCAGGAGCTCCGTCAGCAGCTCGGACCCTGTCTCAGGGCAAGCACAAGCCCTGTGGTAGGGCAGGTGTCCTCTGTGTGCTTGTCTAAAGAGATAAGAAGTCAGATTTGGGTATTTCTGATCCCAGCGGGTCTGCAGGATGTAGAATTGCTTAGGAGGAGGTAAAAGGAGGCAGCCCAGTGCCTCATTTGGAGGCTCTCTGGTGCTCTCCGGCATGAAGCCACATGTGTATTTAAATAGAGCCCTCACAACTACAGCATTATTTTTACCATGCTACTTGCCTTAATAAAAGTTACTTATTCTGGAACACCTCTCAAACCCGGCCTCTATTTTTAGCTCAATGTTTGTTCTACTCCTTGTTAAAAAAATAAAAAAATAAAAAATGCCTTCTTCCCCTGAAAGATGCCTGGGAACAAAGAAAGACACTTTGAAGGCTTTTATCTTAATTTTAAGATAATTGCATAAGACAGAAGCAGCCTCTCTCGCTCTTAATGGCTCTGTAGCACATCATCATTTTGCTGTGGTAGAACTGAACTTCTAACGACTGCCTCCTTTCTGCAGTTTACAGAAGAAAAGTTGGGCCAGGCTGAGAAGACCGAATTGGATGCCCACTTTGAAAACCTCCTGGCCAGGGCAGACTCGACGAAGAACTGGACAGAGAAGATCTTGCGCCAGACTGAGGTCCTGCTGCAGCCAAACCCCAGTAAGTCCAAACCTCACCGCTCGAAGGACAACCATCGCTCCTACCTCAGCGTTAAGTCATGCCCTCTGGCAGAAAGCCCTGCTCGTTGGGGCTGCAAGGAGTGCGTCTTTGTGCCTGTCCTTCATCCCCTCGTGGCTGAAAGGTGACCGCTGCTGCCCCACGCAGCTCCCGAGGACAGGGAAGGACGGGGAAGGTGGCCGGAGGGAGGGGACACATTCCCCCAGTGCTGCTGTTTGCTGCCCAATGCGTGACTGAGGACTGCAGGCCATGCTGAAAAGTTCCCCGGGCCCCTCCTTCACCTTCCTCCTGTAACCACCGGTGGTATCTTGGTTCCAGGTGCCAGAGTAGAAGAATTCCTCTATGAGAAACTCGACCGCAAGGTGCCCTCCCGGGTCACCAACGGGGAGCTGCTGGCGCAGTACATGACAGAGGCAGCCAACGACTTCGGACCGGGGACACCTTACGGTAAGCCAGCCTGGCTGAGCCCCAAAAATCATCCCCCCAAGAGGATGATTCCCCACTGCCCTTCTGGTTAAGACTTCCACGGCAGAGAAGGGCCTAGCACAGGAGCAAACAGACCACCTGGAGGAGGAAGGCAGACTTACTCTGCAGCAAAGCATCCTCCAGCCTTGTGGGGGACAAGGGACGGGGGCTCCCCAGCCCTAATGCAGTCCTCAAGGCTGGCAGAGCAAGAGAGGAAGCAAAGACCCAAGGTAGCCAAAAATCCAGGGGAGCCAGTGGAACTGGTTACAGGATGCAGAAACCATTGTGTTATTGCCATGGCTTTCTAAATTACCCCGAACAATGACTTGCACTGAATGGTTTTAGCTTTGTCAAGTTTGAGAATTACTTTTTTTTTTTAATCTGAAGTGGTATCTAGTTGTAGTTTCTCTAGGCTGTGAACAGGAGAACTGGCCTTTAAGTGTGGCTTGCAATTAGAAGGGAAAATCATTTCTCCAGCAAGAGAACAAGAAAACAGCTTTGGGAAGGTTGGTGCTTGGTTACAAGCTTCAGAAGGCCCCTTCCTTATCACCCAATGCATCTTGCTGCTCATAAATCCTAGCAGTTCCCTCTTCCTAGGGGAATTTAGGGCTTCTTTAAGCAGCAGACCCGCACAGAAGCACTGCTTGAACTTCCAACTGTCCTTGCTTCTGCCATAAGCTTTGTTGCTGCTCACCAAATCAATCGTTCAATAGCGAATCCTGTTGCAGGCAGAACAGCTCTAACTGCATCTATAGGCAGCGCTGCCCCAGCTGAAGCCTAATCGACTCATTTTTTCTGCTCTGGTGCCTTTCAATTTGCTGCTCTGTTCCTGTGCCTCTGGTTTATGAGACAAAGACCATACTGCCCAAGCAGGTGCAGCAGCAAAAGAACATCAGTGGAATAAGTGCCTCAGCAGGCAGATAAGATCAAAGCTGCACTGGGAGTGGTTGAGAAGAGGCCAGAAGCTGAAGGCAGGCTGGTGGTAGGACTGAAGCTGCTGTGGTACGGGCACGGTCACCTTGTCCAGGCATGGTACACCGTGCCTCCTGCTCCCCAAAACTGGAGCCTGGTAGCACTGGGGGAGTTGGCTTAAGCCAACACAGCGTTAATCGGTTTCTCCTGGAGTTGAAGGCTCCCATCATTTGCAGGGAAGACCTTGATAAAAGTTGGAGAGACTCAGAGGCGCTTAGGTGCAGCGGAACGGGACTTCATCCACTCTGCCTCCATCAACTTCCTGACCCCACTGCGCAACTTCCTGGAAGGGGACTGGAGAACCATTTCTGTGAGTATGGTGGCAGAGAAGGGACACTCAGCAGGGCAGGGAAGGGCAGCTCATCACCTCACGAGGGAGGAGGAGGAGGGCAGGGGGAAGTGGAGACAGTGCTGGGAGAATGCGTCCTTCTTCCCTGGGAGAAAGGATGAGCCCACATCTCTCCCCTTGGGGAGCACAAGGAAAGGGAAATGCCGGTCCTAGGTCTGCTCAGGGCTCCCTCTGGGTTGCTGTCTGGTGTGGGTGAGGACAGCACCTCCTTTCCTGACCCCTGCAGCTGAGTGGGCACTGCAAGCCCTCAGGCTCCCCTGTGTCCAGAAAGTTACGCTGTATCCCTCGCAGCCATGCCCCAAACTCCTGTTAGCAGGATGAACACAGAAACTGCTTCTTTCTCACAAGCACTTTTTGCTTAGGAGATAGATTTGATTCCCAAATGATCCCTCGGCCCCTTTCCCTCCCCAACAGTTCCTAAGCAGCCTGCTCTTACCCCATTTTCTGTCTCTTCCAGAAAGAACGGAGGATCCTGCAGAACTGCCGCCTGGATCTGGACGCCTGCAAAGCCAGGCTGAAGAAAGCCAAAGCTGCCGAGGCAAAAGCAGCGGTAACTCTTTCCTTCATTCTTTTCTGTCCTTCTGACCCCAGGGTTTGGCTCACACGAGCAATGCCGCGAGCTCTCTGGATAAAAATCAGGCTGCCCTACGACCTCCTGGCTCTGGCAGGCATGGGTGGGAGGATTCCTAATCTGGTGTGCAAGGGAACTGGGAGCAGGAGCCCTGTGCCTGTTCCTCAGATGCCCTCCCATGGGAGAGTTGTTGAAACAAACAGTTCTGAGCTGCCAGAGGCTGGAAACTCACACTTACCACGCTCCTACCACCTGACTGACAGTGGTTCCTGGCTGTTCAGTTACTAGCTGAGTGATTTGTGCCGGTAACGACGAGGCTGTATCTTCTGAGGACTTGCTAAATCTCCCTGGGGATCTGGAAGCAAGCCAAGAGAGAGCTGAGCTGGAAGGTGCACAAGAGGAAAGCACGCTGGGGCAATGCAGGACTCCTGGGATTTCAGCCTAGTTGTCGTTTGGCCAACCAGGTCCTTCCCAGGTGGAAATGCTGGGGGAGCTCGTAAGGGGTGGCGAGGGTCAGGCTGGCCACCAAGAGGCCCCTCCTGCAGCCTCCCCGTGCACGCAGTTGGCAGTGCTGTCGGGTTACCTGCTGCCTCGCCCTCTGCCTTTGGAGGATTCGTGGCTGGCAAACCAGCAAAGCTCCCAGGTCAGCGCAGAAGGGACAGGCAAGTCAAGCAGCGTCCCTGTCCCCAGGCCTGAGCAACGGGGCTGTGGGACAAGGTCTGCAAAGTGCTCTCTAAGCTGAGACCTGCCACCTCAGGAACGTTCCCCGGGCCAGGTCAGGTCAGACCCACCAAAGGTACCTTCAGGGGACCTGAAGGGGACAGTGCCCCTGCTCCCAGTGGAAGCAGCGACCCTTATTTTATCTTAGGCTTAAGCCAGAGCAGGAATTCAGGCAGCTTGTGTGCTTCCTCCCTTTCTACCCTCTTCCTCCTCAACTTGCTTCCAACACGAAGCGATCCCAAGGGCTCTCAGCTGCAAACAGACCCTTGGGTGAGGGCCTTCGAAGTAGCTAGAAAAGCAAAACCTGCTCTCCCACTGCAGCTGCAGCGCTGGAGTGCTCCAGGTGGGACGCAGAGCCAGCCTCAAGGCTTCCAAAAGCCTTTGAAACAGCTCTTTGATACAGATCACCACGAGAGAAAAGCAACCTCAGCTGCTTTATTTGACCACCCAGCTCTTACCCAGCTTAGCCTGAAGGTGAGGTCCGTGGCCTCAGGGTGCCTCACTGACTACCAGGGGACGAGGCACGAGGCTGCTGCCTCGGCACCAGACGTGGTAGCTCATGGTTAGCCCACGGTGCTCCTGCAGTGTGCCTGGAGTCCTGCGTCACACCTCTCCCAGCTCACCTCTCTCTTGCTGCTCCTCTCCTTTGGGTGCAAACCTGTGTTCCTACAGCTTCTGTCTCCGAGTGTGCTGCTGCCCAGCCCCCTGAGCTGCCGTCCGATTGTCTGGGCTTGTGCATTTCCCTCTGATTTTGTGCTTTGTCCTTCCTGTTGATGCTGTTTTGTTCACTAACCTTTTTTGTTTTGTTTCTTTGTGATTTGCTCAGTGTGAGGGAGATGTGAGTATTGACTGTGCTAACGGTGCTGTGATTTTCTTTACCACCTCTCATTGTCTCTTCCCCATTTGAAATGAAAATTCCTATTTTTTCTCCCTCCTCCATCAGGACCGGCCCTGCAGCATGTCCTGCTCAGGGCCCTGGCTGCCAGGGGAAGCTGCCCTAGAAAGATGGGAGCATTTATCAGCTGCCCACAGCCCCTCTGGAGCATGCACCCAGCTCCATCACCGCTGCTTGCGAGCAGTGCTCGAGGGGCTCACCTAAAAACCCCCTCAGGCTCCTCTGGCCCCAGGCAGGAGGAGGTTGGGCTGGGCGGTGAGTCCCTCCCTGGAGGGGAGGCAGCCTGGAGACAATGACAGGCAGGTGGACCTGGTTGTGGTGCTGTGCTGCCCTTCAGGCTCAGGGCTCTGCCCATTTTCACCATTGCAAGAGTGGAAGAGGGAGGAGGGGAGGGAAGGGAGGGGTTCTTCGTGCCCACTGCTTGCAAATACGACTTGCCCATGCACAGGAGCGCGAGAGCAGCTTGCCTCCTCCATCCCATGTGCTTTGACTAGTTTTGGGACTCACCGGAGAGCAGGGAACGGGAGGAGAGGTTTCTTAAGTTGCTCGTGATTTAAAACTAACAAATATCACCGTGGAACTCCTCTCCCCACAGGGAGGAGCCCAGCCTATCCACCCCACTAGCCTCAAATTTCCCTGGTGCATTCCTCTCCCTGCACTCAGGTGTGACTCGTAGCAGGAATCCCTCCTCCTCGTTCTGTCCTCCTGCTGTCCCCAAAACTCCCGCAGGGTTTAACCATCTCTTCTGGCTGGGACCACAACGCCTGCACTTCACCCACCCACGGCTCATTCCAGCGGGCTGCTCGGGGCTGCTGCAGCTCCCAGCAAACCGGGGCAGCTCCTATAAGTAGATCTGGGTGAGCTGCAAGGAGATTAACCCGGGAGAGGAAAAGTGGGGCCCGAGAGGCTTAGAGACCTGTCGGGGTTACAGCGGGGTTGTGCGCCAGCCTCGTGCCCCAACCCACTGCAAAATAAAGGAAGGAGCAAGCGTGCTGTGTCCTGCTGTGAGCTCGCAGGTTGGCTGAGCTCTTTGGGGGATGCTACAGCCAGGGGCTGGTCTAGGAAGAGCTGAGAAGTGTTACAGCACAGGGCAGGGGCTTAGCTGTCAAGAAGCTGGCTTTTGGGGGGGTTTTCTGGCCTCTAGGCTGAAAGCTTGCACCCTGCCTTTGGTGGCAGCCAGGCCTCGGGTTAGATCTGCTTTGATGGAGCCGTGCCCTGAGCTGAGAAGAGCAGCTCTGAGCCTGGTAGGGAGAAACGAGCTGAGAGGCTCGGTGAGAGCGACAACAAGTAGATGGCTCTGTAACAGGCACCGTGCAAAGCGTGCTCCGAAAGTCAGCACACCCAGTTCGAGGACAAGGCCCCGTGCGGGGACGTTTTAGGGCTGTAGGTGGGAAGCCAGGGAAAAGAAAGCCCTGCCCGCTGGACTGGGCCAACGTGAGAAGAGCAACCTGCTGGCTGCCAGGCAATGGGGAACATTTGGGATTGTGCTGCCTCATCACTGCTCCGACTGGCTGCTGTAGGAGCAGACAGCTGTAAGTACAGGCAGAGTTTCTACGAGTAGAAACTCCTGCTGGTAGGTTCCAGGTGTGCCCGCATGAGCCAGTCCCCTCCTCTCTCTCTGTTTCCCACCTGGGGAGAGTTTCCAAGCACCTCCTGCCACCCTGGGAATCTGAGCTAAGTTCCCAGAACTGAGAGGGGAAAAAAAAAAACCACCAGCCCCTTCTTCCTCCTGTTGCCCCAGTGACTCCTGACAACTCCTCTGCGTGACTTGTACATGAAACTCTATTCCCCTACTAGGCTGTGCCTGACTTTCAGGAGACTAGACCTCGTAATTACATTCTCTCCGCCAGCGCATCAGCGGTAAGATTGCTTCCTCCTAGATGTTGCCTCTCCAACCTCTTCCTGCCCCTCTCTGCACCTGACAAACTTAGCCCCGGCGCTCTGCTGTTTTCAACATTTTAATGTGACATGGGATGCCTGGAGTTTCTCTGCCTCGATGTGAAGTCACCTTTCGAGGGTGCACTGGCAGGGTCTGGCAGTTCTGCTGCTTGGGTCGCTTCACTTTCTCTCCCAGTCTGTTCCCACATTTTTAGTGGCAATCTTCTGACAGCATTTCTATTGCTAGAGGAGCAATTGAAAGGACAAAAAACCTCACAGGTTGGTATTTCTGGATGATCCCAACCGTATACTGGCAATATCACGTGTTACTGCCTGCTCAGTGCTGTGGCTTCAGTGCTCAGAGGCTTCCTAGCCAGCCAAGAAAAGCAAAGGAGGAGGCGTCTGTGCCACCCTGACGACAGGCTTGTCTGTTCTGCAAACAGAGGTCCTTTATTTTGGCTTCCACTTGGGGCCTGCCCTCCTGCTGGCAGCTCCTGGTGGCTGTCACCCAGGCACGTGCTGGGGGTGGGTGAATAGCCCGTCGCATCTCCGCTGCGTGGTTGTGCTCCGACAATCGACTTGCTGTGCTGTGCTCGTGGCTCCCCATTGCACAAGGTCGCATTTCTCGTTAAAATGTTGAAAACTCACCATCTCGCTTCCTCGGCGGCGTTCAGAACAACACTGATGCCTGTTCGCAGGGCGATCTGGTACTGGGAGGGTGGGCCTACGAGCAAACCGAAACACGTCCCAGCAGCAGGTTGGATGTGGTTAATGGGCAACGCGTCCCGTTTGGAGAAAGGCTCCTCTGGGCTGCTAGCATCAGTGTTAGTTCCCAGGGGTACCTGTCCTGACCTTCTTGAGAGTGATGCTGGGATCAGAAATAGCTCTGCACAGAGCAGAGATCTGCCCCACCAGGCGGCTGGCTGGGCCAGGAGACTCCTCGGGAGGAAACTGGTGCTGAAATGCTGCAGCAAGCGCTGCCCCCAGCTCTCCTAGCACGCGAGGAGCAGCCAGGGGCTTCCCTGCTGGAAAGGTTTGTTCCAAGGACAGCGCAGGAATTTAGTAACGGGCTAAAACCTGAGCCCTGGGAGAATCAGAGGAGAGAAACTGCGCTCTCCTGGCCTCCCAATAACTCTGACTGGACCAGAGTATCCTGACTGCCCCCTGAAGGTCTCCAAAGCAGACCTGAAGGCATTTTGGTATCCTGTTCTGGCACCTTGAAGAGTGCTCAGATGCTCAGCTGAACACGTCTAGTCCTCACCTAGCTGCAAGCTGGCCAAGTGCAGTAACACGACTGGGGAAGCAGATTTGAGCTCTCGCTAGCCCGCAGGTACCCACCACGGCACATCCGTGCCTGCTTCACTGCTCCCTCTTCAGAGCTCTGCTGGGGAGGCTCTGACAGCCAGGATGACACCACGGGACACAGAGCCAGGCTGCAGGAGACACCAGCTCAGGGTAAGCAGCCAGCCCTGACCTTGATCCCCTTTGCCAGCTGCACAGGAGCACCTGCGGCAAGCACTGCCCCTGCCAGCAGTGCCCTTGGGGCTCCCAAAACACCTCTGAGAGGTCGCAGCTGGTGTCTCTGACTCACAGAACAAGGCCTAAACCCGAGCTGCTCCCCAGCTCAGTGCGGGCAGCGCTGCCCTGCAGCAGCCCTCTAATCCCAGCATTCATCCCAAGGGGTCAGGCGCCGCAGCGAGCTGGGAGCATCTCGTGCTGTTGCTGTGCTTCTCCTCCAGGCCAGAGGCTTTCGTGCCACTTCGCTGCCAGCCCGCAGGCTGCAGAGCAGCTGCTGCTCACCTCGCTTTGCAGCTGGTCTCTTCTGGGGCAGGGCTTGCTTGTGGCCGGGTAACAGCTTGCTCTGGCAGGGGAGCAAACAGGTCGGCTCTTTCCTGGGCCATAGATCCTCAGCAGGGCCTGGGGAACTCTGATCGTGGTTTTAAACTCACGTTGTTGTTTCAGAGAGGTGGGTAACACGGTGCTGCTTCTATTTTTCCCCTTCTGTAACCGGGCTGGAATTAGAAACAGCCGGAGCCAAGCCCCAGGGCTCAGCCCGTTTTTGTATGAGCTGGAAGCTGAGGAGCTCTTTCTCCTCTCTCCCACACTGACCTTCTGTTTGTGTGTAAGGCATCCATGGGCTGTGTCGGCCTCAATTTCCCTTTCCCTCAACGCCTGCCACTTGCCATGCTCTGTCTTTCCAGGAACAACCCCGAGAAAAACATACTGAGTACCTGACAGAGGGTTCCTCAGGCTCCAGCTGTGCTTTCTTTTGCCCCCTTCGTGGTCTGAAGTGTTTCTGACTATAGCTGCGTGGTGCCTTCGCCCAAGGCCAGATCTGGGCAAAGCTGGACCCCCGAGCACCCCAGGGTCACAGCTGGGGAAGGGAACTGGCTGCCCAAACCCTGCCCAAACGGGGAAAATCAGGAAGAGGAGCTGGCTGGGTACTCACCAGGCAGGAGCTGAGCCACAGACCGGGCAGCAGAAGCTAGAAAGGGACCCAAAACACCACGACACCCAGCACCTGGCCCAGAAAATGGCTCCCAGGTGCTTTGGGGGCAGGTTGAGCCGTGCTGCCTGGCCGCCGAGGACCTCTGGGCAGCCTCAATGTGTTTTTCTACCTCTCCTCTCCCTTCCTCAGTGCTGTGCGTGACCCCAACACTCATTTCGTGTCCTGGAGCCAGATCCCAGCAAGCAGCTGGCGGGGCTGTACTGCCCCAAAATGTGCCCTGGGGGGGTGCTGAGGGGAAAGGGGAGGTCTGGGGGGGAGCAGGAGGAGGATGGGGAGGAGAAGGAGCCGCTTTTTGCCTGGCTCAAAGGCAGCACCCAGCCATGGCTGGCTGCAGGCTGCCTGGATTACGGTCCCATTACCCTGAGCTCTTTGAACCGGTGGGTGAGGAACTCTGCTTTAGGCTCCCAGGACTTTATTTGTGAGCTGAGCAGCCTTGCTCCCCCGCTGTGAAACCGAGCTCAGAGGTGCAGGACTGAGGCCGAGGGGCAGCAGCCCGGCCGCTGCTGCTGGGTGAAGGGCGAGCTCGTCCCCGGAGCCGGCCCGCGGCGCGTCCTCGCCGCTCGGTGTTAACGCCCGGTGCTTCTCGACGTCTCCAACACTGATCTCCTTTTCCTGTTGCTCTGTGGCCCTCACAGCTTTGGAGCGACGAGGTGGAAAAAGTAAGTACCCAGCCGCGACCGTGCTCGGAGCTCTGCGGGTGGCGGGGAGCTGCCGGCTCCGTCCCTCCCCGGTGCGCCCACACGAGGGAAAGGGGCACGAGCGCTGCCAGCCCCGGCCCCCTGCTGTAGCTGCGTGGTTTGATGTGATGCTGACAGCAATTTGGGAAGGGGAACCCCAGCCCCATGGGCCAGTTGGCCACACCGAGCATCCCGGGCAAACTGGGAGTGTGGGGCGGGATGGGGGCAGCACTGGGAGCCCAGCCCTGGTGTCGGGGAGCAGAGGTGATGTGCTGCCACGTGGTTCAGCTCTGCTCCACCTCTGCATGTGCCTCGTGGTGGCTTCTGGCAGCCCCTTAGTGCTCGATCTGGGGTCTGAGCAGAGCTGGAGCAAGGACTGAGGGGCCTCACGAACAGCCCCCGCTGATGGGAGGCTTGGAGCCTGTCATGGAGCCCACTCTTAACCCTCCTGAGGGGGTCAAGCCCCAGGTCCTGCTCCTTTCCTGGGCTCCCCGAGGGGTGCTGACTCCTCCAGAAAGTGGGTGAGTGCTGCGGGGGGGCTCCCAGAGGCACCTTCTGGGATCCCAGTGCCTTTCTTAGCTCAAATCCCCCAGCCTGAGCTGCGAGGTGGGAGTTTGGCACGCTGCTGCATGCTGTGCATGATGGCACCCCACTGCTGCCCCGCTCCTGCAGCCTGCCTGCTTTTACCTATCCAGCCCCTCGAATGAACTGACTGCGGGCAGCTGGAGGCGTGTAAGGCTCTGAGCCTCCAGTCCTGGTTGGGGAGACCCCGGTGTTGCTGCTGCTGGCCACAAGTTTCAGGCAGCTCTGCTGCTGCTGAGGGCTCTGCTCTGCTCAGCGGAGCAAAACCCTTGGTGTTTCGTAGGGCATTGCACTGCCAGTTCCTGCTATCTCCCCTTCTTCTCCTTTAAATTATCCCTTTTATTCAGGGGATGCGAAGAAACAGATCAGTTGGAGCTTAAAATAGACAAATCTGATTAAAAGCCAGTGGAAGCATCCCCTTGGTGTAGCCGGTGTGTGCCCCAGTGCTGGTACACGCTCCCCCTGCCCAGGAGCCCCCGGGGACGCTGCTCAGACACAGCAGCAACCTCACCCTGTGGCATCAGCCCCCTGGGGACAATTTTAGCCCTGTCCCTCCTGTGCCAGCCTGCTGGCACCAGCACATCAGGCAGCTCGGGTGCTGGGGGAGCTCGGTGAGCTGCAGGTTTTCCAACCCCACTGATCCTGTGACGCATCCAGGCTGTCCGGTACTGCAGCATTGCCACTGGAAAGCTGCTGGTTGCTGCTGGGGGAGGAGATACCTGCCTGGGGAAAAGGTTTTCGGGTGTCAGTCTGCCTGGAGGGGGGCAGGAGAGCAGCCTCTCTTCTTGGGACAAACTGCAGGAGGCTGCCACGTCCCCAGAGCCTGCATGGAAAGGAGAGGAGCTCTTGTTCCCAGAGCTCCACCACCGCATTTCGGAGCAGTCTGGGACACGCTGGCAGTGGGAATGGTCCTGCTGCTGGTGTCACTTCAGCAGGGTACAGCCACGGTGTGCAGCTCCGGCTGCCCGGTTCCTGGAGCCCTCCCCCAGGCAGTAGGGCGAGGGGGTAGCACGGGTCTGGCTTGCTGCCCCTCTCAGGACTAACAAAACCTCTCCAGCTTCATGTTCAGGTCTTGCAGGAGCAGGAGCATGCTGGCTTGAAGCATCAGTCTCGGGCTGCCCTTCCCGGAGCTGCAGCAAGCACTGTAGGATTTAATCTGGTTTAAATACAACCAGAGCCCTCTGGGAGCCCAGCCCAGGGGGTCCCGTGCCTGCTGCTCGGTGTCAGAGGTGCATGGGGATCCCACCCAGCACCATCGGCTCGGTGCCAGAAGGATGGGGGGTGGAGGAAGAGGAGGAGGAGGGTGGAGGAGGAGGAGGAGGAGGGTGTTCCTCTGCCTGGAAAAGGCAGAGAGGGGCCCGTGCCCTGGCTGCCTTCCACACCCGGTCCTGTTTTGCAGGCAGAACACGAGCTGAGGCTCACTCAGACCGAGTTCGACCGCCAGGCAGAGGTGACCCGGCTCCTGCTGGAGGGGATCAGCAGCACCCACGTGAGTCCGCCCGGGGCCCTGGGGAGGGGGCTGAGGGGCACCTTGGGCCCCTGCGGCCATCCCAAACTGGGCGAATGAGCCCACCCCGCTCAGCCAAATCTTAAATCCTGGGCTGTGCTCCTCTGCTCCCCTCGGGGCAGGAGCTGCAGGACCAGGGTTCTGCGCTCCGGCCCCCAAACTCACTCTCGCTCCCTCCCACACAGGTGAATCACCTCCGCTGCCTCCATGAGTTCGTGGAGTCCCAGACCAACTACTACGCCCAGTGCTACCAGTACATGCTGGACCTGCAGAAGCAGCTGGGCAGGTGAGACCGGAGGCTGCTTCCACCTCCCCAGGGGTCACGGGCTTCCTAGTTCAGGCCTCCCTCCTCTTGGAGAGAAGCTTCCACAGACTGGGTTAAGCCACACTGGAAACAAATTCCTGATACCAAGCGAGGGGCTTGAGGGTCTGAGCCAGCAGTAACCGAGCCAGAGCTGCCGGCTGCACGTCCTGGCTGCGGGTAGGGCTGCCCTGCTGCAATGGTGGGCTGACCCCAGAGGGGCCTCTGCGTGCTAACTCTGCTCCTGTTTCGTTCTTTTCCATGCTTGCAGCTCCAAAGGAGAAATGTAAGTATAACGTCCAGCTCTAAGAGCTCTACACCTCAGCCAGACTGCATGCAGGCTTGCTACGATGCCCAGAGCTACACTCCCCTAGCACAGGGGCAGACAACCACAGATAAATACGACCTAGCTGCGTTGCTGGCTCTATCTGGAGAGCCCAGAAAGCCGGGGAGCCTCCAGTTGTGGTATCTAGCTTAACAGCAACAACGAGCATCCCAGTCCTGAAGAACAAGCAGGCCAAACACCACGTGAGAGCAGGGCGAGGGTACGGCAGTGCAGAGCCTGAAGTGACACCTGCCCAGCCCCCTGGTCTCATCCTCTCTGCACGTTAGGTAGCAGTCCTGTACCAGGGCGCTGGAAGAAAAGTAAGCAGAGAAATACCTGCTGGGCAGGCTCAGCACCTGAGTACTGGGCACGTTTCCCTGCTTGAAGGGCAGCGTGGACGTGTTACAGTGCTGGGACACTGCAGCAGCATCTCTGCAGCATAGATGATGAAGGGAAGAGCTGTCCGGGTTCCTCACGCTGGACACTAACCGAGCTCTTTTTCCTCCTGTGTAAGATTTTCAGGCACCTTTGTAGGGAACGCAGAATCCTCATCTCCTCCCCCAGCTGCTACCTCTCCGCCAGCTGTCGGTGCTGCCACTCTCCCTGCCGTGCCCACCATCCCGGTTGTGCCCACCATTGTCGGGGTGCCCAACACCGTGGCAGAGAGCGTACTGAACCCCAACGAAGTCAAGCCTCCTGCCAGCGGCACGCGGAAGGCCAGAGTCCTGTATGATTACGAAGCAGCTGACAGCAGTGAGCTGGCACTCCTTGCAGACGAGGTTGGTGGCTTTTCTTTGCATCGAATGTTGCTGGGAAGTGCCCAGCAGCAGCCTGCTGCCCAGGCAGCGACCTCTTGGTTACTCTGCCTGACCCTAAAAGCCCCGTTTTATGGAACTGATAACAGAATCTTTTCCTTACCCGTAGTATCCTTTGCAGTGAGTTTGCACTCGGGGCCGTTTGGTGTTTTAAGACTTGTACAGCCTGTTGTACCCAGCTAACAAAACACCCCGTTTGGTATCTTCACTGAGACCCTCACACCCAGCTAGTTTATGGGATAAGCTACTGCCTGGAGACCTGGTCTAATCCTGCTGAGAACAAAGGAAATTCAGCAAGCTGCAAATTGTTTTAGTGACCAGGCTGAATTTTTGTATCCAGAAAGGATGGTGACAGAGCAATATCAAGCCACCCGGTATGCAAAAACACTTTTAAGTCAATTTGGAGAATGAAAAGGCAGCAGGGACATCAATGGGCAATAGATCTTGTGTCAGAGCTGCAAATAGTTCCAGGAAGGCTCCAGGAGAAAAGTGCAGATGCCTGCTAAATAAACTTTAGGAATTAACTTGCTGTTCTTTTGGGTACACATCTGACTGCGCTTCTTGGCTCTGCGTGCAGAAGCAGGTCCTGTTTCATGCTGTCTTCTCTCCCCAGATGATCACTGTGTACAGCCTGCCAGGCATGGACCCAGACTGGCTCATAGGGGAAAGAGGGAACCAGAAGGGGAAAGTTCCTGTCACTTACTTGGAACTGTTAAGTTAAACGTCTCCGGGACGCAGAATGTACACGCGGAATGCACCCCTCATCTCCTGGCACTTCTAATGCGGATTTCTTCATCAGAGCCCATTGCTCTCGTCAGGGCTGACACTCCATTGCTAACACGGGAATTGTGGGAAAGAAGTGGTAAAACTATGACAGGTTTTGGGAAAGGGCTAACGGCACCCGCGACTGAATTCATTAACGACCAGTGCAGCCTGCTTTGAGGTTAGTCTTGTTGGCGCAAGATTCCTTGATTACTTTTTCTACCCTGCCCTAGTCTTGTTTATCACAGTGGCTTTCCCAGGGCCAGCAAACTGTCTCCTTCAGCAGCTGCTCACGGAGTTTAAGTTAATTTCCCTTGTGTTTGGTGTGGGTTAGTGCCTGTCTGCCCCTCCCATCCTCTCTGTTCTTCAGCAGTAGTTGCCTGAGTCAAACCATCAAGCACTCCGCTGGGGAAGCGTCCCGCACGATCCCTCTGAGATAGTCTGGCTCTTAAGGCAAAAAGCTGAATTTAAGAATTACGAGCTGGTTAAACCCAGCTGGGATGCCAGTAACGCGAGGCTTTCTAAGAGCCATGCTTACTGCAGCACTGCCTGACGGCTTC
This sequence comes from Aythya ferina, assembly GCF_964211825.1. NCBI lineage: Eukaryota > Metazoa > Chordata > Aves > Anseriformes > Anatidae > Aythya > Aythya ferina. The sequence goes on along the minus strand of NC_140318.1, from coordinate 3,672,094 downwards.
CATCTAGAACTGCCCTGTGAAGCTGGAAGGAAATCCCTCAGTCGAGACCAACCTAATAACACAGAGCCTGTATGTCAAAAAATGAAACCTCAGTACAAGGGACCATGCATCTTGCTTGCATTTCCTCCGAGAAACTGCTCTTGGACTGCAAAGAGTTTACAAGCCTTTTTACAAGCTTTGCTCCCTGTGTTAATTGTCCAGGCTTTTCTTTCAGTGCATCTGTTCCAGGCATGTTTTAGCCTGACCTTATTTTCACCCGAGATCACTGATTTAACTAATACCTTCCCCTCCCGTCTCTGCAGTGAACAGACTTGGTGCATCCCAGTACAGGAAGGAGTAGCCCCACTTACTGTTATCTCCAATGAGCCACTCCTGGCCACATCCACATCTAAACGATTCAGGCTGCCCTCGGTGTGTGTGGTGGGGTAGCTCGAAGGGAGCAGTCAGGCGTGTATGCATTTTAATCCTCTAATGCTCTTTTTAGCTAGAGCTCCACTAAGGGACTGCTGTCGCTGTGTGAGTAGTTTCCCACTCAAGCTGGCTCGAAGAGAAATTCACCGGCACCAGGTTCTCTGTTCACTCCCTCCCCTTCGGTATGTCAGAACTACCCTTGCTTGTTTATTGATCTTTTGCACTTTCCCCCCACTGGTATTGTGACCACTCTAATGTAACAGGGCACTGAGCGCCTGTGTATGTAGGGCTCATGGTTTTCTGCACTTATTTGCCAATAAACAAACTGCCTGACCTCCTGCCTCCGTGTCTGGTGTGGGGTCAGGGCTGCTCCAGCCGTGTGACTGCAGCTCGTAGGGACAAGCAGCGCTGTGCCAGGGGCAGGGGGATGCAGGGCGGGTGGGAGCTGTGCCACGCTGTGATCCCAGCCCTGGAAGCTGGGTGTAAAAGCAAAGCCAAGCTCCTGATCCTTCCTGAAACTCTCAACGTACCTTAAGCTCGTTAATGTCTTTCACTCCCTTGCCAGATGACACATCCGAGTTGTACTACAGATTCGTGAGTTTTAAGAAACAACAGCTCCTCCTTAACCTGAAGCAAAAACAGAGCAGCAGCACCACTTTAGCTGCTGAGAGACTGCAAACGCGATGCTAACTCTACCCAGCCCGTTTTGTTGTTATGGAAACCAGATCGGCTGCTAATTTAAAATCCTAAAGCCTTGTCCCTAGCACCCAGCTTGGAAAGGAGGCATGGAAGGAACTCCTGGGAAAAGAAGCTGTTAAAATGCTCTGCAATGTAGCGATAGCTCCGGTTTTTACTACTAACAATCTCAAATGGAGTTCATAGAGAATCAACCTCTGCTGCCATTTCAGGGAGCTTTACAATAGCAATTACAGCTTCTGTAGATCTGCACCTGCCCCTTCCCTTCCTACTGTGTGTACCTCTCCCCCAGTACGGTGGCATCCCTGTTACCCCTCTCCCTGACACATTACAGAAATAACAGCTTTAGCACAACCAGCAGCGGCGCTTAATGATGCGGAAAATGTTGTCTCTTCCCCCAGAACAGCCAGGAAGCCTGCCCAGCACCAGCACTCCTTTCCTTCAGCGGCAGAGAAAGCAAAGGAAATCCAGAGCTGCTCCTAACGGGTTTGGCTCTCTGATAAAGGCTACGCTCCTGTGCTGCTTACAGGCAGGTGCACGCTCTGCTTAATGCCGTTCCCTGCCCCGTTGTGCACGATCAGAGCACTGCCACAGCACGCCCCTCCCTGTCAAAGCAGCTCACCTGAGTTTTGGGGAGGTAATCAAGCCCCTCTCCCTTCTAAGACCGCTTTACTCCAGCCAGTTAGTTCAAATCTCTCCAAAGCCTCCAGGGCAAGTAAAACTAGATCAAACAAGTGCGACAGAATTCCACTATCACTTAAAAGCTTACAAGGAAACTAGAACAACCCTCAAAGCAGCATCATCCAATTTCCTCGCTCTGGTCTCTTAAAACCATCAAAATTAAAAAGGTTCTGACTGGTGAAGCAACCAAGGGTCCCTTTAGGAAAGAACTGGTAGATCAGTAGCTCACAGCTACATTCAAATTTAATTTCTTACCTCAGAAAAGTCTGTCTAAATTTCAGGCTTTATTTTAAGCAGCAGTCACTGACCTTCTTGTCCGGTCTCCATCCCATGCTGAGCCTTGGAACCTTCAGGAGTTTGAGGGAGAGATGAGGACATGACAGAACTTCGCTGCAAACACCTCCAAGGCTTTCTTGCAGCTGGAACCTGCACCCTCCCCAGCTGCTGCAACAGATGTCAGCCCCTTGGAGCTCCGCAGAGCAACCTGTGCTCATGGCCCACACCGCGTGCATCAGGCCTGAGGAGTAGCAGTGCTTGTTTAAAACCTCCTGTGAGCTCCCCAACGGGAGAGTAAAGAAGGAGCGGGTGTGGGAAAGACGAAGGAATCAGCCTTGGATTATAAACTCTTCAAATGGTGCCTGGATTGTCACTCACAAGACACAACTCACTGCTGTTACCTGGTGCTTGACTGATGCAGAACTACCACGCAGAAGAGGCAGAGACCGGTGCTGCAGGCTGTGACACCCGGTACAAAACCACAAATCCAGCTGCTGTCTATAAAGGTTTTAATATCAGTATAAATAGGGCACAGTTACAAAAAATTGCAAGACTGGAGCAATGGAACTTTGACTTAAAAACCTTGAGTGAGGCCTTGCTCTTCAGAAACACACACAACACACAGACTGCAGGGTGGAGGGGAGGCGTGAGCACACATACACCATCTTGCCTTGAACCATTCAGTACAAAAATAGGAGTAGAAAGATGGTCTCTGAATTGCTGGCTGATCCCTAGGTTGTGCCTTAACTGGACTCTGACTGTGAGGGAGAGGCAGATTGCACCTTGTGTTACGAGCAGAGCTAATGCCCAGAGGGAAGTCTGTCCCCTCTCTCCATCCAGCCACAGCTGCCCCAGCTGGGAGGTACAAGCTATAAAAATAAAGGTTTTGACTCTTCAGCACTTGTACCTGGGCCAGGACGCTCCAGCAGGTGGAGCGTGGGCTGCTGAGTGAGGAGCCCCTCTCAGCTCTCCTTACATTCACTCTGCTTCTGCACCGCAAGAGTTCAACGGGATCTGGCTGCTGCTGTCACAGCTCGGTTCACAACGCTGCCCGGACCAGGCCTCCCTCCCGCCCCAGTCCTCGTTCCAAGCTCTGCCAACGGTGATGCCTTCTGTGGTGGACATGAATCGTTCTGGTGCAAGTCCTGCAGAGGGAGGCGGCGGCAGGATCCAATCTATCTCTGCACGTGCCGGACAAAGGCCTGCACGAGCTGAAACAAAGGCTCCTGCCCCTCCGGCCCCAGCTTGGAGGCAGACTTTCCCTGGGGAGAGGGAAGGACCCCGCTGGCAGGTGAAGAGGGACCACCACGGCGGAAGTAACGAGACAGGCTGGAGAGCAGGGTACTCTGAAATCAGAAGCACGCAACCAGTTAGGTTCTTCCAAGCACGCAGCCCTCTCCCTCCCCGAACAAGGCACCACAGGGACCAGCCACCACCATGTGCAGCCAGAGGCTGTCAGCTCACGCAGGGGAACGGCTGTCCTGGGCAGCCAAGGACAAACGACCTCTTCCCACAAGACAACTCAGAGTGAAGAGTGAGAAGGGACGGTACAAACTGCTCACCAGCTCAGAGCTGAGCTCCTGTTTCATGCGCTGCTTATCGCGGGGATGCACAGCCGGGTCTCTCAAGTACCGCACGGCCTGGGAGATGAGCAGGTAGAAACAGTTTTCCATTGTAAACATGAGCAGAGACCTGTGCAAGGAAACGCAGATCAGCAGGAGCCAAACATTCTAGGTTCGAGGTCACACGCCCTTAGAAAGGCTTCACCCGCAGAGTCCATATGACAGAACGCTGCTGCAGCTCAGATTTTGCTCAAGCAGTGATAGCCAAAAAAACACGACACCTACAGAGTACAAATCCCCAGTGACCAACAGGAAACTCTTGCCTTAAATTTTCTGATAAAAAAAAAAGCTTTAAACAACTCTTCACCTGCATCTTCAGTGGCAGACTTAAAATGGGATGGCTTCACACAGCCTCCCCAGAACATCCCTCCTTGCTTTTTTGGACAGTCTCTGATGGGCTCCCTGAACTCCTTTGCCTCAGAATGAGAAGCTCTGAAGATACACCAACGCATCCAAATCTCAGTTCTGATCTGAGGAACACTGGGTTCTGCTCCTCAGCCATGACTAAATAAAAGGGTTAGAAAACTTACTTGAGGGTTTTGGTTCCCTCTTGCGTATTCAGCCCTGCAGCTTGAGGGAAAGGTTCCTTCTTCTTATCCAGCTGAGGGGAAAAAAAAACAACATTAGAGACAGCAGATAGAAGGGAATAAATACTCCCACTCTTCGAAATATTAGTTGAAAAGTTCTCTGAGGTTACTGCAACAGCTGTGCTTTCCCAAACAGAAATGCCAGTACCTCTCCCAGCATGTTCAGGGCCACGTTGACCGTGGCAAGGAGGGTCCCAAAGGAAGGTGCCACATCTGAATCAAAAGCTGGTGTGGTGAAACTCAAAACAAAGAGCACGTTGTACTCAGCCAGGTCCAGTGACTGTGGAGAAAAGGAAAGAGGAGTGAATGACCCTTGAGGCCACGAGTATGCTACTGTCATGGTAACAGCAGTATTTAGTACCTATATCACACTTTTTGTATGAAGAACTTTAAGCACTGAGGTCACTTCCCAAATCTCAAGTGTGCAGCCAGAAGAGCAAAGATTGCTCTGCACACGCAGACCGTACAGCTCTGCTCACATGCATGAGCAGAGCCACACAGCTCCCAAACTGTGTAGCTGTGTAGTCTGCCACTCGGTGGCAAGCTGAAGTAATGACTGCAGGTAAACGTAACCTGCAGGCAGCATAAGGAAAAGGAAGTAACTATCCAGAAGAAAGCAGCAGAACACTGCCAGATTCAAGGATTACACCTTGCTTGTCTGCACTTGGAGACCAGCCACTAGGTCACACCTACACAGGAGAACAAGAGGTGACCTTCTCCAAAGACTGACAGGCTGAGCACACAAACCCAGCTGGGTTACTGGGCTTTTTTTTCAGACCAGTGGCTGATAACTAAGGGGAATTCCTTGCACCCCGCTTTCCTGCTTTGTGCAGCAGGACAGCAGACAGATGTAGAGTGAGGTCACTGTCTCAAGCCAGACAGGCTGTGCCTCACTTCACAGACCCAAAATGGCACTTGGGATGCTGGAAGCTTCCCCACCCAGGTAGCAGCATCCCTCCTGTTCCCCTACCTGATCAAGGAGTATCTGGCAGACGTCGGGGGTGAAATGGCGCAGGGCAGCAAGAGATTTGCTGAGGATCTTCAAGAGGCTGTACTGCACCATGAGCAGTGCCTTCTGCTCTGCTGCCTCTGACTCAGGGCTGGGATGTTTGGAAGAGGCTTGGGGATTACGCTGCACTCGTGGAGTCACACTCGATGGAAGGGAGTCGCCATTTTTTGTCTGCAGAGAAAGAAAAAACTGTCTTGGACACAGGCGTGATTGTTTTGCACTAAGGCTGATGCTTTCAGGGAAATAAATGCAACAAACAAAAGCAATGAGGAAATAAGGCACCCAAATTCTATCACCTGCTGGAAGTATGAGAATCTGCACTTAGTGTGCATCAGGGGAGGCACTGAATTCTAGGGAAGCTGCTGCAGAGGCTGTTCAGATCTCACATTCTGGGAAAAGAACCCCTAATCATCGCACGCCAAGCCTTAGCCATGCTGAACAGCACAGCAGTAGCAACCCATTACCTCCACCTCATATTCAACAAAGGATTCTCCAAGAAAAGAGCTCTATCTCTTAACCAAATTAAACCACATCAAGGACACCACATCAGTAGTGTCTTAATTAATGGCCCTACCGAACACTACAGCAATGCAGCTTTCCTGCTGCAGTGTAGGCAGCTCAAATGATAACAGCACCACTCAGGCGCTGGCTGCTGTTTCTTAAGGACTGGATTTACACAATACAGAGTTTGCAAAGTCTTCATTTGAAGGGTTTTTTTTTTGCTATGTAAAGATGAAAATCCTAGCTATTAACGATTGTTAGTAATCACTGCTGGGAAGAGAGCCTGGATATTGAGTAATATTTGCTATTTAGTAGGGAGCATAGGTGCACAACACTCCTAACTTGGTTTAGGATCCCCATCTCACCTGTAGGTAATGCTGGAGCATCTTGCGGCTGTGCAGGAGGGAGGTACAGGCCTGACACAGGTAACACAGATTCACCTGAAATAAGTAAGAGGGAGAAACTTTGTAAAAGACCAAATCCTATCCTTTTATTGCCATTGGTGGAAGCCAGGAAAGCCAGTTAAACAGAACAGTGTGACCGTAAAAAATCATGCACTCTCTAGATTTCCCAGTATTTTCTCTGAGTCGCCTGGCACTGGGAAATGGGAGTCAGACGTGGAATTCCCCAGGTCGCTTTTCCAAGCTACCATCTCTCTGTCCCCAACACATTTACCTTTCCTTACTCGATTCAGGACAAGGCAGAATCACGTTACAGAACAGACATTTAAATGACCTCAGTGATAATTCCTACTAGAAGAGCATAATAAAAAGGCAGTGAAGTGCCACTTTCTCTTACCGCATCCAACTTCCTGCACTCCAACACAATTATTATCTACAGCAGTATCCTGACTCCTACCTGCATGTCCCTCATAAGCTGCGGCAGGTGGAAATGCCACTCCTTTGTGAAATTTGAGAGCTGGAGAATGAAGCCAACAGTGTGATCAGCCTCTTCTAGACAGGCCAAACTCTGTACTGTCCGTACTGCGTTCAGGCACTGGAAAGGACAGAGAAATACATCAGAACAGTGACAGCTAATGCAGGGAGTCCAGTCCATTCCCTTCTCTAGAAGGAAAAGCTGAAGGTGCGGAGATCTGCCCTTAAGGACAGAGAATGCTTTCACAAAAGTGGTCACACAGCATATGGGTCAGAGACTCAGAGCACTTCATATTCTTATCCAAAGGTCAACGCATTCCAAAACTGTGCTGCCGTATGAGAAGACAGTTATCTGTCTGGGGAGCCTGCTTCTGAACGGGGAACTCACCACCTGTGTACAAACAGCACCCACCCAGTGCAGCTATTTCAGTACTGCAGGACACGAGAGCTCACCAGCCTGAATGGCAACTGAACTCTGACTGCTGCATCTTCACTACTTGAGCAAGGCTCTCACTCTCTTCAGAACAGAGTCATAAAGTGAGTTCCCATCAAACCTTCAATTCTGCTGCTGTGTTGAGTGGGTGTATTCAGCACCTGTAGCAAAGTTGTAACACCCCCAAGTGTGAACAGCACCAACAGATGGTGACTGCCCAGCTCTAACACCACCACAACAACCATCCCTTGCCTCACTGTATGGCTTGTAGGCTTCCTGCCTTCTCCCACTATTTAATTCTACTGTAAATCTTTCTGAGACACGAGCAATGTCTTTTCAGTGCTTCTACAGTTTCTGACACGTTTCCACTGCTATTGCAACAGAGAAGCCAAGCGAGCCATCACAGAGGAAGTACGTGACATACCTGAAGGATCCTCTCCTGATGGACACCAACAAAGTCCATTGCTTCCGTCAGGAAGTTGTATCTCAGCGTCTTAAGAAGGCGCTCCATCAGGGACATGGAGAGACGATACACACCAGGCCAGGAGGGAGCATCCAAAGACTTCCGAGATGAAGCAGATGTCTGAAGAAAACAGATGTAACAACAAATGACCTATTCACACTGCTGCCCAACATGACACATGCCACAGCCCCTTCCCTTCATTTTGGAAGCCTCCACGTTCTAGGGGAGCTGCTGTACTCCCACACCCCAAGGGCTCCTCTCCAGACACAGCCTGCAAGGCAGAGCAGGGCAAGCTCTCCTGGCACATTCCCACTCAGAAGCACCCACCTGAATGGCCCCATTACTGCTGAGCTGGTACACGCTCAGGAGGGGCAGGCAGACACTCTGTGTGACACCAGCTCCAGCCACTGCTGCTGCTCCCTGCAAGGCACAGAACAAACCACCATTAAGATCTGTATGCATCTCCCCTATGAAGAAAGAGGCTTCTTCTGCATTACGTATTTCTGCCCTTTGCACTGCCACCACCCTTTTAGAGAGCCTTCATCACACGTCTATATTGTTAAAAATTCAGTATTGTGAAAAGCAACACTGTTCTTCCAGTAAAATCTGATCTGCATAACTCTACTACGAACTCTTTCTGTATCATCTGATTTGGTAAATACCTAATCTTTGAAAAGAGCTGGCTACGGAATTATCTTGCTTTCACCTTAAGTCCAACAAAAAGTTGAATTTGTAGTAGAAAAATAACATTTTATTGCAACTAATGAGAAACTAGGTTCCAACGTTTAATACTGCTTTAAATAGCTGGGATAATTTGCATTGCAAAAGAACATGTTGAGTGAAAGTGCCTGCTCTAAATTACAGGTCTGCTCTGGCTGGCTCAGCTCGTCCATCCTCGACATATCACTATCTAGAACAAGGCAAACTAAGCAGGCATACAAACAGGACCTACTGCTTTCTAGCCTCTAAAAATCCTTTTAACTACAGAACACTGTTCAGCTGCAACGCAGACAGAATAACAAGATATATGGCTGCAATTAAGATGTATAGCTCTGTGCTTTCATTTCTCAGCATATCTCACCTGTTGCGTCCTTGCTAAAGTCAGCAGTAAATGTAATGAGGCCTCTGTGAAGTGAAGGTTTTGCTTAACTCTCAGACTGATCTCCAAAGTAGCAAAAATTGTAGGAAGTACAGGGACTTTCCTAGTAATCTGTAGCCAGTAGTCTCCATCTTCATCAACTTCACAGAGCTCTTTTGCCAGATGCAGACCCAAAACACATACCTGGAAAGGAGAGCAAGGTAGAGGCTTGACATGTATACCAAGACAGAAATATATCTTGAAAGCATTTCACAAGATGATCTAAAGCTCAATCATTCTCAGAATTGTAAATTAAGGCACCCGGTGACCCTTATACTCTGCAAAATTCCTCGCTCTAATAGCAGTTGTGACAATGATCCTTAGGGCAGATCTGAAGGAAAGGCAGCAACAGTCAATTTCCCAGACTGACATGTGCCAAAAAGCCATGGAGTAATTCTCAGGTAGAAACTGCCAAAGCTTCCTTTTTGGAGGCAGCAGGCTGCGAGGGAAAGTTGTTCCAAACATACACAAAACTTTTATTTAGAGAAAGACACTGCAAATCAGGTAAACAGGTCTTTTACCCCATCTCGCTGGTCCTTGTGTTTAACCCGGGAGACATCATCTGTTTCCATGCTGTCCTTGTCATCTGCAGCATCTCCCAGGGTGAGGCTGTGCCGAGTCTGATCAAAGAGGGCAATGACCTCGTCTTGGAGTGTTTCACACACACTGAGCACCAGCTGGGAGTACTGTGGGATCTCATTCACTGTGACATTCACAGGAGAGACAACAGTTAACACGCAATTCTTGTACTTTGGTTTCCAGTTTAACTGATAACATCATCGGTACACCTTCCTTGGAGGCAGTATTTACTATTTTCATTTCAAAACCTACAAAGCAGATTGCCAGGAACTGTAACTAGGTTAGACGATTAAACCTAGGAGGATGCAGTCAGTGATAAGATTACCACTGGAATAATAAAAACCATACAGTATTCCCAGGAAGTCAAGTAAGTTCATGACATTTCAAAGCACAAAGCAAGTACTACTATGGACAGATCATTCCATAGCTGCTCACTACAGCATTTCTTACCCACTTCTCCAGACTGGTGGTACCAGTCCATGCATGCAGCCTATGTTCCGTGAGTCATGTAAGTTCTACGTTCTCATCAAAACCATTATAGGAAATTGCACCTCCTTTTACCACCACGATCGAAAATTCAAATTCATCAGCAAGAAAAATGTTTAAAAAATAAAATATTTCTCCTTTTTATTTATTTTCTGAAAGATATGGGCTTGCAGTGCCAAAGCAGTGGGACAAGGACTACACTCAGGTAAGCTGACACACTCCTCAACACCACAAGTGCCTTTATTGCACAGCACAGAGAAATAGTGCTCAGATTTCACTGAGGGTCTTCAAGTACTACTGCAACATGAAGTGTCCCACATGTGACTGGAGTCACGACCGGACCAGTTTCTCCATTTATTTATTTATTTATTTATTTTTTAACAAAATGTACCCTCTTAAGATTTTCTTGCGTTTGCATTTGTTATCTCTAGCTAGAAATTACCATTAGGGTTTAAGTTCTACATTCAGTCTGTGAGATGGCAATACTGGGGTGTGCCTACCACACCTGCCAAGCTATTTTCAAAAACATGCAGCAATCCTACCTTCATCTCTATCAAACTGATCAAATGTAGGGGTTATTGGTGGGGAAAGACAAGACAAGGGAAGACATGCATATGGTGACCAGTAAAACTAAAACTAGCTAAAACAAACCAGAAAAAAAGCAGAGTCCCACAAGCTTCTCTACTTTTTCTCGTTTGTTTTATCCAGCCAACATCCTGCTCTACAGCTAGCATCACACACACAGTGGAAACACGAGAGCATTAGGGTGTATTCAGCCATGGCAGCCCTGCTCTTGACACTTGTACATACACCACCTCACCTTTCATCTCCTTCATTTGCAGCACAGTGATAAGAGCTGAGAACACTTTGGCTTTTGTTTTCTCCATCATCTGCTGATCTGCCTGTAGTATTCCCTCCAGAATCTGCGTCAAGGAGTTTATGATTTTATCCACAGAACCCAACTCGCTGACAACAAAAAGGGAGAGCTCTTCAGATTAGACAAGATCCCTCAACAAATATACTGGCTTAACTGAGCTGTGTGGATCATAGGTTCTATGAGCCACACAAATAAAAACAGTTCCTCCAAGCAAACTTTAAGTCACTACTTGGATCTCACTAAAGACATTCCACAACACAGTCAGAGTACAGGACTATCACAAAAGCTTTTTGATACACTTTTCACCAGCAAGCAGGAAGCCAAACCACACATTTATTGCTACAAGTTCTTTCAGCCACAAACTACAGATATTTGCCATCCCAAAAGAACAGTCCATGATAAGGCATCAATTTCCTCCCCAAATCACTAACGGGAGCTCACTAGAACAAACACTCACACACAATCTTCTTTTATATTTAGCAGTGACTAATAACGATCCATGCAAAAGCAAATACCTACCTCTTCCACTGCTTTAGCAGGATCAGAAGAAGGGTACATAGCATAGACCCCAGCTGCAGACAGGATACTGACATGGGAACTAGAAGCTAAGAAGAAACATTACAAGAGTTAGAGGTGCCACTAGTTACATACTGGAAATGCTCAGCCCAGTACTCAAATGCTGAAATGCTCAGCATCACCAAACGGCCAAGCTGCATCTTCAGCAGCTACCAGTGACAGGGGACCAGAGTCAGGACCCTCTGCAGAGCCACCCACTGATGACAAGAATGGCACATAGCAAAAGATTTATAAGACGCTCATCAATTCAGGAGAAAGACGTTGTTTCAGCCCAATTTCACCAGATCTAAAACAACCTCTGATGGCAAGCAACTGCAGAAATAGAATTCCTCATAATATGGAGGAGATGAGCAATTGGGAAATTCAAGAACCAAGAGGAACAAACACCTACCAAAACCTTGGTTCCATTTAGCACATCCAGAAACAATTGCTGATGAACCGCGGAATCAGTCAGATGCATTATATCTGCCTAAGAACCACAAAGATACAGAGATCAACCACATATAACAGAAGACACACACTTTTTCCAGTCTAACATCTTTGTACTGTTTTGTTACTTTAAGAATTCACCAATTTTATCATCTGCCAAATGATACCATTTTACAGAGCTCACTGAAGTGCATGATCAGTTAACAAAGTCAGCAGTGGCTAATTTCCCTAGTGGGGTATCCCTGCCTCGCTTGATTCAACAAAGTCTAAGTAATTCTATAAACCTGAAGAGAATTGCCATAAAAATAATATACTACCTCCCCTCTGCTGAGAGGGGCAATATGCTCAGTTCTATTAAACAGCAAACCACTACCTACTCTAAATTCATACAACACTTTTACCAACTTGTGTAGTAAGCATATACACAACATAACTAAAAGAAAAGAAACAGTGCATTTGCAGTGCGGCCTAGCTAGCCCTTAGAAGTTGACACTGTGTTATTCAAAATGTTAATTTCAGATTATTATGAGATATAAGAGGAAAAAGTACAAGGGTAGCTCTTACGTGGCTCGTAGAAATAATGAGCAGCATCCGCCAGGCTGAGATCAGCATTTGATACTCTGTCGCGGAGGCACAGCTGCTACCCTCTGTCTCTGCCACATGATATGCCAGGAGCTTCACATATTCTGACCAGTAACCAAAGCGCTTCTTGTTGGAGAAATTCTTCAGCGTGTCTTTCAGGGACTGATCCAGTGAGCCCCTGACCAAATCAAGAGCACAAGATCAGCATATTAAAGGAAAGTTACATTCAGAAAAACAAACTTGGTAGGAGAAAGCTGCTAAAATGTTATTCAGCAATGACTGCAGTATGTATAACTTCTTTCACAGTTAATTTTAATAACTACTGTATGTTCTTATTCTGGCATACAAGGAAAGTAGTAACATTCTTGCCTAGAGAAGGGACTACCAGAGACTCACTTGACAACATAGTAGATCTCCAAGCAGATGATTTTCATGATTAACGCACAGGTGTCCAAGACACTGAGCTGCAAAGACAAAAAAAAGCAAAATCTGAGCACTTTGTTCTGCAGAGCGAGTGGAACTCTGATTTAACCCTACCAACCCACTCGCAGTGACTGATCATCCAGTTTTGCAGGAGATAGGAGTAGTCATTTGACCAAAGACCAGCGAGGATAAGGAAAGAATGCTGGGTTCAAAGCAGCAGTCAAACTGAGCGAGAGCACAGGCTCTTCATAACGAAGAGGAAAACTCCCACAGAAAAGAATGCAAAGAACCTAATCAACTCCTCTGGGATACCAGCTAGCCTGAGGTATGCCTTAAAAAAGATCTTCTATCAAACAGCATACACGGTATGGATACAGATACACCACATACAGCACACCTTCCAAAGAGTGTTAACACAGGTGCCAGATAACATCTATTTTTGCTTCACATGTGGGAAAAAAAGAGAACTTCAAAAGATTGTCCGTTGTTATACAGCTACTCTCTGCAAAGCCAGACAGTGCATGCTTCAGCTGCTGCATGGTGTTTGAATCAGTTGATCACACTTCTTTTTAGAAAGCTGCGAGCACAAAGAGCCACAGCCACTCTCAGAAACCCACTATGAGAAGAACATGCATCTACTCAAAATGAAGGCAGTTAATTCACCTCTGATGTTTCTGAAGGTGGAGGAAGGGTCCCAAACAGTGGATTGGTCAAATTTTCCCAAAACTTTGGCCTAAAAGATACATGCAGAAGTAGTATCAGTTATCTCCCCCACACCACATGCCCATAAGCATTTTGACTGTTCCAAATGTCACAGAAAATACCCTTTAGTGCACAGCTATATAATCTTGCACTTCCAAAAGAAACAGAACAACAGATATTTGCTTCTGAACACACACATGTGGGCTTCTCATCTTCTCTCCCCAGAGACAGTACAGATCAAGCTCAGAGCCCACAAACTGCATACTTTTACCAAGACACGCAAAGACTGGGATGCAATTGTCCCTGAAAAGTCTGGTGAACCCAAGAAAAGTGTTATGGAAAAAAGGCAGCAAAACACATTGTAGGAAGACAACGACTCACTTTGTCCTCAGAACCAGCATGGCACTATCTCGGCGGTCCTGCCACAGGGCATGCAGGAAGGCAATGGCAGCACGATGTAAGAGGGGAGGGCACCAGTACCTCTCCTGTTGTTTGGAGTCTATCAGCTCTAAGACTACTTGGAGGCAACTCCACTCCCCTAAGCTGAACTCCTAAAGCAAAAGGAAATGAGAGAGGTTACAGCTCCACAATGCAGGCACCTATTAAAGCAGAATGTGCTCAATTCCACTCAAAACACACACGCACAAATAAATCTTGAGTATGTGATGCAGAAACAAACTTTGTAAATGACTACAAGGAACGTGCAACAGGAGAAAAAGAATGTATATTTTTAGGGGTATAAAAAATTGAGCTAAGCTAAGACTTGGTAAGACCAAGTGCCTTAAAAAGTGCCCCAACCCAAGACAACCCAAGACAACCAAGTGCCCCAACCCAAGACAACCTCCAACTGCAGCACACTAGAGACTGAGTGGGAATTCTGGAAAACTGATACCATCCATTGTGTATCAATCTTCCCACTGAATGGCCACTGTCAGGAGTCAAGAGAGAAAGTCACAGGTATCTTTGGTCTGACCCAGTACAGATGTTCTTATGTTAACTCGGTATCTTCCTTGAAAACTGGGGAAAGTTTGTCTTCAGTTGTAGGGAAAAGTGAAGCTGGGACAACAGCACATCCATTCATTGCAAGCACATGCTGCATTTACCTTTACGTTAGGCACATCAGGCTACATACACGACCTTTTGCATTTTAGAGACCAATGCCACAAGACTCCTAGGAATACTACAATAAAAGACTAGTGAGTTCCCAGGCAAATATCTGCTCTTCTACCTTTGACCCATCACTGCCATCCTTGACTTCCAAGTTCAGGAACAGTTCAATGAGTCCAGGCTGTGTCTCCACTGCAACTGTAAGGAATTCCAGTATCATGACCTTAATACGCATGTCCTCAATCTTGCTCTGCAGGCGGGTGAGGAAGGCATCACGGATAGCAGCAGCATCACTGCCAAGACAGGCATAAACAGACATGGGAGCAACCTGCAAGAGGAAAAAAATAAAATCAGGAAAAAAAGGATAACTTCTCTATTCATAAAAGTGACCTGCATTTTAAATTGAAACTCCAAAATGTTTGACAGTGAATCTAGGAATATATATAAGGGAACTCAGAAGTAACAGCTATTGTTGTTAAGATGGAAGAATCTTGCAAAGTGATCTAAATTTTCTTCTCTGTCAATTTTGCTTTATCTATCATCTGTTTGTAAGGGAGACCGGAAAGGACAAAGAAAACAGATTTTGAATAATGCTTCTTGAAATTAAAAAGAGATGGATTTAAACGCTTAAATAGAACTGCAAATACAATCTAAGAAGTATAAGCAGCCAAAAAGAGCACGTCTGAAAGGCAAAGTTGAAAACTCCTCTTAAAAACTTAAAGGAATTAAATTTAAGGTGTAGGAAGAGCATCTGAGGATGTACCTTGAGAAAGTTTTTCAAAAAAGTGAAAATAGGTCAACTGGAGGTGAAAATACTCTGCAGAAAACACCCCACTCGTGAAAACTCTCACTGAGATGCAGAGAGACTTCTGAAACAGCAGAGTATTGTGTTAAAAAAACTAAGGGCTCTTTGTGTGATACTTTATGTGCTCTGACATACAACTTGCAGTCCACTCTACCTTCAAATGACTTGCACTAAGCTCCCAGATACAAACAAGCCTGAAAATATCTTGAAAGAGTTTCAGTGGTGGAATCAGTCACAAGGGGAGAAGCAAAGGAGCTCTTGTGAGGCTCATCTTACCGTAGCCAGTCGCTTGAGCAGCTGGATGGCCAGGCGTGGAAGTGCAGGGTCGTGCTTGTGGTAGATGTATTTGGCCAAGACCGCAATAAGGTTGTTTCCATGAGCACCTGAATTGAACACAGTTAAGACCGAAGAGAAAAAGCTGCAATAAGATCCGACTATTTAACAGAACTACTTTCATAACAGAAGGTGAGAATTAGGTCAGTCTTTCAGAAGACCAAGGCACGGGCCCAGTCAGATGATAACTAATGGCAGATGATTTACTATATTCTGTAACTACACCCATCCTATTACAACGCAGCAAAAAATTAGCCACGTTTCCTTAATACTAATGAAATTCCCTCGTGGAGAATAATGCCTCAGAGGATGGAGAATGGGCCTTCTCCCATCACTAGAAAGCACTTTCTGGAACCATCACAAACTCTGTTTGTAATGAGAAACACGCTGACTCTTTGCACGTAACAAACCCCACAGCTTCCCAGGGCATCCCCACAAGGAAATACATACCATGCTGAGTAAGGGCCTGCTCTAACGGAGACACCACGCTGGAGGGGGGCTTCAACCGTATGACGTTATTGGTAACCGAGAATGCCAGCTTAACTGTTTGTATCAGCAGCTGACCTTGGCCTTGTGTCTCATCACTGCATTTCAAAAATGAAAACAAAGTAGTTGTGTCAACAATTGTCATTTATTATTTGCACAACATTCAAAGAGTAAATTCCATACTCTTGTCAGTCACAGGTTGTAAGACATTTTTACTCACTGTCATGTCACCACGTAACAGCTGCTGAAATACAAACCCCAACACAGACCTTCTAACAACCCCAACAGACCTTCCAGCAACCTTCCAATAAAGGGGGCCTCCAGGAAAGCTGGGGAGGGACTCCTAACAGACAGTTTTGTAATAGGACAAGGAGTAATGGTTTTAAACTAAAAGTGGGTAGATTTAGATTAGATATAAGGAAGAAATTCTTTACTCCGAGGGTGGTTAGTCACAGGAACAGGTTGCCCAGGGAAGTTGTGGATGCCCCATCCCTGGAAGTGTTCAAGGCCAGCTTGGATGGGTCTTTGAGCAACCTGGTCTGGTGGGACATGTCCCTGCCCGTGGCAGGGGGTTGGAATTACATGATTTGTAAGGTCCCTTCCAACCCAAACCATCCTATTATTCTATAACCACACGAAATGGAGAGCGTGTAGTAAAGACTAAACATGGATCTGTAACAAATAAGGCTTGCTCCTCCTGAACATACAAGACAGGCTCCCACGGACAGTCACTGTGCTGATCCCCAATTAAGTACAATCCAGTTAAAGCTACATCTCAAATATTATCAAATATCTGTTGCTTCTTCCCGCACACTATTGAAATAAAAGACAAAACTCACCTACTAGGCTGGGAAGCCATTACCATATCAATAGTGTCCACGCCGATTCCCATGATGTTAATGACAGCTTGCCCTGCTTCAGTGTTGGCCAGGCTGAAGATGCACAAGGACTGAAGACTAGGGGCACTGCTGGGAGACACAAACAACGCAGGACATCATCATGTGCAGGACTTTCCCACCTAGCACTTGGTAAACTACCATAAAGTGATTTCTGAATTTCCACATCCCTGCCAGGCCCTACTTCATTCTTCCTTCCACTTTCTTCAGAGTGGATATACCAAATAGGAAAGTGGATGTCAGTCCGTTCCCCAAAATATATTTTCTCTTTCTTCATCAGGTGTTATAAAAACCAATGTACTTTGCTCTATCCCTAATCTTTTTTCTACCCTTCCTGTACTCAGTAATGCAGAAAAGCACTGAAATCCATTCTACACAAGCATGCCATTTCTCTCCTAGTAACTTATATCCAAAAATTGAAACAAAGACAGTGACACAGCCCTCCTGCACTGTAAGCCAGGCTACTGCAGATCTGAAACCCATCATGCATCTTACCTACTCCGAGGATCCATTTCAGGGAATAAATTCAGTATAGCATGAATCAACTGCAGAATTAGGCATCCTGAAACAGAGAGAGAATGGACTACTCAGTTTTCAGGAAGATCTGTTGCCTAGTCTGTAATATCTCTAAACAAATTGCAGCATCTAGCAATACTGGTAAATGCAGAAAGCAAATCCTAAATGTCTGCTAGAAAAGGTATGATAAAAAGTGGGAAAATTTCACAAATTCTCTCCAATAAGACAGGTGATGCTTTTTAATCTCTTCAACTTCTCCTCTCTCAAATATCCTTACCAATTTTCTCTCTCACTCCATGAGAGTTGTAACGCCATTTGTGGTAATTTGGTAACATCTCCTTCAGGACAAACACAATGCAGGGCACAAGTCCTTGGCTCTGGGTGCTACCAAGTTGTCCCTAGGAGAAACAGAAATGTTAACTTTCCCCTTCTGGTTAAAATAACACGAGATCTTTGGTAGGAAGATAGGTCACGTGTCTTTGAAGCATGAGAAAACCACTGAGCTTGAGGACACAGAATTACCAGCTATTTTTATTCTCTTGTAGATATGATAAATCAAAGCCGTTTTTTGAAATAACCACAGGAAGCACAAACTGTAGCATAGCAGGAAGTGTCAACCAGTGATTACTCATACAGACCCATGGCCCAAGGGATGCCAGACACTGCTGTATTTCACTTTCCTATCATAACAGCCTACAGCTGACTTCACAAGCAGACCACTCCAGAAGCACTCACCCGGACAAGAGTTGTGATCAGGTTCAGGAAGGAGATGGTAACGCTGTACTCCCCTTGAGGCTGTTCTATGCTCATCAACAGGTTTCCATAGCCCCCAGCATTCATCCCCTCTGCACTGTGAAATGAGCACAAAGGTTTGTTGTATGAATAGCAGCATTTTTGACATGAGTGAGAGATGTTGGATGCACAGATTCCACAAACCTCAGATTTCACACCAGCAAAAAGGTCTTATGTTATGAACAGTTCAGGTCAAAAAAAAAATAAAAGCTGGGGTTGGGGGGGAGGATGTGAATACCTAATCATGTGATTCATACTGGACACTGGATTGGCAACAAATGGTAAGAACCCCGTATGGTGAAGGTCAGTCCAAACCTGCAAGAGAAAAAAGTAGAGATATTCCCTCTCATTCACATTTACATGTCTACTAGTTCTCAAACCTAGAAAACCCAGAAGATTCTTACCTTGGCTGGCATCCGAGCAGCCAGTACTGTCAAGCAATTGACACAAGATGCAATAACGTCCACAGGGGGAGAGATTACAGTTGTCAGCCTCGAAAAGAGAAATATTATGCATAAAATGCACTGCCATCTGTGAGCTAGCCTATCTACTGCTGCTGTGATTCAAAAAGCATTTCCTTCACTGAAGCACACAAGCACAAAACCTACGCTCTGGTGCAGACACCAGTCTGCACTGTCAGTCTAGACTTGACAGCTCTCCCTCACACCTGAATCAGATCAATTTACTGCAAGAAGCAAGGCTCAGTAGACAGCAGGCTGGCACACTGAACAATGACTATCCAGCAGATTGACTGGGGGGGGATAGTTAATAAGTGTAACTCTTTTATTACCTGGAAGTTACTGCTCTAATTGTATGCTTTATTCCCCTTTTATGTAAGTATAGTTACCAATAAAAAAGCCTTTAAATGGATAAACTTGTACAACTCATGAAAGTGAAAGAGGGGTCATTCTGCTACATCAAAGCATTCAGCAGTGTGTAGCCAGAACAGTCCTTACTGAACACCTGCCTCGGGGAGTTGAAGCACTGAGATACACTTCTTTCAAATCTTTTGGCAAAATAGCTAATTAACTGTTCTTCCAGCTCATTGTACTACTTCTCAGGTACTCTGCTGTTAGCTCCATGCTGGTCAGTGACTTACCTCTGCAGCAGCATGTAGATTCGCGACGTGATTGGCAGAAGGCAATCTGCTATCGATACATCAGTGCTGATGACTTTATGAACCAGATCGATGATTGGCTTCACCCTCTGGCAATGCTGAATCACATCTGCATAAAGCAAACTAACATCAGAATGCAAAAACCATACTTACGCAGTAAAGAAACTTAGAATAATGCACATTAATCTTACCCCACATCCTTGGGATTGTTCCCCATACCAAAAATCATTTATTTCTTGTATCTCAGCTTTTCTCTCATCTAAAATTCATATAATCTCACTGCAAGCTCTCAATTCACTGCCTTTTGCAGTGAATTATCATAATTTAAAACACACGCAGGTTTCTGGGGTACTACTCCAAGCTCTTCCAGAAGTACTCAGAGCTGCTCAGTCCTGCTGTTAACCTCAAGCTGATACCAAAGAACAATTACTTATTCTCTTTTATACTCCCAGCCTATCTCACCTGCTGTTGAAACAACGTGGAGCAGCATTTCAATCTCACAGGTAAACAGTGTCCAGCTGCTGTACGAATACTCCCATCGTACCAAATAAGCTCGATCATCCAGCATTACTTGGCCCACTGTTCCCTGAGGTATCCGCAGATTTGTCTGACCTAGTCCTAGAGATAGAAGAAGCAAGTGAAATCAAGCCACAAATTTCCCCACGAGTTAGAAAGCAGGTAAAGAACTAAATTCCCCAAAACACCTGAATAAGAAAAGGTTAAGTGCAGTTTCCTTACCAAGAGGATAGAGGAGCTTTGGAGCCTGTCTTCGCCAAAGTGTGCCATCTTCATGAGAGATCACATCAGGAGGTTTATGCTTGTACAGCTCAATATAAAAGGACATTTTATCCAGGAAACTGTATACCTGCATAGAGAAAGAGCTTAAGCAATATAACCGAAGAGCCAGACCCTCTTAAAAATTAATCAGTGAGGTCATTTCCAGGAATAGGCAAGTTTTCCTTATGTAGACAATAACCTTCTAATATGTCAACCCTACTAAAACATTATATGGTTCACACGTCCAGACAAGTCTGATCTAATGAATCAGGAACTTCTCAGAAGTACAATAAAACCCGAAAAATTAGATAGAACTTATCTAATTTTTTAGAATTAATGGCTGAATTTATCTTCAGCCATCAGAGTTGGAGAGTTTACTAAAGGCCAGAAAACAGTACCCTGCAACAGAAAAGGACTTAAAAGGTGCCCTGTCTTAGATAACAGACATAAAGCTTTTATCAAAGATTGTAAATGAGATATGTACGTATAGCGGGAAGAGAATCACACAGCATTATCACATAACATGTTATGCCTGTCTTGAAATAAATCATCTCCCAAACACCAGAAGAGATCCTGTACCTTTTTTGCAGTAGATTTATCTGACACAAGGGCCTGGAGCAGCTGAAGGAGAGGAGTAAGAAGATGGGGGAACATCCCACACACACTGTCCAGGATAATGCCCAGACCTGCAGTTGGTTCCTGGTGGTAGAAGCAGCAAACAAATGTCTTATTGTTACAAAGAAATGATAAAACTTTCTCAGTACAGCATAAGGATATAGCTTCTTTAAGTTGTACATTTGACATTAATCATGCACAAAAGTATCACTCCAGTCCTTGTACAGACTAAAGCATGAGGCATTGTGCAAGTAATAAGGCAAGAAGTAAGACTAATGCATTACACATCACCCTATTTCTGTAACAACAACAAAATAAGCATGATGCTTTTGCCAGCAGTTAGTTCAATCTTTGCAATCCCAGCCCTGGTTTAAACTATCACCTATATTAAAACTTGTTCCAGTATCCTTCAAGAGTAAAGCCAAGGATGTACCTAAAAGGCAGGAAAGGGCAAAGGTAAATCAAAGATAGATACAAACAAACACTGGCTCCTCAGGGCCTTCTAAAAACGAGCTAACTAAATATGATCAGTCTGTTCTTTTCCTAAAAAGGAATCTTTTATCAGGTTTTTGTTATAAGCAAGGTAAGTCAAAGAAGTTGCCAGCACACTCACCGTCTTCCAGAAGAGCTGAGGAATGCTGGTAGCCGACAAAACTTCACACGCAGCATCAATTATATCCTTCAAAGGAAGAGAGGAAAGAGAAGTTAAATGCTAACTTTACATAGAAAGTTCACATCCCAAACAAATTCTGTCACATCTTTAGAGTTTAAGTTTCCATGCTTACTAGCTAAGATGGAACTAATCCCTCTAGTCAGAACAGAGGGAAACACCCCCCACGCACAAACTCAGACCACATGGAAAGTCTAACACCATGCTCCTTACCAAGGAGTGGACTGCCCAGGACAAACATGCCCACTAAATCTGCAAAAGGCTATATGATGTCTTCTTAAACTTAAAATGTATGTATTGAGTATGAAATAATACATACTACAAGTATGTATTATTATAATAATACATACAAGTATGTATTATTTCCATTGCTTTGCACACAGCACATCAACAACTAGTTCCAAATCCATAGGACTTCCAAGGGCAAGATATGCAATGTTTCACTATTAAGCAGTAAACACCTCTGAACACTGGTTTACACAATGCAAATTTAGCCAGTCTTTTAGATCGATCTAAATCACAAGGTTTGCTATTTCAAATGCAGGATTGAAATTTAACAACAGTAACTTGCATCACTTATGCAAAGTTCTATCAAATTAGATAACAGATGCGATGAGTGTTGGATGCTTACCTGCTGATTGCCCAACGTATGTAACTCCAGTGATGTCAGGACAAAGGAAAGAAGCCCATAAATACACATACAAGCTGTGCTGACAGTACACTGGGAAGAAAGAATACACAAGACCGTTAGAGGAAAGATTATGAATTACAGAGCACGCTGTGTAACAGTGCTTGGTCTCCTTTACAAACTGTGGGCACCTCTGAGTAACTGCCTCTTTTGTACATCCTTGCTGCAGTCAGCAAAGGGGCAACAAAATAGGAAGCAGTCACCACTGAAGCTACACACAGCACAAAATATTTCACTGCTTCTACCATTATCATTAAAAACACCTTCAAAACACAGAGGAAAAAAAAAAAAAGAAGCATTCAGTGTTCAGAGAAATCAGAACGATTTGCTTTCACTGGTGTCTGCCTACAAGGTCATTTATTCTCATACACTGTGATGTCTCATGAAACTGTATACAGAGAACAGTGCAGACTTAGAGCAGCTAGTACTCAAGACCTACACTGGCAAGTACACCTATGGAGGGAAATCAAAAAATGTGATTAAAGTAGTCTATTCTGTTCAAAGGAGATATAGCTCCTCAACTTACAAAAGTTTCTTTTGTATTATTCTTTTTTAATTATTATTTCATCATAAAAATCTGTTTAGTATCAGTTTGACTTTTACTCTTCACTGAAAGAAGGTGACATGACAAAACGTGCTCTGTTGCATGCTCTGGTTCAAAGCAGATTTAGTTTGCAAGAACGCTGGTTCAAAATCATCCACTTCCCAAGACACCTTTACATCATTAGTAGTTAAGAGCCTTTAAGAGCTTACATATATGACTGTAAGAACTCACATTCTTGCCCCCACTGCTCAATGATCGCAGAAGTTTCGTCAGATACTGGAACACATTCAGCTGGATAGCATTGCTGCCCATTCTCCTGATAACGTTAGTTGACTCCTCTGGGTTTATGGTATGACGGAGCAGCGCCCATGCCAAAAGCACTGGAGCATGATGTGAGACATCTCCCAGCTGCAGCAGCTGACTGTCCATTTCCTGCACAGAGACAAAAGCAAGACAAGTGAGATCCTGTGAAAGCAGCTCGTGCTCAGCAAACATGTAGCTGATTGCACCCTTCTGCTAACACTCAGCTTTCTCTTGCAGATAATTATTTCAAATATACAACTGTCCAAATTACACGGTTGCAGTCTTGGTCTGTTTTTGTGTGTGGTTTACTGACTTACAGCTGTTCTAACCTCAGATGTCCTCTGTCCTAAAAGCCCTGATGCTGAAAATCTCTCGTTTCACTCCCATCTCATGGCCTACTTCCCTGTGCACACCTTTATTTAGAGAAAGGCCCAAAATAATCAAGCAAACCTAAGTGGGAGAAGAATCAGTCTCTTTCTTATTTGTCCCAAATCGTTACGTGGATGCTAGCTGTTATATTTGGCCAACAAACACAAGAAACTTACAGATGTAATATTTTTAACAGCGCTGCTCGGGTAACCAAAGTAAATTCTATATTGTTAAGCCAAACGGGGTTATTCTGCTACTGCTTTACCTGGTGGATATGTGAATTATTGGCTAATTTGTGCTCCTCTGTCCTATCATCCAAAGCTCGCTCATGGAGGGAGTCAATTTCCATGCCTTCCACCAGAATAAGAGCACTAAAGTAGCTGCAAGTAGGAAAAAAAAAAAAAAAAAAAAAAAAGTAGGTTAGACACTTTAATTAAGAATTCAGTTTTCAAAAAGCCATTCATAAATGGTCAAAGAACAACCTGTAGTTCGCATGGGTTCAGCTGTTCTTTGAAGCAATAAGAAATTAAGATGAAATTAACAGCAGATAATCCAAATTTTGTTTTGAAATGCTAGTATCTGACAGATTAAAATCTTCAACGCTACCATTCCTGGTTGAACAGGAAGTCTCTGAAATTTGAAGATAGCTTTTCCACCTTTGAAACTTTTTATCACTCACCGGGATTTTCATTCCTTCTGGCTGCAGCTTGAGTTATGTCCCACAAAGCAAAACGAAAATGTTATTACCACTCTTTCAAGCAGACCCATGATAGTTTGTGCTGAGGCAACACAGTTAACAGCACAGGGCTAACCTCTGCCTCCGAGCACAGGATTGTAAAGATGCAGTTTCACTTTAATACTAGACTATTTAAGAACAAATGGCACTGTCTTCACTGCCATTCACACCAGAGACAACTAGCTTAAAGCTAGTATATGGATGCCTCTCTGTTGTGCAATCACACTTATTTTGCCACAGACTTCCAATGTGACCAGAAAATATATTTCACCTTCATCACAATTAGCTTAGCTTGAAATAGTCATGATTTTAAGAGGCAACAGAAAGAATTATAAAATATTTTTTTTACTGAGGAGAATTGTTTTGTTCTGCACTCACTTGACAAATACACTTCACTTACCCGATACGATCCACCAGGTGATCCATGCTCTCATCTACCAAGTGTCTGTTGGTTTGTCTAGTGCCAAACCCCTGTTCTTTGAACATCTTTGCAAATTCGAGAAGCTCATCTGATGCCATTTCAAAGTATGCATAGTAGAGGAAGATGACTTCCAGTAGCATGGACTGCTCACGGAGGCATTGCACAAACCAACGAGAAACCTGACGCTCTGTCTGCACAAGGAGAAGTCCTACTGTCACACACAAAGCTCACTGATTGGTCAAAGCAATTAGAAACCAAGACAGGTTGAACCATTTCAAAGTTTGCACAGTCAATGTTTTGCACCAACTGCAAGAAAAGCCACTATAAATGCAGAGTTTACTGATGCAAAGAGATTGTAAAGAGCTGCACGGAAATGGATCTGCAGGCCTAGTGCTGTCAACACATTTCTTACAACGAAGAATACGTTTCTAACAACTCGCTTTGTTTCTGAGCAAAAGTGTGTTCTGCTAAGGAGAAAACAATTTTTATATTTCTTGGGCCAAGAGAACCATCCGTTCTAACTGCATCTGCACATACACATTTTCCAATACTTTCCATACCATGAAAGACTTTGTAAGTTTATTAAAGAATAGTATGAAAGAAATACCATGAGATTTCCGTGTGTTTCCCATGTAGGAGCTTCTGCTTTGTACAGTTCTTCATATTTTTTCCGGTAATTAGGAATTAGTTCCTTTTCCAACTTTTCGACACACTGGAAGTACTGCGCCTTAAACAAATAAAGAAATCAACTTTTCACATGCACATCTACGTGCTTTTTACAATCTCAGGTGGACAACTTCTATGCAACTTAAGTATTTAGCCTATTTCAATGACATCATATCCAGGAAAAGGTTCCTGTACTCACTGTGTAAGGGTGCCTCTCATCCTGAAAATAAGTGAGTAGATGGAGGACACAGCGCAGAATACACATCCTCTCTTCATAATAATAGTCAGCAAGCTGTGAATACAGAACGTCACCAATATCAGTGTGGTATTGTGTCCACCTCCCATTCACCTTCCTGCCCCATACACAGCCAAGGCCCTCAGCACCAGAACACGTAGGGCTCAAACACTACTACAGATGGAGTTTCAACTAAGCAGTTTTAAGTTATCTGAAAAAAAAAATACTTAATTAACTTTACAGAATTCAATAAAACATGCCCATAGGGACACGTCTATAATTACACTGCTAACTGAGAAAACTCAGGAAAGGAATGCAAAAAGATACAGAGGTCACCTCCCATTCTTAATCTTCAGTAATCTCTACCAGCTGTGATCATCACTCTCTATTTCGGAGTTGACACTTCAGACAGCAACACATAAGCCTACAAGCTTTGGAAAATGTGGGAGCATACATCTGACCAGCTAAATTCCCTGACATTAAGCCTACAATTTCCACAGCAACTATTAACACTGCTCAAATATATGTATGTCCATCCCTATTTCAGAAGAATCTTCTAAAATTTGTTCGTTATATGAGGGAATACTTCAATCATTCCAAGGTTTTTGAATCCATAAAAATAAAGTTGGTTCTCAGATCAATAGAAAACACAAACAGAAGTGACTAACCTTCAGCATCAGAGCCTGACTCTGCCTCTCATCCTGAAGAACTGTCTAAAGCAAACCACAACAAAATAAACAATTATTTACCGCAGAAATATCGACTGACAAAATATTCATGCAAAAAAAAAGACTGAAAGAAATGAGAGAATTTTTCTGTTTCTTTTGGAAAGACAGATTCCAAAAGTACTAAGTCAAAACATTCATTAATAACTATCTATTTGTTCATCTCCACTCGCTCTCTTTCACAAATCTGTAGCTTTGCTGTATTCCTGAGACAAAGAAGCTGAATCCCTGCAGAGAGATTCAAGCAGGAAGAGCTACCAGAATGTTAAGCTTGGATATCTGCTATCACATTTCCGTAAAGAGGCACATGAGCATTGCAGGTTCAGAGAAGAACAACTACAAAGTCATTTCCAAGTCAGAACTTGGGCTTGCATGTGACCATAATTCGTCAGCAAATTACTGGTACTAAGGAGAGATGCAGAGTGAACAGAAAATATATGGGAGCTATGGACCTTCAGGGAGTCTCTTGTTCCTCTGTAATCTTCTTGAAGATAACACTGCAACAACTGCACACTCTGCTCTTCATCCAAACCCTGAAAAAAACAGAGATGCTCTGAAATGAGTAAAAGGCAACTGAATTAATTTGACAAAGACTCTCTCCAAATACTCAGGCAGCCTTTCCTCTTCAGAATAAATAATTTCCCAAATACACCAATAGAAATCTTTTTACTTTTCGGGATGACATTTGTTTAAGTTAGCAATTCCATTTAAAGCAAAATACGTAAGTTTTGATGTCATTTAGATGTAGCCAGATTAACTTCAGTGAAAGGAGCACAACACATTTAAATAAGGGTACAGCCACCAGTCACCTATTTTCTGGCTTGAAGGAACATAATCTTGCAGCAAACAGACATATTTTCAATCATAGCAGCTACTTTAAGGGACATCAGTTTTAGCTGAGCAGTCTCAGATAGCTTGAAAGAACACAAGACCAGATGAGAGTGACTGTTTTTGAAAAGCTGAAACCCCTTTCTGGCAGGAGGGTTCGTTAACCAGGAAAACTGAAGCAATTCAGGGCCACCAACAGCTTTAAAAAATGTTCACCTAGAGCTCCTACGGGTACTTGTAACATCCTTTAGATTATTTTTAACTGAGAGAATCTTAAGTTTGCCTCTATTCAACATCACGAAGCTTACTGAAATAACAGAATCCCAATAACAATGCAATCCAAGTGCAGGGATAAAAAAAAAATCAGCATAGCATCTTCACTCACCAAAAACTTGCTGACCCTCAGACCCAGTTCTTTTAGTGGAGCAGCTACATCTTTATCAGCTTTTATTTTTTCTGCTGAAGTTGTACTAAAGAAAAAAAGAAGTTTTCATTGCTAAAAATGGAGCAACACCAAGGAATGAGCAGAAGAGACTTAATTTCAAAGCTCTCAATTTTATCAGTTTGAACTTGACATTTCTTTTCCCTCTCAGTGGCCTATCAATGCTTCATACAGCACTATTGAGTAATCTTCCTACCAGATAACACTCAACATTGTTCGCTATCTTATTAATACAATAAACACAGGCTATATTCATTCTATCTTTTCCAGTGAGAGAGTCTGGTTATCTTTCCTGCATGACTAAGTGTCAAGAGGAGTCAATTCTCTGCAGGCTGCACGCTTGTACTTGATTACTGCAACCCAACAGAGGCAAAGGTTAAGAGATACTTAACACTGGTAATGAGAGCAGAAACTGCTGTTACTTCTTTCTGATCTTTATTTCATGCCTCAAAATGTTATTTGGATTAAGCACTTTCTACTGTTCTTCCTCTCCAGAAATCTCAAGTCAGACAATAGAGTTAAAATCTGTTTTTATGTAATTAGAGAGAAATATTCAACATGTTCTCAACTTATTAGTAGATCCCATTTTAAAGGTTAATTTCTAAAATCAGGCAATTACCATACCTTGGAGGTTTGTAGTATGAAAGTCCCTCTAAAAACCTCTGCCAGTGCTTGTTCAGTTCTGCCGCAATCTGTGCCTGAAAAGAGAACCAAATACTACTGAACAGACTCCTCAACATCCACCATTGAGTGTCAGATTTGTTTAATTTGAGTGAAGCAAAGACATTCCACCACCAAAACCAGACAAAAACACAAGGCAAACAACAACAGCATCTATGATTCAGACTGATTCAAGGTGTATATTGCATGAGAAAGCTTGCTGCCTTGCCTAATATTGGGAAGGGAGAGGAAAGGAGGCAACGGACTAGGTTCAGATACGTTTGCATTTCCAACCTCTCGGCACATTCTTGAAAGCACGGGCTCCATCCCAGAAAATAAGGAAGCAGGCTGTACCACTCATGAATACCCCAGACCAGTCAGTCTAGAAAGTAGCACTTGTGTCCACTCCAGAAAGGGCACCAGCTTTTCACATACACCCTTCCAGGCAGCAGTTCATGAAGCAGCTATAAACAAGGAGTGGAAGAATAAACAAGTAGCGGGGAAAGAACAACAAAAATCCCACCAAGGAAAAGGGAAAAGCAGCAAAATTCATATTCAAACAGATGTACAAATGATGTATTTGTCCATGGAGTCCATTCAGTGACAGGCAAACCTGCTTAGCAAGACATGGACTTACTGGTTCTCTTAAAGCTGATCTGCCGAGGAGAATTGTCCACAATTCTCTGCTGCTCCTGTAAAAAAAAAAAAGTGAAGAGTGCTTTAATAATGAACACCAATTCAGGCTTCAATTTATTGCACACCTTTTCAAACTTGCAGTTATTTTGGAGATCACAATGCAATATAAGCTATAAGAAAAAATAATTAAAAGACACCAGTGTTTAGCTGAGCAACTTCAAACGTGCTGGAAGAACCCAGGAAAGCCCAAAAGAGTGACTGCTGATATAACAAAACTTGTAAACTCATATCAAAGAAGTATCCTATTTCTATCAGCTTATCTGCTCAGTCTGATCTTGCTACTTCTATGTTTGGGGGTTATAATAAACCCAATTACAGAACAATTTTACTCAGTTTCATTTGATGCCACACTCCAAACAAATCCTTCTTTAACACTTTCCACCTTCATGCAAAGTGGAATATAAAACTGGGTGAAGTGAAAGAATGCAACACTTTTCCATAGGGCAGAATATTTGCCTCTGGTCTTCAAAATATTTATCCCGAGCTTGTTGTTTCTTCCTGCTTGCTGTGAAACTTGTAGAAAAAACAATCTGCTAAAACGTAAAGATCAAATCTGCTCCTTAGCACATGCATCTAGGAAGATTAGTCTCCCTACAACAGCCCTGCAAAGGATGCTTGCCAACAGGAGCAGTTCAGGAACTGAGCAAGCTGATGATTTCTAGCAGTGTAACACAAACCAGGAGTCAAACGCCACAATTCCCCACGCAAAGCCTGTCTAGGAAAGCAAGCACACTCATTAACTCGTCTTTAGATTGGCAGCACTGAATCAACTGCCTGTGGCAGCGTAAGTCACCTGGCACTTCTGACACACAGTGCCATTTCAGCGGCTTATAAAACCTATCATTTTTATTACACCTGTCAACATAATTTCTTCCCTCAAACTTCTCGTCACTGCGGGAGAGCTCTCCTGACCTAGGCAGCAACCAGCTGTGGGTGCAGCCTCCCCGGCACACCTGGAGCACTGGAAAGCCGCTGAATTTTACCAAAAAATCACTTTCCAGGACAGAGCAGCAGCCTAGAGGAGCCAGCCCTGCTCCTTGCCCTTCCTTCCTAACCCGGGGTTACAGCAAACCAGTGCTCCTTGCCAGTTCGTTAACTGGGCTCCGAGGCAGCCGGGGAAGGGCAGCTCTGCACGTCAGGTAACAGCGGTGTTCTTGTCCCGTTAGGAGGCATTATTTTAATAAAAAATTAAGCATCTAGGAACAAACAAGTCTAAAACGCCACAATAAATGTCAAAAAGCAAACAAAGGCGCTACCCTAAAGCCATCACTGAAGCAGGGGGTCATCAAATAGCCTCCTTTACACACCTTCCACACCACTTTTATCTAAGTTTTACGGTCGCAGCTCTCCAAGAAGGGAGAAGCCGAGTCCTGAGCTCTATGCTCTCCGTGAGGACTGCTCTGTAAGGACACCTGACAGAACCCCGAAGCTTTTGAACAGCGGTGCCACTTTAGCGCTCCATTTTTCATGGTACCACAGGGCAGAAGAACCACGAAACACAAAAAATATACATCCCGGGTAACACCCGCTGCCTGTTTTGGACAATCAAGCCTCAATCCACAGAAAGCTTTGGCGTTGGAGCCGAAGCCGCCCATGAGGGATCCCCTCAGCGACCCCCCCCCCCCCCCCAGGCACCTCAGCCCCCGCTCCCTCAGGGGGCTCCTGAGGCGAGGGGCTGGGGGCGGGGCCATGCTGCAGGGGGCGGGGCCAAACCCCACATTTAGAGGCGGGGGCAGGCAGCTGGGGCGTGGCCTCACCGCCCTCTGGGGGCGTGTCCACGCGGCAGGGGGCGTGGCCAGTGCTCAAAAGGGGCGTGGCCAAGCCGGCGCGGGCCCCGCGCCCGTTAACCCTCCCCTCCCCGCTCCCCCCCCCTTCCCTTCTCCGCCGCGCTCCCCCCCCTCGCCCCCTCCCTCCGCGGCGAGCGCGCGCAGCCCCGGCTCCCTCCCCCCCGCCCCCTCCCGTTCCCGCCGCCGCCGCCGCGTCCCCGCACCTCGCGCCCAGCCCGCCCGCCGCCATCTTCGCTCCCCTCTCACGTGACCCGCCGCGCGCCGCGCTCTCCCCCGCCGGCATCACGTGGTCTTGGGGGGGGGGGGGGGGGGGCTCCTCGGTCATGTGACAGCGGCGGCGCCAAGATGGCGGCGGGCGGCCCGGTGGGTGCGGAGCTCCGCGGAGGGACCCGGGGATGGGAGGGGGTGTGGGGGGGTGAGGGGGGTCCCGACCCCGCGGGGACACGCGGAGAGCTCCGGGGAACAAAGGGAGGAGGCTGGGGAGGGGGAACAGGGTGTTTGGGGAGCTGCCCCGCGCTGTTGCTGTGCCCCGTTGCCCTCAGCGTGAGGAATTTCTGCATCGTATCCCGTCTAAATCACCCCACCGCCTGCCTCGTAAATAATTCCTTCCTTATCTCCCATCTAAACCTCCCCTCCGCCCTCATCATCAATGATTTCTTCCGGGTACCCAACCCAAACCTCCCCACCGCCCTCATCGTAACGGATTTCTCCGCTATACCCTATCCAAACCTCCTCTCCACCCTCACCATAATTAATTTTCCCTCTATCCCGTCCAAATTTCCTCTCTTTCAGCTCAAAGCCCTTGCCCCGTGTCCTGTCACCACGCTCCCCGAGGAGGAGCCCCCCAGCAGGTCCCTCACAGCCCCTGTGAGGCACAGGAGGTGCCCGGGGGGGGCCGCAGCAGGCCCAGAGGCTGCTCGGGGGGGAACTGCCTCAAAAAGGGCACCCGGGGGCTTTCAGGAGCTGCTGCGATAGAACAGAAGGTCAGGTCGGCATTTCAGCTGCTGAAATTCTTCCTGGTCCTGTGGCCCAGCTGACAGGCTGCACCATGTTGTTCCTGGTGCAAACGCTGTGCTGCAGCCTTAAACTTGCCAGGCAAAGTGCAAGAACTTTCCCAGTCTCTGTCCAGTATGCATTATTTGCCCTCCCTCTTCTCAGACACCTGTTGAGTTTCTCCTTCCCATGCCCAGAAACTTAAGGGGTCCCAAAATCATTACTGGTATTAGGCAGACATTGCCCACGCAAGATCTTTTTTGTTATCTCCATGGTTAATTCTTTTCCTGTTCTATCAAAAAAATAAATGGCAAAAAGATCGCACTTGGCCTGATTTAGCTGTTTAGCAACAGGACATATAACGTAGGTGGTTGGCAGTCAAGTATTTCAGGCTCTACAGATGCCAAAAAGCAATCTAAAAAAATGTTTTCAATATGAGGTCATAAAGAAAACTCTCCAGACGCACAGTGCAAGGGACTTTGGCAGTACAAGTGTTGATAGAAACCCATTAATATTCCTGCTAAGATCTCTGAA
Source organism: Aythya ferina (assembly GCF_964211825.1). Lineage (NCBI taxonomy): Eukaryota > Metazoa > Chordata > Aves > Anseriformes > Anatidae > Aythya > Aythya ferina. The sequence goes on along the minus strand of NC_140318.1, from coordinate 3,640,007 downwards.
TGAAAAACAGGATTTAAAATAAAGTGATAGCCTTCCATATAAACTGATAGGATGTGATGAATGCACCCTCACGGCTACAGGCAAGACGATTTGGTTGATTTTTCTGTGCCAGGCTCTCCAATTGAGCTTATCTTGACAATTCTGATAATAGATCAAAATCAGGTCAAGTACACCACTTGGTTTTTTTTTCTCTCAATGATTGTTTTTTTCCCTTTCCTACTTCTCTTGTAAACACTACATAGCATTATAAAACCACTCTTGCTGTAGGGGAAGCGTTCAATCATTACACCAAGTAAAGAGAAAGAGGTGGGGGGAAGCAGGTTGCACAGCAGGGAATTAGAGAGGAATATTTAGTAAAAGGAGAAGGATTCTGTAAAACTGCAGTGAAAACAGCATACGAAAATAAGTTCTAAAATTACCTTTAAGCTATTTTACATCAACTGTATTTTCAATTTACACTGTCACATTGAATCCTTCTGGGAATAGGTATGGCTTGCACGCTTCATATTTCAATGCAGGCACAATATAAAGTATTTCTGTTGCAGCGTATCTGAACAGCCCTGTATCGAGTGGTTTGCTTCACCACTGCAGACTGATGTCTTGGATTCTCACATGGAGATAACGATTTTGACTAATCCCTTATCGCTGTGGTTTTATTGGCTTTATTCACCTGTCTTGGCATTAATAGTTGGCACATAACTATCAGCTTAAATTGAGCTTAAAAATAAGACAGCTGCACAGAAGCTGTAGCTCTTCTATCATTCACTTTAATTGCTTGTTTGTTTTTTAATAGGAATTGCAGTAGCATGAAAGGGAATTCTGTCTGGTGGACCACTACTGAGAATATCAGGACCCGCAAGAAGCATCCTGAACCCCCGAGCCACGCCAGACTGGAATCATGTTAAACAAGCCCGTGCTGGTGGAATCGCTGATCGTGTTCACCATCGTGCTGTGCGTGCACGCGGTGGTGTGGGACCGCTACTCCTGGTGCTCTGTAGCTCTTGCCATCCAGGCTTTTTATGTCCAGTTCAAATGGGACCGGCTGCTGCAGCTGGGGGGGGCCGTCTTCCAGTTCCGCGCAGCAGCGAACAGCGGCCTCCTGCCAGCCAGCATGGTCATCCCCTTGCTGGGGGTAACGATGAAGGAGAGGTGCAAGGCTGCTGGCATTGTGTACTTTGAACGTTTTGGCATAGTTGTAGCTTCCACGGGCATGTTGGTTGCTCTCTTTTTGTCTGTAATAGCGGTGGGCATCACAAAACCCGTGCCCACCAACACTTGCATACTCACCGGTGTTGCTGGCAGTATAATTATCTATACCATGAAGCACTCTTTGACTGTTTCAGAAGTGATAGAGGTCCTAGAAGTGCTGCTCATTTTTGTCTACCTCAGCATGATCTTGCTTTACTTGTTGCCTCGGTGTTTTACCCCTGGAGAAGCATTGCTAGTGCTTGGAGGTGTAAGTTTTGTTCTCAATCAGCTCATCAAACGCTCGCTGAATGTCGTTGAGGGCAGAGGTGAGCCCATAGACTTCTTCCTTCTGGTGGCGGTTATCGGAGTTATTCTTCTTGGGCTTTTCTTCACTGTTCTCTTCATTTTCATGGATTCGGGTACGTGGATCTCCTCCATGTTTTTCCACATGATGACAGCAGTGCTAGGCTTAGGGGTCATCATGCCTTGGCTTTACCGACTGATCCAGAGGAACCCTTTATTCTGGCTACTCCAGTTTTTATTTCAGACACAGACAAGAGTTTACCTTCTTGTATTTTGGACCTTTTTGGCTGCTTCAGCGTGCGGCATAGTTTTCTACCAGAACGCTAAGAGATCATCTGAATCTAAAAAGCACCAGGCCTCAACTATAACCAGGAAATACTTCCATTTCATTGTTGTAGCTACTTATGTTCCTGGACTGATTTATGACCGCCAGCTTCTCTATGTTGCTGCAGTCCTGTGTCTGGCAGTGTTCATATTCTTAGAGTACATCCGGTACTTCAGGATCAAACCATTTGGCCAAACTCTTCGGCATTTGCTGTCTCTCTTCTTGGATGAAAGAGACAGCGGGCCTCTAATCTTGACTCATATTTATCTTCTTCTTGGCATGTCCCTCCCAGTGTGGTTGTTTCCTAGATCTTGTGCTCCTAAAGGCAGCTTGTCTGGGGCAGGAGCATTGGTTCCCTACGCCGGGGTGCTAGCAGTAGGGGTAGGAGACACCATTGCCTCTGTTTTTGGCAGTACCATGGGAGAAATCAAATGGCCAGGAACAAAGAAGACCTTTGAAGGGACAATGACAGCTATTTTTGCTCAGATCATTGCTGTGGCTCTTATTCTGATCTTTGACAGCAACGTGAATCTGAACTCCAGCTATGCCTGGATTCTGGCATCTGTGAGCTTAGTTTCCCTTTTGGAAGCTTATACTACCCAAATCGATAACCTGCTGTTGCCTCTCTACCTCCAGATAATGTTCATGGCTTAGAAGCACTTCCAGGAACAGCGATTTCTAGAGAGTTCTAGAGAAAAGTGGAAATAGAATATGCACTAGAGATGAAAGCCACTCTAAACATTGGTTTTGGTACAGCAGATAAAATTGTTAAAAACAAATGGAAAATTTGTTTTCCAAAACAAATGACTACTTAAAATAAAAGTTTTGGTTTGGTCTCTTTTTTTTCCTAGTTTAAAACAGCATGAGTTGCTCTTTGGCCTCACAAGAACCCACCCCTGACTGATAAATTGGATTATTAAATAAAAATGATCTTTTTAAGTCTCTTTTGGGTGCCCAGAAGCAGAGGAAGAAGAGGTAAGTTAATTACAGAAGGGAGATTGTGCCACCTCTGTACTGCATCACAGCCAGAACTTGTCATACTGTACTGAATGCTGTCATCTTGTATTGCTGCATATGTGAAGTCACTCCTGTATAAGCACGGTTTAAGCACGTTTTGTGAGGGTCACTGCTCTCTACTTAGTGACTGGGTACAGCCAGACAGTCATGTTCACTCTATCAGCTGAGCCCTATTAATGCACTGCACTTCATGATCACAACTTCAGATAGAGGAGTTACAGAGCTAACTTTATCAGAGGGGTTGAGAATGTAAGAGACTGTTCATTCCAAGCAGTGCTAACACAAGGGTTATAGTTTCAGGCCTGGATATTTCCACAAGAAAAACATTTCTCAAGCTTTTAATCTCTATTAAACATTATTTCAAATAATTTAAAGTGAAGAAAAAATAAGCAAGCTCATAAGAAAAAAATTGCACACTAACTGTGAATGCGGGAGGTCTGTTGAAGTCAATAAACGTCTCTCATACTACTGCAGTCTTCCACTTTGCACGTTTTTTCAGCTTAAGTTACCGTGAGGAAGTTTATCCGGAGAGCTGCTTAATCAAATCATTTATGAAAAATGCTTCTGTTGACAGAATGAGTAGGACTGTTTACTTCAGTCTAATTAAATCCATAGCTGCCATGGGGGGAATCTAGTTTCTATATATTAAACACTTCTGTATTGACTGTCTTTTCCTGCCAGTTTGCCAAGCATCCATTAGAACAGGACACGTTAACTAATCTCCTCCTCCCTGCCTCTTCCATTCCCCTGAGAAATGCCCAAGCAGAAGATTGTCTTTCCAGGCTCCTTGTTTGAGGGATGAAGTTACATTCTGACACTCCTTTTGTTCACATAAAAGGACTGCAGTACAATTTTGGGAAGAGCTTAGTGCCACCCCAAGATCCATTACACAATCCTCTCCTGCAGTCCTAACTGTGAGACTGTTAAGAGAGCAAATAAGTCAGGGTGGAGCAAAATTCATGCTTTGGGCTCACAAAACAGGCCCCTGGGACAAGCCAGGACCAGCCCAGAGGCAGCGTTGCCCAACTTAGCACCGCCTGGGCAGGGCTCCTGAGACCTGACAGTGCTTTTCCTGAGCACCACAGAGTCATTCAGCTTGTTTGGGTTAATAATGCAATAAATGATCAGATAGTGTTTGCAGGAAGCAATTCAGTAACCCTGCTGGACTGCTTACTTCATATTTACCGGTAAATCCTGTAAATTCAGTCTAGCTTCTTGCTTGCACTTATACACTTGAGGTAGATGTTTTTGCAAATTGCAGGTAGCGGTGCGTATAACCAGGGGACAAACTATCATCCCTCAGCAGAAAGGTACTATTCTAAATTATTAACTCTTGTAATGGAAAGATACAGAAAAACCTTTAGCTGTTTCCACTGCTAAGATCCTCAACCTTCACCACTGAAGTTGTAGAGTAGCATGAGCTTAAGAAGAGTCACTTTCCCTCCATCCCACTCACAAGGGCACCTGCAAGGTTGTTTTCCTTGCAAGTATTTAGAAGTGAGCTGAAGTTCTAATTAGTCTAATTTCATAGTTTGTGCTTTTGGCCCAACCTCCTGTAGTCAGGCATTGATTCCTACAAAACACACGCAGCTTTGCCCTGGCCACTTACGTTGGGAGAAGGTCACATGCTGACTTCCTCAAAGATGATGTGAGGGAGATGAAAAGGAAGACTTCCAACCTTTTATTTAAATGTTAGTTGTTTTTTTCCCTCATAATTTCAACATTAATCTTTAAGAACTAATAATTTTAATCAGCAAGTCTATAGTTTAAGTGTTCAGCTGCAATTTGCCAGAAATACCTAGAAGAATAATTATAAAAGTAGACTTCCCACTTCATTTTGCCCACAATAGTATTATCTTTAATTATTATTCAAACAATGGACAGAGATCTAAGGCTAAAAGTCAGATATCTTCACATGACAGATTCACTTGCATTGCTGTGATTAACAGAGCCAAGCATTAAACCTCTTTGCTTGAATGGAAGAAAATACTAAAGATCTGCAAGGAGAAATATTTATCTGCCCCTATAGGCAAGGTGGAATGGTGTTTAACGCTTCATTCTCAAGGCTGAAGAAGTTTCCTTACCAAATGGGCTGGGTGACTATTCTCAGCACTAGTAGGGTTCATGCATTAGAAGCTTCTGACTACTGCAGGTGTATTCAGCTGCATGAAAGTTCACTCTGAGGACAGGATAAATTAATCTTGAGAGCTGATGTAGTGACAGTTACATGTAAAGATGAGCAAACAATCAAAGGAATAACTATCAGCTACTTGACTCCAGAAGCCAGTCACTAGCTTCAAGTGTAGAGCGGTGGAAAAGGCAGTTCAGGAGTTGGCTGGAGCCTAGGAGGTAAGGAAGAGTTAAAAAACAAACTTCAGAGACTATTCCAGTTCTCGGGTAAATCAACTGAGGTACTACTGATGGAAACTGTGTCTAAGGAACGCTTCATCCAGCAGTCCCCAGGACAAAACCTGATACAGCAAAAATAAAAACATTTTAGAACGCTTCGGTTTGAACACTACGGTTACCTGCACTCATTAGTTCCATCTTTCAGGCACTCAGCTGTTTTATTTTAAATTTAGTATAAATTACTTTAACTGAGAGGCATCCATGAAGAATATAAGTAATTGCATGTTTTTTGTGAGGTGGGAGCGCACTGAGAATTGTAAGTACAGAATTTTCTCTAGCTCCAATATGCTCGTTGCATATGACCTAGAAGGCTCATTAAATGCACTAAGACGTGACAACTTGAAAGCTTCCATTAAACAACATCCTTCTAAGAATCATGCTTCTCATTCTGTCTTAGTTTTTTTTTTTTTTTTCCCCTCTTCCCAAGAGAGCACTGCCTGCTGTGCTGCAATCCAAGAATTGCAGATGAGTTTTTTTTATTGCTGGCTGAAAATGAGCAGATCCAGCCGTGCAGAGCTAGGGAATCCTGGTCAGTAGGTAGACAGTGCTCATCTCCCACAGGAACAGGCTCTGAGCTGTTGGGAACTGCTCCTGAGCTAGAAAATTTTAGGATAAACCTGCAACAGTGCTGGTGAAGAGAAGTTCTTCAGAGCATATGCAGAGGTAAATACAGAGCTACAACATTTATTTCAACAAAACTGTGGTTAGCACAGCTCCGTACAAAGCAGAGAACAACTTCTTGCACATGTTGACAGGATTGTGCTGCCAGCATGCAAGGAGACTAATAAAAGTTTTATCTTGGTTATTGCACAGAAAAGGCTCTGTTTCAGGATAGCAGCCTTACCAGTTCTCCTTGCTCCAGCTGGTGTCCTTGGCTTCCATTATGTGGAAGGTGAACACATGGCGAGAGAACTCCGAGCTGTTCAGTTCACTCTTATGGACAACTTCCCCGTGGATGAGAATGAGTCCACCTGTTGGAAAGACATACCTGTACTGCTTTTTTCAAATTGTGAGTGCTAGTTTAGGAATATAAGGAAAGTACAAGTGTTACAATGGTATCTCCCTTGTTTTTTCTCGAACAGTGACGCATTTCTGTTTTGGGGCGTGTTTTTACCTTTACTTATAGGCACAGGTATGAACTGGCTGTCGTCATAGGTTGGCTCTGACCCTACAAACTCCACGCACGTTGAGGCACCTGAAGCTGCACGCACCATTCTCCGTGTAATCCCATCTGTAAATCCAGAAAAGAAGCGAACACCCATAAAAATTAAAGAACTAACCAGATTTTGCACAATGGAGGAACAACATAGTATTTTATCTTAGCACAGACAGAAATCTTATTATTGTGCATTCAATTCTTTCCTTAGAAATTTGGGGATTTTTCATCAAAGATCTGGGATTTTCCAGATGAGGCAGAAACTGATGAATAGCTCCTTTTTGTTTGCCTCCCTGACTTTCTGTGCGTTGCAACATAACCATTTAGGAATACAAATGGTCAGGCACTTAGGCACAACCAACCTTTCATCCATTTTTCCTTTCTAGAAGAGTATAAATTGCTATTTGAGTGCAACCAACTCCAAAATCTATGAGGGTTGAGTACTTTAAATTAAGAGTACTGCGATTACTCTGAGTAAACACTTAAGTTGGAAGCCAAATAGTGCCCTAGAGGCAGCAAAAGGCAGAAGACTGCACCCATAACCCAGCAGTGGTTAGAGACACAGCAGCCACCACCCGTCACTCTGACATGAGCCTGTGCTGATCTGGTCTCACCCCTGTTCCAGGCTGCCTGGGCATTGTCCAAGAGATCCTTGCATAAACTTGGAGGCCCCCCTTGTTTACAGAAATTGAGCCCGATGTTTGGAAATAGTACTGTGGGGAAGAAGACTTTTGTTCCCCTTACAGATCACTGTCAGGAATAAAGAGATTATTGGCCGGTGGAAAAAAAAAAAAAAAAAAAATCCATCCTTTGCTTCTAGGATAGATTTCAATTTAGAACTAAAACAGTATCAGCTACATATGGTACCTATTTTCATTAAGAAAATATTGTATATTAAACTCCTTTGATGGACAGGTGGCTAAGAGCAAAGTGAGGCAGTCAACAACCTGCTGAAAAACTGAGTGTAGGTTTGACAGCAGCGTAGAGGAAGATCCCTGTGCAGTAGATAGTTTTCTTTTCAACTAACAAAGCCAGTAGCATGCTTCTGCAAGCATGCTGCAAGGAGAACATGTAACGCCATGGACCTTACTCCTCAGCCTTAAGCAAGGGAAAGGGCGAGTGGGTTCTGCAGCACACACCGAATACCGCGACCCTTACTGGTGTGGGAGCCAGGAATGAACCACAAGCAGCCGTTCTCCTGCGTGGCATCCTCCAGCGCGATCCAGAAGCCCATCACCCTGCCCAGAGGCTCCGTGTGCAGAAATGTGGCGTCCTGGTGTGGTGTCACTGCAGCAAGAGGCGCTGGTTGGGGGCTTGGAAAGTCCCTGGAACCCAGCACCACGAGGACGGGGCACTTGGTGCTCTTGGACTTGACCTACCCTGCCCTCCCACCCATCACACACATTAATTCAAACACCAAAGCGTCACCTTTCAGCCTGCTGCAAAGGTCAAGCTAGCCCTTTGTTCACGTTGCATACGATGTAGAAACATTCTGGAAAATGCAGATGCCTTTTCTTATAGTTTCAACAACATTCAGAGCACAGAATTCATAAGCTCAAGACCGAGCCTTTTTCCTGGTAATAATCCTTTCCCCAAGGAGTATTATCTGCAGTGTAACAGACACGGGATGAACCTCACCTTCCCCACCAATGCCGGGTTGCTGCAAGGAAAAGGAAGATGTGTGAAGAGAGGAGTCTCACAGCTTCCCACTGAGCAGCATCTTACTCCTGGGGTGACACGGAGACCCGAACTGCCGTACCTTGAAGATGTACATGCTTTGCACAACTACTGGTCTCTCCAGGCCTAGTTTTCTTCCCAGTTCCTGTTAAAACAAAAATCCAAAAATTGTATTTCCTTTTTCCTCGAGCTACAAAGCATTATTACTTGAAGATATTTAAATTCTCTTTTATGGACAAAGAGACTGCACTTAGTCCAGAATATTAAAATCAATTATTCCAGAATTCAGGGTCTGTTTTTTTTCCAGACAGCTGCTCTAGGGACAGCATCAGCTTACCTGCACCTTGGGGGAGTGAGTGATTTGCTTGAAGACAGGATCATGGGCATGCAAGGCTAAAGGGAAAAGACAAGGCTCAGGCTGAAGATTTCACAAACAGAAGGGAATCTGAAGGCTGTCAGTGATGAGCCAAGCTATGTAAATTGCAGCCAGAAACTTTCACATCCCCCCAAGAGTGGCCACATGTGGATTAGCATCGTGCCTGAGGTGACACAGCCCTTCTGGGTTAGTACCATCTTCTTTAGAGACCAAAATACAGTGGCAGCAAACCACTGCTATATAAAAAATGCCATATAATCAAGTTTAAAAACTTAACATGATGTGATTAAGCATTATATCATGCAAAACACATGAAAAACTAAAGACGCTGAGTTGCAGCTCCCTCCCTGCGGGGATCCTGTTTGCAGCCAGGACCCGTCCCAGCAGGGGCTGCCACTGAGCAAGGCTCAAAGGCTGAAGGCTCAGTCATTACAGAAAATAAATCGAAGAGGAGCCTCTGCACTGCTGAGTCAGCAGGCGGCTGTGGTGGTTTTTGTTTCCCAGAGGAAAAGCTGAAGTGTGAGAGCACAGCGGAGCAGCAGAGGTTGGTTTTTGTGGGGGGATGTGTTGTTTTCCTGAGAAAACCAGAGAGCCAAGAACTCGCAGTACTGATTTCTCAGTACTGAGTTTTCCAAGTTTGCTGAAGTTAAATCTGACCAAAGTTCAGGCGGTGGGGGATGCACTGAATCACGCTCTTATTTTTCACATATTGTTTGAAAAACAAAAAGGGATCAAAATGCAAGTCAGGTAGGTGGGAGAGAGGATATGGGTCACCAACTGAAGCCAGCAAGAGCAAAGAAAAGATGCTGGCAATGGCAAAGGAGCAAAGACAGCTTCAGCATGGGCAACACACTGTGCAGGAGGCAGGAGCCATGGTTTGAACTGTCCTAATGTAACCAGCCTCAGGTGGGGAAGTTGCTCAAGCCACCTCTGATGTAAGAGGGGCTGAAGTCCAAACTTCTGCACTTCGCTGTTTCTGTGCTATGTGTAACCCTCCTGGAAGTGTTGTTTTTTTTCTTTGAAAAGGTAACTGAAAGCTGTGAAGTCCTTTGACATAATGGAATAAAGGGCAACGTGGAGAGAACCACAGAGGCAGTGATGGAGTGATGTGGGACAAATGGACTGCTGTGCCAAAATTTAATGCAGAAATCCACAGCAGAAGAGGCCAGGGGTGCAAAGAAAGGAGTTATGTGGCCACATTGGCAAAATGGGGTGAGGTTTGTAGTATTGGAGGTCCCCTGGAAGCACACTGAGGAGCAGCAGAGCAGGGAGGTTGCACCCAGGAAGGTTGAAACTCCAGTCCTCGTGTCTGAGAACTGCCTCCCTTTTGCCTGTCCCTCTCAAAATACCCTCATTTAAACGTACCGTGGCCAATCTTGCTGACAGATCTCTCCTTTGGAATCAGAAAGTTGCCTACGAGCAAAAAGCAGAATTTAACATGGTTTGCACAGCAGGAATTGTCCACAGAGCTGGAACTCGCCCCTGCCTCCTCCCGTCCCCTCGCTGGGGCCAACTCGGATCAGAGCTTACCTCTCTCATCCAAAACACCTTTCTCAAAGAAGAATCTAATCTTGTCTCCACTGGTTAGGAAATAATCCGAGCTGCCCTGCCAGGGATAAGAGCCCAGTAAAGACAGCAGCCTCCTAAATGCATACAGGAACCTTCCATCCAAGGGGTAACACTCACCTGCATCTTTTTCCCCACCGAGCCGCAGCATGAACAAAGCACAGTCAGTAGAAATCATGTGTAGGTTTCCCCCGATACTAAATCTCTCGGCAGCGATTAGGACTTCACCAGAACCCACTTCCCTCCCGGGGCTGTAACGGGGCCAGCCCTGCCCCTTGGGGTACCTGTGCCTGGAGCTGTTCCCCTTCCTTGGTGGAGAACTCCGTCCGGCAGTGCGGCGGCACTTCCATCTCGGCTATGATGCCCTGAATCTGCTCCCTCATGCTGTCGCACTCCTCCGGGGTGAAAAAATGCTCCAGGACGAGGAAGCCATCCTGGTGGAACTAGAAGGGGGAGACGGGGTGGGTGGCTGCCCTCCTTCAGGGCAGCTCCGGCCCTCGCTGTGCCTCTGCTTAGTGTGAAAGGCACCCCAGGCTCAGCAGCTGGGTGATGTAGTAGGCACGAGATACACCTTGACTGCCATACCATACACTTAAGGTATGATTAAGTCACTTTTAGTGTCTCTAATCTAACGCAAATTATTTTTTCTGCTGCTCCCAGCACGTTCTCTCATTACGGTTTCATCCACGTAGGACAAAACCTAAGGGGTGGGTTGGTTTTGTTCGTTTTTTAAAGTTCAAGAGGACTTTCTATTGAAAAAAGGATAACAACTAGTTAACAGGTTTAGATTCCACAGAGTTAAGGAGAACAAATTTGAACTCTTCAGCCTCAAATCAGAGAAGACATCACTGCTGGAGTCTCTGTGACTTAAGGGTATCTTATCTAAGATACGTGACCAGCAGCTATTGAGTTACAAATCCTGCTAAGACGAACAGAGAGCTCATACCCAGAATCAAATAAAAGTGAGATTCCTTTGCAGAGGAAAATAATAATAATAATAATAATAACACTTTCCTGGTTTAAGGGAAAAATCCCTGTGTGATTTCTCATGGTTGGCTGCACAGCCCCTTACAAAGGAAAGCAAACCCTGCTGGCACTGCTGTTTCCTCATATAGAACACCCCAGAGATTATCCCCTGATGGGCAGATTGCAGCCTCGCGGGTGACAGCTGAGCAGCAGACAGCAGGGTATGAGAGAGATTCCCCAGGGAGCTCTGCAGGACAAGTGGCTTTCGGGGAGAGTTTGTGGCCATGACAGGGTCCCCACACACTCACACGAATGCAGTACAAGAAGCTGAGCAGAATAAAAAGTGTTTGTAGAAGCAAATCTCTGCTAGACTGAGCCAATGCTAACGAGTAGCAGCCATGCCTTACAAGCAGCGTCACTGCCCGTGCTGGGGACACGCTCCTTTTCCCCAGGCACGCTTCCCACCGGCTCCTTACCTTCTGGATCTGATGCTGGGTTACCAACGCCATCGGGGCAGAAGCTGCCAGGATCCCACAAGCAAGACCACGGTGTCGGCCGGGCTCCACACAGCGGCCTCCCTGCACGTGACCCTTTGGCAGCCTGTGATAAACGCAAGCGCTGGGACAAACCTCCCTGGGCTGCTCCCCCCTCTCCGGCTGCTTGTTCCCAGCAGGAACATTGGGACTGGAGTTTTGCTTCTGCTCCTGGTGCTGTTCCACGTGCACAAAAGGTGTTCTGCTCAATTTAAAGAGTGCGATCGCAAACCTGGTCACTGCTTGACTCCAGGGAGAAATGACTTAACCCAAATGGGAAGAGTTAAACTCGTAAACAGAGTTGTAAAAAACAGGAGGTAAAATAAGATTTAAAGTAGGATGAGATCTCAAGGGCTGCTGCGAAGAACAATAAAAAAAAGAGATCCAGACGTGGCAATCCAAGCTCCTGCAGAGCTCCCTTCGCTCTGCCAGTAACCCCTGCCTCATCTGAAAGGGAACCCGGTGACCCAGGAGGTGCCAAACGCGAGCCAGAAAGGTGTCAAAGCTGGAGAGCTTTCAGCAGGGATCCAGCAAAATCCAGAGAATTCAGAGAACGCATCAGCTCTTCTCATCCACAGCTGCTCTTTGGGGATTGCCACTTTCAGTTGCCTTATTTGCTCCGAGCGTGCATGTAAATAGGTGAACCAAAAGCACAGAGCACTTACCAAAGAGAGAAAATGCAATAAAGGGGAAAAAGAGCAGTAATTGGGTCTAAAAAATGAGGCAGAAAGGAGCGAGTACCAGCAGGCAGCCCAGCGGTGGCGCTCGCTGCCAGCGCATCCTTGGAGCCCCTGGGGAAGGTTTTGTGTTTTTTGTTTTTTTTTTTTTTTTCTTCTTTTTCCTCCGAAGAAAAACGCCTGGCTCCCTCGGGAAGCACCTCGAACATCCCTGCGGTAGCACTCCGAGAAGGGAAGGCAAAAAAATAACATCACAGGGACGCTTTTATGCATCAGGCATCTAACAGAGGAAATATATAGGGAGTAAAAATGACTCCTGGGTAGGTGATTACTTCCAAACACACATGCTAGCAAGTTAAAATCCATCTTAATTAGATGCTGTTTGGAAAAAATAAAGTCCTCTACTCTGTAAGGGAATCAAATCTGGATTAAAAATCCCTCTTCATCTCATTTCATTTTTTTTGTTTTTCTTTTTTTCATGAAAAGCAAATTAAGTGTTTTCACTAGAGAGCATCTCATTTTGAGCATTAACAAGCTTTCCTCCACACCCAACAGGATGAGTTTGGTACTTAGAGCTAAATTTCACAGGAGAATTTAATTACAGGGCTATAAAGGTGGAGGGGAAACAACCTCCTGCATGGCAAAACTCAAAGAATAATCAGGTAGTTCCTCCCTCTTAGGAGAGTTTCTCCAGACAGCAAAGCTGAACTGTTCAAGAAAGCTGGGTAACCAGCAGGGAAAATAAAAATAAAAACACCCTGCTGCAGCTATTGCCTGTAAGGCAATCTTATGAGGACCTACCCCTCCACTCATGAGTAGCCCTGCTTGGGAGGTAGCAATCCTGATAAATATTTAAAAACAAACAAACAAAAACAAACAAACCAAAAAAAAAAAAAAAAAAAAAAAAAAAAAAACACTGCCATGCTGTTCCTCAATCCCTCGGTGTTACATGGGTCATTCACAACATCACTCGTCGTTCCCAGTAATGTAATTCAGCAATTTAACACATCATCTCCTCCACTCCCCGCATGACGCACACCCAGTGACTTCAGAAGTTGTTGGAGTTCGTGCACGCAGCAGGAAACCACAACTTTCCTGGTTTGCTTATGGAAAGTGCTGTAAACAAGCACCACGAGCTGCACAAACAAGAGGCAACCACCCGAGTGACAGGAGCCTCAGGAGTCCTCCGGGCCTTTGCCATTGCAGCCGTGCTCCTATTTCGAGGCTCAGGAAGGCATTTTCAGCAAGAGGAAAACCACCACCCCTACGTAATGCCTAAAAGGAGGCAAAGAGGACGACGTAATCTTCGCAAATATCTCCTCTTCCAGTAAGTTTAAATAAGGAAGGTAGAAAGCACTCGGACAAAAGTGGGAAGTGACCCCTCTTTCCTTCCCTTCCTCCCCCTCCAAGAGCTCCATGCAGGCTGTTAACACTTTCTCCTGCCAGCTCTGCAAGAAAACTGCATTTCTGGGAAAAAAAAAAAGACATTTCTGGCAAACTCCTGGGAGGCTGCCAGAGCCCAGCCCCTGCCTGCAAGACAGGTACAAGAGCAAGCAGCATGTGGATCTCTTCTCTCTCCTCAAGTCTTCAGTATGATCAGTGATGGAGTGTTTCATGAGAAACAAGGAGCACAGGAACAAATATAGTGTTAAAGTTATATGAAGTGGTCTATTAGTATACATTGAAGGTGGCATTGATACAGGACTACTACTCTTTTCCCTCCACTGACAGTCCCCACTTCTCTCAAGTTCCCAGAAGCCTCAGGAACGGAGGAATTTTCCATCAAGAGAATTTTTGGTCATCCACAGGTACAAGCAAGATACTTTCGTTCTGCAAAAATCAGTAGGTAAAAAGCTTATGGTGTGGCAGGGCTAGAGAGGTGTGCCTGAACAAAGCTACCAGAGCTCCAACTACCTCCACTACATCCCCACTCTATAGTGAGCTACAGAGAAAGTTTGGAATTTTGGGAATTATCTGGATTAAAAGTGCTTTTTCTAGCAAAGACATCAGTTTTTACCTTTGGGCTCTTTCCCCATCCCTTTATTAGAGCCTCCCAGGAATCCAGCAAGCATCAGTTCTCTGATGGCACCTTCCATTCATTCCTTTTGCTCAACTATTCAGAGAGTTGGCAAACGCTTGCCAAAAGCAGCGTCATTCCTAGAGGGCCTCAGATGACAAGAGGCATTTTGTCCTCTCCTTCTTTAGTTCCATCCTAGTGACATTTCTTTAAAACTCAACGCCAATAAATGGCATTACAGACTTGCACCCTTCACAGCCTGCTGAAGTGGGTCTAATGGCACTGTGGTCAAGCAGCCTTGGACAGAGGAAGAAAGGGAAGACAAAAGACAAGAAGCACCTTTCTGCGCAATAAATGAGCTGCACAGAAACTAAAGCTGCCTTTGAAAGCCACAGGCTGATTCTCTGTAACACATCGTGAAGATGCTCAATTAGGAGAGGTTACCTGCCAGCATTTCCCAGTTGAAAGGAAGAAAGGTAGTGCGTGGGGTAGGCAGACAGCTAGGAAACACAGACTGTTTGTTACCAGTAGCTGGCTGAAGGCAGCATTTCTATGGCAACTGCAAGTTTACTCCATCCACTTCAGTGCCTACCTTTCTCCTGAGGAAGGAGAGCACAAGATGCGTTCTGAAAACCCAAGTTTCTACAGATGCAAGCAGACGATCCTCCAACAATCTGTATTTGGCAATGTAAATTGTTTCAGCCATTTCTTAAAGCGATGGTGAAACATGTAAAGCAGTCCAGGCTTGCCACTGAGCAGAATCTTTCACTGCACATCTTTCTTATTCATAAAGTGCTGTAATCCACAGGAGCTCAAGCAATGAGTAAAAAAATAATAATTCTACACAATAGCTAGAATTATTAACATCTGTCTTCTGAAGAGTGAGATCGTCAGAGACTAAGTGCCTTTGCATACAGGAAACCAAAGAAAACAGACATAAAAGGAAAATGCAAATTAAAAATTAATTTTTTTATTCTGTTAAAGTGTCCAGTCTTACAAGTCTTTCCGAGAAAACAATAGCAGCCTTCAGTGCTTAAGGTGGAGGTGCTGTTGATCAGCTGCCCAAACAATCCCACGTACAAAGTGAATGTCATGATTCTGAAATGTTACACCAAGTTGCAGGTCTCGGATGCCAAACCACAACCCTGCGAGCACATCTACAAAATGGGAGTGAGCAATGTTTAAGCCATGAGTAGTGTCTTACTTAAATGGATGCGTTTGTCAGCTTTAAAAGTGACTCAGGCCAATTAGCCCCCTTCTCATTAAGTTGAAAAATTTTCCCCATTGTTCAATAAGCTTCCTTTAAAGGAGACAGAGAGAGGAATGGAAGGGTATTTCCAGAAATCCCAAATTAAGCCTTTCTTTGTGCAATTTCACATGAAGTTCATCTTAGTCATTGGAGTCCATCAATTCAAGTGCAATTACTTTTGAAAAGGGATTTCAGACAAAACTTCTGATGGATTTTACGCTTCCAAAGCGGTTAATGTTAACCTGTCACTGCAGCTGGAGCAATGGAGAGAGAGAAAGGTTTGAGACCAACAGTACCTTTGTCCAATTCCAGTTCTGCTTCATGCACTGCCACAGTGCAGGTAGGACAAAATCCATTCTGTTTTGGCACGTGCTTATTAAGACTACAGGATCTGCTGTGTTGCCAAACAGCAATAAAAAAAAGATGCAATGAGGAGGAAAAAAAAACTCAAAGTGAAACTCAGCACTGACACAGCCCTACCTTTGGTAACATTTCAGAGTAGATGGTGCTACTGTTTATGGTATGACAAGATTGTTCTTCAATGAGAAAAGTCATGCCGGCACTTAAATCTTTCCATGCTCTCCACATTTGAAAGGAAAAGAATCAGAGGGAAGAGCTGGCTTCAGGCAGAGACAATTGCAAATACTCTAGAAGAAGCAAGTGCCTCAGTGGAGCAGTTACCTTAATGTCTGGAGAAGGCACAGCTCCCAATGAAAAAACTATTCCTCCCCTGAAGGGCTGAAGAAAAAAATCCAGAGAATTCAAACCATGCGAGTCCCTTTCCAAAGAGGAAAAAAGGTAAAGGAAGGGAAACGATGTCACAGCTGTTGAATCAACAACATTCAAGCCTTTTTTCCTCCCCATACACAACATCCCCTGAAAAGGATGCGATGTTGTTCTGAAATTCCTAGAATTGTTTCTTAGAGCAAAAAGAAGAGGACCCTCGGTGTGGTTCAGCCACAGAAAGCCACTTAATACTATTTATGGTAATGAACACCAAGATCTTGCTTTAATTAAAATGAAGCGAGCTAAATGGAGTGTATAAATGGTAATAAGAAAAATAAAAAATGAGGTAGGACATTCTCTGGAAGTGACAATTAATACGAAAGAACACCACATCAGGAAAGATACCAGTAACAGCTTGTATTGGGCTTCTGTTTAACCATTCAGACCAGCAGAGGACATTAACTGCAGCTGCTGAATTAGCTAGGGACCAAAGAGTAAATTCAGAAATCTTAAAGAAAAGCTTCAACTAACATTCCAGTGCATAGTTTGAGATACAGCAAGTTTTAACGTATTTAACAGGTTTGGTATCCCTTGCCTTACAGTTAGTTTAGAAAATCAGTTGCAACTTACTACTTTTTGGGGTATTTAGCAGGAAAGGTAGAATTCCATTTTACTAACCTTCAGTCCTAGCATAGGATGATCATGCTTGTGATCAACAGGGGCTCCAAGAACTCATTCAGCTCAGCAGTGCTATTAAGGAAACAGTTTTAATTCAAGTTGCTTTTATAGTTTAGCAGCTAATAAATCTGTTTTGCCATTAACTAGAGTGCTTTGAAAAGACAGGCCAGGAAAATAAGACGCTGACCTGTTGATTGTCTGCTTCAGTTGAACTTCTTTCTGAACATACAGATCTGTATCAGAAAAAGCTAAGCTTCAGGCTGACAGACTTGAAAGAATATCCACTGACCGAATGCTTGCAAATGAGGAGGGATTGTTGACGTAAGCTCATCCCTCAAACTGAGTGATCCAGGCTGGTATGGGAAGTGGACTGACTCACTGCGCTGTGGGTTGAGTTTTGCTGGAGTCCTAAGCAGCAAACATGTTCAGGACCTCGTGGTTTAGACCCTATCCTTGAAGTTTTAAAGCTTCTTCCATTTCATCATTGGAAACTGATACTTTGGAACCATTATCTACTTCATGGAAGACCAAAAAGCACATGTCAGGAGCAGATAAATAATGTCATCTTCCAGAAAGGCGATTTATTTTCGTGCCACCTGTGTTTGTGGTACAGGAACTTATCAGACTGCTTATTCCAATTTTGCCACCCAGGAATCTATCTCAAGCCCTAGCAGCCATGATTGAAAAATTGAGCTTGGAATATCGAAATAGGAGCCAAAAGCTAGTGTTCCCATGCATGATCAATACTGGCCTATCTTAAAAGTTGCTTTGTAGACCTCAGGCATAGGACAGTCTATTCAGCAAGCAGCAGCATAGCTCTGTTATTTGATAGAAGTTAGAGATTCTTGAGACCAACTTCTCCAATGAGTTCAGCACTGACATACGCAGTTCAGGAGACTTACAAGCTTCTAGAAGCACTGCAGCACATAAGCAGGGGCTGCTTATAGAAAATTCTAGCCTAGCTGCAGAGTTTAATTGCATAACTAGCATCGTCCCTAAAATCAAGAGTCAAAGCACTCATCTACGATGAGCTGGACACACAGGAGAAATCTCTCTGCTCCCATAAGCTAGGTTAAAATTCTGCTCCTCTAAGCTAGGTTAAGACTCTGCCAGGTGCAATACCTTTTCAGCCCTGCCTAGCCTAAAACGCACACGTTGTAAACCAATTACCCAATGGCCTTGAATACAATACAGAGTTCAAGCCTCTATTCAGTTACAATTGCTCTCCAGCACAATATTTTGGCACCAAATAAGGAAGAAAAAAAAAGCTTCCTTCACCCTCCAATACACCTTTCACCCTGCCCCTGCAGCCACCACGAGGGACCGCCTGGAAAACAGCATTACCCTAGCTAAGCCTAAAGCCACTCCTGCCTTACTTAAGCAGCATTAAACCCACCTCACAATTCCTCTCCCATCAATCCGAAACGCTCGCGTGAATGAGTCCAATCCAAGAGGCATTAACGCTTCTGAGCACCAGCGTCTGCCCCGATGCAGTGCATTTTGGAGTAGCTTCCTTCCCCCATTGCTTCAGCAGCGGCCCCAACCCTAACAGGATTTCGCCAGGCTAACCCTGTTACAAACAAGAAGAGCTTTTAGAGTGCCTTGCCTTCCAGATAAGGAGATTTAATTATTGTTGCTCCCCTGGACTGTTTAGACTTCTCATGATGAACTAAGGGAGGCAGAATTTGCATCCTCCTTAAAAGCAGTTTTATAAACAGATTTCCTAGATTTTAATGTAGCTTTATTTAAGCGTCTGAACATCAACAAATCCAGAGCCCGTTTAACATTGTCCATGGTTTCGGCGTATTTAGTGTGCATATTTCATATCTTACATCTGATGAAGAAAGCCGTAGCGTGTGCCCTACTGCACCAACATCCAAGGGATCACCAGGATTTGCTAAAACCAGTGCTCTCGCTGGCCCTTTGCCAGGAACCGCTCTCAGAGCCAGCTGCAGCTTCCCCTTTCCATACACACGGGAGGCCTCCAAAACACTTGGTGCCTCAGCTTGCAGCACTCCACCTCGCAGACGACCTACCGGCTCGATGCAGGGTATTGCAACCCAGGCCTGCAAGTCCACGAGCCTCTCCTCTTCCTTCTGATGGAAAAGCGCAGACTTGGGGCGTACTGCAGGCACCCACCTTCACCACCCCGCCTTGGGGACACGATTAGCAGCAGCTATCGCGAGTTATCTACCTCTGCCAGCGCAGGGTTTCGTCAAACGATACCAAACAGGTCAGGCTCGTTTCAATAAAGGCTGCTCTGTCCCAGGGATTGAGAGCTCAGTCCACAGAGGGTTCTCAGGCTGCTCCTTAACAATGGGGGAACGAAACAGGAGGACAGGTTACTTTTCCAGCACCGAGTTCAGTTGGGATTAGCCTCTTATGTAGCGCAAGAGGTGTAACAGGAACTGACAGCTGCTACAGCGAGCAGGGCAACGGGATAAGAAAACAAAATCAAGCAGGTTTGTAGTTTGTGCTCCTGAGGAACACTTGGCAACACATCTAACGACTTCATGGGGAGGGGGCAGAGGAAAAGTGAGCATTCCTCTTCACTATAAACACCATCAACCCTGGGAGAGACCTTGACACACCGGTCAGTTTTGTGTTCGCATTTGCCACATGACAGAATACCAGGAATTTAAAAGCAGATTGAAAACTTTAAAAGCCAAATCCTGAAGTAACTCAGTGCTTCTGGGAGAAGGAATTAGACAGTCCAACCGCTCTTTATCCAGATCTTCTCCCGCTTACACTATAACCATCCATTTCAGACCAGGCTTAAGCTCTGGAATTATTTCAGTTAGTGCCTCCAACACCTCAGCTGGAGAAGGATGCTGTGTGATCTGCTCGTCAGCACAGGTGACTTGAAACAAATAAAATAGTGCAACCTCAAATGTGCAGACTGAGTTTTGGGGGAGGACCAATTCCTTCCCTAGGGGCAGAGGACAGCATGTCAAGTGCAAGAGGGAAATACAATTCGAAACAAAAGATGATCCTGCATCCAAGCTGATGTCTGAGATAAATTTACCCCCCCAAATCCTAATCCCAACATCTAGATAGAAATCAGCTGTCTGTGTCCTATCTTACCCCCTACTGCAGGGCCTCACTTACTGAATTGCTGAGCTGGAGGGAAACTGTACCAGGTGTCAGAGATGGAGGTTCAGGAGGTTTCCTAGGCTCTTGATCCTTGCTTGCAGGACACTGGACACTCTCAGTCCCTGACACGTGTAATCCCCATTTGAGGCAGTGCAGCAATCCCCATGTTTCCTGTTCTCCTCCATTCAGAGGAGATTTCTTCTCACCAGCACCATCCACCTCACCCCATCTCCTGTCCAGAAGAGCAGCGACACCTCTTATCCCACCGGCCCTCGCTCAGAAGCCATCTAACCTGCCTTGATCCTCATCCTGATCCCAAGCTTTCCCCATCCTGCATCTGAGGCAAGAAGCAGCCTCAGTCAGAGTCATGATTGTTCAGGGACTCCTTGGCTAGTCTGATAGTGATTGGAGAGGAGGAAGGGGAGGATCTGGGAAAAAGGGGACTGGAATGGCCTTGGGTTTCCTTCTAGCTGGTCAGAGGTTTTTCCCCCTTCTTTCAGGGGCTCAGGCTTGTTCTTTGTCTGCCCTCCACAGCCGCTCTTTGACTTCCAAGGGCAGCGTGTTGAACAAGTCCTCCTCCACCACCAGCCCGCTACGTTTCAGCAGAGGACACTCTCCCAGCTCCACCGGCAGGCACTCCAAGCGGTTCCCCCGCAGCTCGATCTGGGAGAGGTTTGTCAGCTCTCCAACCCGGGAGGGGAGGGACTGCAGCACATTGTTTCCCAGGTTCAAGGTTCTCAGCTTCCTGCACTGGAACAGCTCTGGTGGTAGACTCTCGATCTGAAGGGAAAAAAAAAAATAAAATAAAACCACAATCAGAGGCAAAGTCACCAAACAGAACAAGCTCAAACAAGTGCACACAATGTTCCAGGCTTTACAGAGTTTTCAGTCATCCACTTCTCCCTCAGGTGAGCTCCTGCTTCGCACCACAAGGACTGTTCCCAAAGCAGGAGGCACCACACCGTAAGGCTTCCCACCACAGTTCTCCCACTGGTCTTTTCCAGCTCTTCTCGGAGCACTGCCCTGCCAGCAGGCCTCACAACTGTTTGGCACCTCCCAGCTTTGAGATCTTATTATATTAACTGCTGTAAACCAGATCGTTCTTCAGTCTTCGTGCTGTCCACTCCCAATTATGTGCACGACACACTGGATTTTCATGCAGGCCCTTTCCATTTCCTGAAGCAGAAGCTACGTGGGTATAATTTAGAACTGCGAGTAGTCTTCCATCATTTCTGCAGGGCTTGGAAGTGTTGCAAGGACTTTCTAGGCTCCAAAGTGCATGGCTTTTTTTTGAGGGGTGGGACTGGGGACAGTGACAGTGCTACAAAACATGAAGGTGGTGGTGGGAAAGCTAACAGTTGGTGGCTTCAAATCACTAATTTAATAAGACTTATTTCTATCAGCCCAAACCTCCTTCCAGAGGATTTCTAAGAAAATATAGCTAAGGTTTAACAAATACTAGGCCAGGAATTAAATGCACCAATTCAGTATTCTCTCCTTAAAGCCTCATCATGAAGACTTATTTGCCCTTAAGCACAGACATGCCTTTTTACAACTTGAATTATGCACGATACAGCTGAACTGGGCTGTAATCAGTTTTGAATGAGATTGAGTCCAACGAAAAGCCACAAGACCAATTAAACGCAGTTAAATTCAGCCAGTGCCATTGGTACTGTCAAGTGTTATGCAAACAGCAATGTGCAACCAAATGCTCACAGACTCTTGAAAGTAATAGTTATTTAAGGGACAAGGATTGGTTTAGGAAGGAAGCAGCATGCTATAACATGGCCTGCTTCCCAGAACCCTACACTGGTACCAGCCAACTCCAGGAGCATTTATTTGCTAAGAAAGGACATTTGAGATAACTCCTGGCCTTGGGAAATGCCAGCCCACCAGCTCTTTTGTTTCTTGCTGTCACTGCTCCCCATAAATAACCAGGCTGTCTGAGCCCCAGGGTAATTGTGGCACTGCCCAGGCACCTGCAAGGGATATAAGCAGCTTAGCTGCTGCACTGGGTCCTCACCACCTTCTGCTTCAGAACACACTGGCACAACGGCTGCTCCACCTTCCCTGCTGCATTAGTATTTTTGCAGAGAAAACAGGGTGGTGCCATATTCTGATGCAGAAAATGGAGCTGCCTCCAACTCCTTTTCCTCCAAGAGAAGCTCCACCCCGAGACTGCACTGCAGATTAACTCTCAGGAAGCTCTGGTTGTGAGATTGCCAGAAGACAAATGGGACAGAGTTAAGGGCAGCAGCTGAAGAGTTGTTAAAAACTTCCCCCTCTTCGCTTTACACCATCCTCAGAAGCTCCACCTATCAGCCATGCTCACCCTGAGAAAATATTTTAGCTTTTAACCTAACTTGAAGCAATGTGTGCATACCGTGAAGTTCAGAGCTTAAGCCATCCAGGCAAGCTGATGCACAGCCACCCAGGCCACGAGTGCTGGGGAAACTGAGTGAGCAGCTATTGAACTGGGACAGTCGAGTGGCTGCTGCTTGCTGTTACTCCTCAGGGGTGCAAGCAGGCTTGAACCTTCAAATATTGACCTGAAAAAGCTGGCTGGAGTTTTAGAAACCCTGCATCGTACTGAACTGAGTTAGAAATTAAAAACTTAATCTGAGAATGTTTGCCTTGCAAAAGCCACCCAGTCCTGGAGCTGCTGCGTTTGCTTCTCTCAGAGAAGGTGACAGCGTTTGGTTATGGAGACATCTCGCCAGTAAGGGTCTCGATATATGGCAGTGAGACCAGGACGGTTCTACTGCATGCTCACTGAGAACCCAGCAGCCACTCATCAGTCTGCCTGCACTTTGTGCAGTTCTGTTAGAGCCTTCTGCATGGCAAACTTCAGCAAACAGAGCGAATGAAGGCCTCAACAAGTCCTTCAGCTCAGCACAGCCCATGCACTCACAGGTTGATCTTTGTGCTACCTGGCAAGTGGAGGGTCCTTCATCCCAAACGCAGAACAAAGATGCAAGAAAGCCCATGGGTACACTTGGCTTTAAGCAATTAAACTTATTCCAACACAAGGGCATCATAGCACACAGCCACCCCTTCTAACCTGCCTTGCACTTGGACACCTAGGGCTCAGACTTCCCCTATGTGGAATTAGGCAAGAAGGCACGCAGCCACCAGCGTGAGGCACAGCGAGGTGCCACCACACCCCCTACCCTCAGGATCAAGTTCACTTTCACATCCAGCTGAACTGTAGAGTACTCCCCAGAAACAAGGGGTGCTACGTGCAAAGTTATGAGCCACACACCCCCTAGATGGCTGCTGTCACAGTGTACACACGTGGCTTAAGGTGTGGTGCTAAATTAAGACTATTGTTTCTCAGACCTTCATTTTAAGCCCAAATCTGATGTCAGTCTAGAGAGTACAAGCTTCCAACTGCAGAGAAACAACTAAGACAGGATTTATGAAATAGCCTCCAACTGCCTCTTAAAAGCAATTTCACTGGAAGATAAGAAACGATACAAAACAAGAGCTGTTCAAAGAAAGGCCCCTGGAGTTATTTGTCTTAGATAAAACCCTCAGAGAGGAACAAAAGCTTGAGAATTTAAACAGAACAGCAGTGCCAAGAGTATTTCACACACCAGGGTACCATGTTTAATTACAGAGACAAAAGAAGTAAGAGCTACTACTCAGGAATACTCAGCTTCTCTCCCACTTACCCTGTTGGCTGTCACAGCCAGGTTCTGCAGATTTTGGAGGAGTCCTATGTCTGGCGGTATGAAAGTCAAGTTGTTGTGGCTGAGATCCAAATACCGAAGTTTTCGGCAATAGAAGAGCTGGGTAGGGATCTTCTCGATCTTGTTCCGATTCAGGTAAAGGCGTTCCAAGTTGGTGAGGTTGCCTATTTGCATGGGGATGTAGGCAATGTGGTTGTACCACAATTTAAGGCAAGTGAGACGATGTAAGTGCTGGAAGCTGATGATTTCCTCAATGGTCTTGAGGTTATTGTCCTTCAGATCTATCTCCTGCAGATTGTGGAGGCTAAAGATGGAGTGAGGAATGCGTTCTAAGTCACACCGGATCAGCTCCAGCTCTGTCAGGTTGACCATCTTCTTAAGGCTGTTGAGAACAATGAGCTTGGTGCCCTCGTTGTTGATGGAAAGCTTCTGAAGATGCACGCCAACGTCCGTCACCACCTGTGGCAGCTTGGTGAGGTTACTCTTCAACCTCAACACCTTCAGCCTCTTCAGCTCCCTCAGGCCATCTATTACGATGTACCGGTTGTTCTCAGCGCTCAGATTCCCCGTCAGATGAAGCTCCTCTAGTGTCTTCAGGCTGTAAATCCAAAGAGGAATCTCCTTGATGTCTGTGAACTTGATGTGCAGAGACTTCAAGTTCTCCCTCAGGAAGGCAAGGGCTGGAGCCTCAATTTTGGCAGCGGTGTGGTAGAGCCATAGTTCCTTAAGGCTGGTGAGCTGGGCGATGCTTGGGGGAATAGTGACATCAGGGATGAGCTCCAGCTTCAAGACCTCCAGCTCAATGAGGTCAAAAACCGTGTCGGGAATGCCACTCAACATGAAGAGATGTAGTTCCAGCTTGTCCTGGGAGTTCTTGGTGATCCTCTGGCGCAGCTTCTCCAGAGTCCACTCGTTGTTGAGGTTCAGCTGCCGCAGTTTGTTCTCACTCACCTCCGACAGAAAGACAGCGAAGCGCTTTGAGTACAGGGGGTCATACTGGTCAATCAGGTGGAGCATAAAAGCAAAGTCATTTTTCACATCAGGAATGTCACTGTAGCTGCTCTCCTCCCGGATAGACTCGAAGGAGTACTTCTTGAGCGATCGCCTCAGCATCCACCAGAGCGTGTACATGCAGATCAAGCCATAGACTATCACCAAACTGATGTAGAAAGACGCCAAGATTTTGAAGAGCGTGGCCAAAGGATGAGCACAGCGGTACATCCTGTAGCCAGTCAAGCTCTCAATGTCCACTTTACAGTCAACGTCAAACGTTATGTTGTTGACATAGTAAACGGTATAGCAGATGATCAGGATGAACTTGATTACTTTGATGATGGTCTGCCTCATGTAGAGGCGGTACACTATATCTCCCTCTTCCACGTGCGTTCGGAACTTTTTCACTTTTTCAAAGAGTGCTTTGGCCTGCTCACCTTCCTTTTTGTCTAAGACTCCTGTCTCAGACCGGTCCACGATCCCTTGCTCGATTCGAGACTTTGTTCTCTGCAGCATGGGAACGGTGGCTTCCACATCCTCACTGACTGTGGAGGATTTCTTGTCCATGGAGCCATTCATTTTCCCAAACGCTGGCTTGGTATCACTCTCTTCCACCACCGTCTCAGATAATGCCCTCGTTGTCCACGGAGAGTCAAAACATTTAAGCAAAATAGACACAAAGTGCTCCAGCTTGGAGCTGGTCCGTGGGAATTTGAACCAGAAGTTGCTACAAGCCAGGAAGATGAGAGTATGCAGCAGCACCAGATAAGGAAAATACTTGGCAAACCAGTGAAGGCGGTTTTCATAACACACCGCGTCCACGTAGTTATACTGGTGCCGGTCCAAATCATACCGGATCCCCGTCGGCCCCGTATCAGCAGAGGGAACAAGACTGGAGTTATAGTAGGTGCGCTCCGGGGCTGCGGCTGTCCAGCCTCTGACAGAGTCATTGCAGGAGTCTTTGGTAACCCATTTACAGGGCAAACAAATCATTTTGTCCTGGGTGACCTGAAGTGTCCCTCCAAACACTGCGATCATCAGCATTACTATGGAAATGTAGTCCGTGAAGACGTCCCACCATGGCTTCAGGATGCGGTACGCTGGCTGCGTGTCAGCAAAGTATCGCAATTCAGTGACTGGAATCATGATTCACCTGGAAGGAAAACACAGGCAGGCATTACTAACCTCACCTCTTTTGTTCTGCTTCTCTAGAGGGTATCAGGAAACCTCACGTTTTAAGTGCTGGCACAGCAAGAGTGGAATTATTTGAGTCCCTGTTTCAAGTCACTCAGACACCAGTAAATGAAGCTACCTCTGAGTAATTTGCTGCAGCTGAGGCTGTGAAGTTATTTTGTTTTCCCTGACAAATGAGCTGTCACAAGCCATCAGAACTGATACTTGTCATTAGGAGTCTGCGGTTAAGAAATTCACACCTACAGCAAGCTCCCGGGAGCAGCCTAAACTACGCTGCCAGAGCAGGATCTGGGAGCTCACAGTTTTATCTGAGGATTTTATTTCAGGATGAAGGAATTTGCCAGTATTGTTAGGAGAGAAAACCCCCACACACAGCATAGCAGTCATGAGCCTGTTACTCTTTAACAGAGCTAATAGTTCTGCACTGCATGACTCAAACAGCATTATAGTTATACTTCCTAGAATCACTTGACAGATACAACTCAACACATTTAATCAATAAATCTGGAAAAGAGAACAAAGTTGCCCGATATTATGCCTTCTCCTTCCACATAAGTTGTGGCTTTCCTCTTTCCATCAATTCCCCAAGGAAAAATTAATTACCTGCCCTCTGATAGATTCATTACTGAAATCCTGTAAAAGCTGCTCTGTCTTATTCGCTTCAGAAGTATAGGAAGGGGGCGACATACTTAAATACAAACTCACTTCCTTGAGCAACCACTCCCACCCACAGTTCATCTCAGCTGGGATTTAAGTGTCACAAAGGAAACCAAAAGGTTCTGGGAAGCGGGGACCTTGTGGCAGTGCTCGTTCTGTCCTTCAGACTTCCAGAAGGAACTTCAAACACATTCTTCCTCAAGCCACAGAAAACCCAGAAGCCTGACCGACTCATGGAACTGCAAGCTCAGAAACTTTCCACATATCTGATGAATGATCGACACAAACGAAGTTCACGAAATCGTTGTACCTTGTTCTCATGGCGAGCAGTGCTATCACATCACACTTGCTGGCAAAGTTCAGCAGCAGAAGCACAAAGCTCTCGGTCATTTTGAGACTCCCATCAACTCAGCCGGAACGGAGGAAGACCAAAGGTTCGAGCACGTTTCCTTGTAACACTCAGACACGGTCCTGACAAGCCCCTGGGGGCTGCAGGCTCAGCAGTGGGTTTTTATATAGCACTGGCTAGTCAGCGTGCCCACACCATCTGCTTTGGTGGAGCTGAAGTTTGTATTTAAAATTAACTTCCAGCACAGAACTGCTAAGGAAGCCCCTCCTAATGGGAGCTCCAGAAGCACCACATGCCCTAGGGACACTGAATACAGAATGCTGTTCCCTGGTTTGCCACTTGCAACAATAAATAAACGGCAGAACACCAACATAGTGAGGCTGGGGTAACCCTAGATAGTTTTTTTGTTTTGTTTTTAAGGAGGGAACGTTGGAAGAAAGCAGCAATGTCTGTTTTGGAAGTTCACTAAGACAAGGCACATCTATGAATTTACCAGCCAGTAAACTCATGCGATCACAAACCAGTCAAGCTTCTGGGTTTTCTTCGTCTTGTGGAAGAATGGGTTTGAAGCTCCTCCTGCAAGTCTGAAGATTACACATTGACGAGCAGGCGAAACTGAACAGCCAGAATAAGAGGGCTGACCAGGAATGCAGAGCCCCCCGAGTCTTGTTGCTAGCTTGCTGCAAGGCCTGGGTAAGGCATTTCAGCTGTGCCTCAGCTTCCTTCCCTGCGTACATCCATCACAAGGAGAGCCCAGATGTGGTGGAGAGTTTGTCATGATTCCTTTCAAACTACACCTAAGAAGTAACAGATGCTGCTGCACCACTCGTTGCTCTCCCATAGGGCTGCGTAGGATCCCATCCCTCTTTTCCTTACAGCAATGTGCAGTGAGGACAGTGATGCTGTTTGTTAAACAACTGTTCCCTGCTGAAACAACTCCTTACTCCGGCCCTACACCAAGAAAAAAAAAACAAAAACAAAAAACACAAAAACAAAGCACTTCTCTTGCCTAGATACAACTTGTCCCCAAGGATCCTTTCATTTTCCTTCCTGTGCTTCACTACTCTTGGTAGAGAAGCTTCTGTAGGAATTGGTAGGTCACTCGCAGCTGTCCCTGGCAGGGTTATGAAATAGGGAAGAGGTCTCTTCAGGAACCAGTCTCACGGTGAAGGCATTTCCAGACTTGAGCTGTAGAGCTGGGTTGCTAGTTCTGGTCAATCCAGGAAACACTTGACTACTTCTTGCAACAGTCTGACTGTGTTTACTTTGATTTGTACCTCCAGACAGCTGGGAAGGAAAGCAGCAAGCAATTAGGGCAGCAGGCTCCCTAATTCTATTTACCAGTCACATGGGGTAGGAAATCTGCCTTTACATTGTGCAGTTCCAAGGCAGCTCACAAGTCATCTCTTCCGATGTCCCATAGCAGTCCATTACCGCTCAGCATCAGCGATTAAACCCTGACACAGTGGAGCAGGAAATCCCCTGCCCTCCAGTAACAATGATAGGGTCACTGGAGGAAGAAAAAGACATTCATAGCCAGTCCCCACTCCTCCTGGCAGTGACAAAAACCCTGTTCAAATCCCAGATGAGCAGCAATAAAACAAGGGATCACTCCACAGAAGCTGGAGTTTCCCGTGTCTTATCTTATCTTACAGCATCTGCAGCGAAAGGGAGAAGTGACCACCAAAAACTGGAGAAAGCAGGAGGAAAAGCTGCGTCCCTCCTCGCACAGCTTTCCCACGTATGCAATCCAGTTCCAGTTCCTGAAAGGCCGATGAGTGTTCTGCATCGAGATGCAAGTGTTGTCTTTATTTTGTAGTCATCCATTTTGTAATCGCCTCAGAACACGATTCGTGTTGCAACACTCCCTCCTGGACGGGTGCAGGCAGTTTCACGTCAGGTTCTCAGGGGCCACCTCTGCCACTTGATGCTCCCCTGCACCATAGAATTCTTCCCAGGGGCACCGAGGGTCCGACCACCACACAGAAACGAAGCAGGTGGCTGAAACCCAGACTCTCACCAAGTACACTGGCGGCTGAATAGTGATTTAGGAGGATATTACTCTGGTTTAAGACTAGGAACAATTCTCATATGAAAACAGCTAGCCAAAACAAAAGTTACCACCCTCGTGACCAAAACCAGACCGAGCTCCTTAAGAACAGCAAGAAAACTGCAGAGATCTCAAGCCTCTGCTCTTTAGGAACTGAACCCCAGCGTGCTTTGTCAGCAGGAAAGTGTTTCCTGAGGAAAAAGCGCCGTTCACTAAGTCACTTGGGTCACGGAGCCTCACTGAGGGCTGAGCACGAACACAGGAGCTGAGTGGGATGGGCAGAGGGAGCTGTGTGAGCAATTCACTGAGGAGGTCAACCCAAAGACCAGATCATGAAACTTCAGCCTGCGTGCTGTGTAGCTGGAGACATGCAAGATAGTCACAGCGGTTTTCATGGTGCTTCAGAGTGCCACCAACTTCAGCGTGTAGACTACAGGAGTTTATGGGCAGGAACAGCCTTAAACTGGGAAAGAAGTGCTGTACCTGAGCAGGCTGGGTGAGGAAATTTGAGCTCAGGTTGCAGACCTTTTCAGCTGGAGCTCAGGAACAGGGGATCTGCTCCAAACGGAGTTACCTCCACCACACGGAGGGCTGATACCGAGATTTTGAAAGAGTGATTTCTTCAAGTTTTAAGGTTGATCTCAAATCTGCATGAGCCAATAGGTAGGAACGTGTGTGCTTCAAGCCCTGAAGACTTATCAGAAGCAAAAGGAAGCTTTCAAAAGGTATAATTAAATAGGCAGGTTTTAGGTATTGCACACTGAGAAATAAATCTGTGTGTATCTGTCTCAAAGGTGTTTCAGCTTTCACATTCCACAGCCCTCTACGAGCTACCACAGTTTCATGAGCAGTTCCTCCCCCAGTTAAGAAATGACTTCACCTTCAAGGGCTCCTGCTGCACCGAAGCAGTGCTGCTTCGAGCACCACAATTCGGAGCCAGGCTGGAACACCCCAGAGCAGGAGCAGCAACATCCGAGACCACACAGTGAGAGAGACCTGCATGCTAAAGCCTCCCTCACACAGCAGGATTACGATGTATCCTGCCATCCAGCCCACAAACACACTCCTGAAGTCTCTGCAATGCACACAATTCCCCATTTGGATACTACATCTCTCTCCAGTGCCTGCAGATTTACCTGGATCCAAGTTTGCACCCCACTTCTCCTCTCACCACGCAGCCTCAGAAAGAAGGGCAGAGTCTACTCCATCTGAACAAACCCCGTTCGTGTGCCATCCCCACATCAGCTGCTGGGCACCGACCCACCACGTACGGCATTGGTGCTGAACAGGCCGAGACAACAGAAGAAAAGGGAGTTCCAGGCTTACATAACAGCCTGCCAAAACTACCCAGACTTCAACCAACCATAAGCATCACCGAGTACTAATCCCATGTTTTACTAGACACACCTGGAGGAGAAAGATAATCACTCATCTTAGAAGAACAGGGACTTTCTGAGTGCACCACACCTAAAGAGTGGAATCATTCAGAAACAAGATTAAACGTATCCAGCTGACAATGTATCCAGCTCATATAGCAGCACCAACCTTACCCTGTAAGTCAGACTAACAGAGCCAGGAGCATGAATCCCTTCCACAAGCCTCAGGACCCCTGTGATATTTAACAAGTACAAGGGATAAACAGAGCAACTGCTGCAGGAGCATGAGTATCCTCTCCTTTGGATGTGTTTTTTTTTTTTTTGATAGAGAAATAACCACAATCTACACAAGTGGAGATGGACTTACTGTAGACAGGCACGTGGCTGAGCTGTGCTTTAAATTCCTGCCTGCAGCTGCTGACCTTATCCAGTTAGGGACAAAGTGAACAGGAACATTACTCTTCAGTTTCTCCGGCTAGTTTGTCAGCTTGACTCATCATTTGCTGAATA
The DNA here is from genome assembly GCF_964211825.1 of Aythya ferina. NCBI lineage: Eukaryota > Metazoa > Chordata > Aves > Anseriformes > Anatidae > Aythya > Aythya ferina. Next base: position 3,609,230 of record NC_140318.1, on the reverse strand, counting down.
CTTTATCCAGCCTCCTCTTCTTTCCGCTGGCCATTCTGTTACTAAAGGAGATACCGGCAGAACAGGACTACATGCAAGACCTCATGACGTGCCCCCCCAATAATTTCCTGAGTTTCCATCCCTTACTTCCAGGTCCTCCCTGAAATCAGGGAAGTCCTTACCTTCAGTGGGAGGCAGCTTCCCAGTGAGGCAATTTCAGAACACAAACCTGGATGGGCAGACAGGGATGTCTTGTATGTCAGCCACCTGCAATTCTTTCGTTTGTACTACACATTCTTAACTCTCAGGGGCCTTATTTCTAGGACTCACGCTGCAAAGCAGCAGTCGAGCACTGCTGACAGTTTCTTACCTATCAGAAGCCCAGAGAACCAGGGAGTTGTTCATCAGCTGACAGCGTCAGAGGTAGATAAGGGAAAGAAAAACACTGATGCTCCTAAGACTATATAGCCCTGATCATTGACGAGCTACAACATGTTGCAATGAGCTTTCAACACAGCACAGCTTCCCTCACCAGCATGCTGCCACCTGAAATGCTAAAGGAGGGCAGGACACAGAGCTCTTTGTTCAAACACTGGGAAACGCAAAGAGCTTTGCAAGTCAGAAATGGGAATGGCAATTTGTGTCCCCTCCCCCATGTTTTCTTTTAATTCCGACTCTAATAAAAAGAGAAGGCTAAAACAGAGCTGCTTTCATGCACCCCTCAGAAAACCTTCCAAGCACAGGGACAGCCATGTGATAACTGGAAAAGTCCAAGCCGTGAGATGGAGTAAGTCTCGAGTTATTTTGTCCTTCACTGTTTACAGAAGTAAACAGCAAGGAAGCCAGATGCCAGAGTCTGGAACAAACCATGACCCTTACAATTGGTCCTTTCTGCAGGAAAAAAAAAAACACAACTCCTATGGAACAAAACTTCCAAGCAAGAAAAGCAAACATGAAATTCAAAGGATCATGTGTGTGCCATTCAGACTAGCAGGTAGAAGAGTGGAACAGCAGCTGCCAGCACTTACATTCTTCACTTGGAACAGCCAAACTCGATGCTGAGAGAAAAGTAAGGAGGGTTTCACATCACCGTCCACCAGCCTGTATGCAGCATGCAGCCCCACCCAAGCCAATGGATACAGAAGGATTAAACAAATTAGCTGGGTAACACCTTTTTCCTTATTTATTTCATGAGCTTCAGTAGAATAGCCCACCTGCACTACAATCTTCACAGGAACCTCTTAATCGACTCTGCCTGCCAGATGCAGGACTGCCCTTCTTTTCCTAAGCCCAGTGCAACAGCTCCTGTTTACGGCACACAGGCAAGCCTGTCCTAACAAGCACACGGAAGAACATCTGCACCATCAGACCTGGGTTGGCCTGCCCCGTTTGCTGCCTTTTGAGAGCGTTCTGCCCCAGCTGCAGGGAAGTGAGCATTCTCTGAATTTACCTGTATCACCAACACTCGGCCCAGGGGTGTCAGGGGGATACAGCTGTGGGAACAGCAGCGCTGTCAGATGCCTTGCTCCAGTGATGTGAACCAGAGAAAAGTGCCTGTGTCAGCTCACGCATTATGAATGCACAGGCTTGCTGTCCAAAATTAATTCTCTCTTTGCCATAGAAAAGATGCTTCAAGGACAGGGCACTGGAACTTGTCTCGGAAAAGTATAACAGCATTCTTCCCACAGGACACTGCACAACAGCCCCGCATACTGACAAATGCAAGTGATTTTATTAATTGTTAGTAACTAAGATTAAAAAATAGCAACAGCATTAACCTGGAACAACCAGACCAGCTTCAAGCAGCCCCTCAGCTGCAGCAAAAGCCTACTCGGCATTTAATTCCAGCTTTGGAGACTGATACAAGAAGAGGTAAACAACTGTTTGCAGCTGAAGACAAATGGTGGGCAGAGCAGAGCTTTGACAGATCTAACAAGAGATTAAGAAATCAAGACACTAGATTCAAAGCAAGCGAAAACTCTTAAGCAAGGGGTAATCATAATTGATTGCTGACAGGCTGACACAACACACACAGATCTATTAGCTTGGAAACAACTGTGGCAACACCCAACGAGATGAACCAAAGATGAAAGATGATTAGACAAGAGCAATGTCAGACACCAGCTATCAACACAATAATATTTACCCTCAGCCTGACAAAAGAAGAGGAGTATGTGCGTGTTTACGCACTTACCCCCAGCCCTACAAAACTTGCCTTCAGGACCATAAGCTTCAAGACACTGGCTGTGACTTCCAGCTCAGAACATTCTGACTGCATTATGTGAGAGATAAGGGACAGGCCAGCTAACCTGCAATCACAGAGCTGCTAAAGCCACAAACCTAAAGCAGAACCTAGCAACTAGTCCAGTGCAGGGCTCTACTGTGCACAAAGGTAGGCTGTAGCTAAAGAAATTGGTTGCAAATTCGTCACAACAGAGCAGCTTTGTATTGCCAAGGTAATCTTACAGCAAACATTAACAATGCTTAGGGCAGGAGGAGGAAGCACTATTATGTCAGCAGGGAGGTCACGACTGAACAGCTTTTAGTTGCAGATGCAGTTTGATAGCAGCAAGGGGGCCATACGTAACCCAGCTGTATCGAGTGTATTTCAAGCTGCAGTACAAAACACACATCTTATCTACAGTTTCAGGAGAAAGCAGCTTGGAAGATTTCAAGATGTCTTCAAACCACGTAGCCCGTTAAATGCCAGCTCAGTAGCAGTTTGAATATCCTAAGCTGAGGTTAGTTTTGAAAACATGTACTTGGGAAAAAAATGCAGGGAGGAGGCTTGTTGCACTGCAGAGCATGTTCAGAGTTGATCATTATCAGAACAATTGCTCTGCATCCCCTTACATTGAGGAGCCTCCACAAAATTCGTAAGTCCTTCCCCTCCACGCTCCGCTTGCTCCTCGTTTTCTGAGAGGCCAGAGAAGCTCAATTTATCACCGGAAGTGAGTTTTGCTTCCCTTTTAAATACCCCGCTGCACAAAATCCTCCTTTACAACGTGGGAGAACTACATGAAGGCTGTGATCAAGCCTGCTCTGATCACATAGCGGCAACACTAACTTACACAGTCAAGTTTTGTGATTAAAAAAAAACATCAGAGCACCACAAACCACGGAATATTTTTCTGAATGTCAGCAGCATTTAGCGAATGCTTAGAGTTGCTGCATTCCAGTAAATCATCACTGGAAGGCTTCAAGCACTCCCCATGTCAAACATGGAAGCATTAGCTTTTAACACATGGCTTCTGGCATATCTTAAGGAATTATTTATGCCATCGTCTTTGAATAAAGTTAGGGTTTCCAAATACCATGAGAGGATCAGCACAAAAAAAAACAAAGCAGCCAACTGCCAGAACACTAACCAGAACACTCGATAAGTCCTAGGGATACTTCTTTTCTGGAAGCAGCATGCTGCACCTCTCAATTGCTCAGAACGACCGATCTGGACTGCATCTCTCATCTTGCAGACAAGCAGGCAATTCTGCAGCACCTTTCAACGCTGTCCTAGTGGAAAACCAAGGAGGCAGGGAGTTTCCTGCAACTAGTCCTTAACACAAGGAGTCTCCTGTATTAAGTCTCCTTAATACAAGGAGAAGTCGAGGTTTATGTGGCCAGGAGTTACATGTATGGGTGAATGTAACAGTTACATTCTGCTTTGGACAATGCTCAGTTCCTGTACTCATTCTTCATCTTCAAACTAAGCACTCACAGACTTAGTAAACACACCACTACACTCCCCACATCATCCTCCAATCCACCACCTTGTTCCTTGCTCTTTATCAGTGACCTCACCACCACCCTGTGCTTTGCAACTACATTTAAGTCACGTTCTAGTGAATTACTTTGTCTTTACCACGCCACTCAAGAGCTGACCTTAAACCCTTACCCTGCAGCTGGGTTCTGCTATCTGCACTTCAGTTCTCTGTGCTGGAAGTGGATGATGTTCCTGCGGGCTGGATCCTGAGCGGGTGCTGAAGCGTTGCATTCCCCACACGCCATGGGAACAGCTTCCCTGAAATTAAACAGAGATTATCAGCAAAGAGAGAATCAAGTTCATAGAGGGACCATGTTAAGACCCAAACTGGTTAAAAGGGATTAACCTCCTGGAAGAAAGGTCTAGATTTTTTTTACAGATGAGAAAAACAACTCACAGCTTTACTACGTACTTTCTAGTCTGACACATTCAAAATTACTTTAAACGTTACCAACAGGAATCTGAAAACGCAGCTCATTTCCCTTATGATTTTGGATTCAAGCAACTGCTCCCTTTCTTCTCGACACATATCTACCACCATTCACCTTAAAAGCAGCAGCTTAGCACCACACTGAGAATTACAACAGCTGTTTTTCTCCTTGCTTCGTGCATGTCAGCACGGGGCATGGGAAAGCAGGCAAGGGAGCAACCCTAGGGCTTTGAGAGATCTCCCAAGCACCCAGCCATGGAGGACTGCAGAACTTCTGACAGCATTTTGTCAACAAGAGGTGAAAAAAAGCACCGGAAAAGGAAGATGCATCACTAAAAATAACAGGTGAAGATGCTCCGCTAAGAAGACATTCCTCCCGCTCCCCAAGCTGGCACTGGGGGTGGCAGATTTTGAAGTGGCCCACACGTAACCAAAGCGGTTCTATTTCAGCCAGCCTGCTGCAAAGGAAAGCTTGAAAGGAGAGGACTCCCCGACCTGACCTTCCCTCCCCACGTCCCCTCGGGTGACAGCCTCAGCGCCACCCCCGGACCCCACTCACCCCCGCAGCGCCTCAACCCCACACCTGCCCTCCAAGCTACCACGTCACCCCACATTTTGTGAGGGAAAAAAAAAAAAAAAAAAAAGAAAATTAAAAAAAAAGACAAAACAGCCGTTTGGGAAGCAGCCAGAAATGAAGCCAAGCCAGCAGCCCCGACCCACCCCACCACCGGGGAAGGGAGGAAGGAGCCCGGACCTCGCCCCACACCCCTGGGGACCGCCAGCCCCGGCTCCCCCCCGGCTGTCAGGGCGGTGGCGGCGGGCACGGGGGGCGCCCCGTTACTCAGCACATCCTCCCCGCGCTCCGCCATCCCCTCACGGATCCCCCCCTCAGGCACCCCCGGACCCCGCCGTGCCCTGCCCGTCCCCTCACGGCTCCTGAGGGGGGCGCAGGGAGGGGACGCACCGCAGCACCCCCTTCACCGTCTCCACTCGCCCGCACCCACCTGGCCCCGCCGTCCCGTCCCGTTCCCCTCCCTCTCTCCCTCACGCCGGCTCCGGCTCCTTTTGTTCGACCCTGACCGCACCGCGGCCGCCCCACCCAGGAACTGACCTCACCCGCCCGGCATGGCGGCGGCCGCCGCTACTCAGGGGAGGAGGGCGCCGCCATCTTGGGAGCGGGCACGAAGGGCAGCGGCCGCCATCTTTACGCAGGGAGCGGAGGGGGTGTAATGAGGAGGAGGGGGGGGGAAGGTGAAGGCGTGGGCGCCATCTTGGTGCAGGGCAGGTGGCAAAATGGGGAGTCTTAAAGGGGCAGCCCCAACGCTGGCCTCAGCCCCGGGCCTGTGGTGGACAGCTGTATTTTGGAGTCCCAGCCCTTTCTGTAAAAAAATCCTGTATAAAAATATTTACCTTTGCCTTACGGTTTATAGTGGATACAACCAGCATCAACATCAAGGCTATTTAATAAGAGAGCAAAAATATTTTAACATCGTTACCCAATCATTTAATCATCATTACCACTCATTCCTCAAGAACCCACCTATGGAAAAAATTCTAAAGGGGAATGTTCTATGATTCTATGCTGAAAACCCCATTCTTCTCATCGAGAATCATAGAATCATAAGGGTTGGAAAAGACCTTTAAGATCACCTGGTCCGTCCATTACCCTACTACCACTGTCACCCACTAAACCCTGTCCCCAAGCACCACGTCCAACCTCTCCTTGAACACCCCCAGGGACGGGGACTCCACCACCTCCCTGGGCAACCCATCCCAACGCCTGACTGCTCTTGCTGAGAAGAAATTGCTCCTCATTTCCAACCTGAACCTTCCCTGAAGCAACTTGAGGCAATTCCCTCCGGTCCTACCACTGGTTACCTGTGAGAAGAGGCCGACCTTGAGCTCCCCACACCTTCCTTTCAGTTAGCTGTAGAGAGCAATAAGGTGTCCCCTGAGCCTCCTCCTCTCTAGTTCAGCAAACTAAGACCACTAAAAACACAGCATTCGTTTCCTCGCTGTGGGAATAGGAATACTGCTGTGTGGTGAGGATACATCCACCAGCAGTTCTGTGGGGCCTGAAAAAAAGCAGGCTGATCCACTCATGATTATTTTCATTTGGCTGACTCATTAGAGGACGATGGGCAACATCATTTTTTAAAATATTCATAAAGGATAGTTCAAAGGCATTCATTATAATTTCATCAGTGTACAAAAAGCAGTTCTGAGTGGTTAAGTGCAGCCAATTTTAACTTGTATATACCAATGATTGCTATTGTAGTAAAATAAGCATATCTGTGGCTTTCTAGGAACATTATTGGTCTTAATATCTCTGTAGTCATGGGCACAGAACCTGCACCAAAGGAGCTTTGATCCTGCCAGAGGACAGGTTTGGAGACAATAACACAGGGCAAGGGCTAGATTTTTGGAAAATATGGCATTAAGAAGGATTGCTTATGTTTAGATGTACTTAAATCAAAATATGCTTTCTTCTTTATTTCAAGAGGAAATTAAGGTGAAGTCACACGTTACAGTTGAGCCAGTATAAAGGCCAAATCCTGTCAAAGAGGATGAGAGTTCATACTCCTGCCCATGTCCTCTTTCCCCCATTCCCTTCTGCTCTGGGCCCTGCCCAGGTCTCCACTTCATAGCTGTGTCTTTAACGCTCACACCCTGCCCTGGGCCTATTCAGCTCACGAACCTGACAGAAAACTGCCCATTTTTTTCTACCAGAATGGCTTTCTGCTGGTTTAGCATGTCTAGTGAGCTCAACTCAGGGTCAAACAACCCCAGATTAGGGCAGCAGGAGGGATTGAGCTGTAAAATTGTCTCAGGATGTGTTGTGAAATCCTTACAGGAGCAAACAAAAGCTTTCTTTCCAGTTGTTTGTTTCAGTGTTTGCGTTAAACAGAAGTTTAGCAAACAAAGAGTTTGCATCTGCCTGCACAGAAATTCCCTCCCGCTTAGTCATGGCAGTGATGCTGTGGGCCTGGCGGCGGGATGTCGTGTCAGGAGTTGGGAACCTTTGCACAGCGGACGTCAGCCGCTTCCTTCCCTGTGCCTCACTTTTTCCTACTGAGAGAGACAGAGAGACAGTCATTACTCAGGAAAGCTACACGACCTGATTCATCAGGGCATGTAATACCCTGTCACAAAAGGAAAAGGGAAGCCGAGAGAAGATAATTTGCTCTCTACGCCTCACTTGAGCAATTGTCACCTCTCACACACCTGGTGGAGAGTTCAGTTCCTGCATACCTGCCGAAATCCCCCTCTGAGGCTGCTCTCTGTCCCCCTGGCCATCCGCAGCCCAGGAGTAGGATGATACTACAGGGTCCTACTTTAGGTTATACCATGGACACTTGGTCATTATCCCCTGATAAACATAATGAAGATGCCTTCACTTTCTGTATCTTTAAACTGTTCTCTGTAACAACATGAAGCCTGCAGTCTGAAATTTTTCAAAGTGCCCAACTGACATAAAAATTATTTTTTTCAAAATGACTGAGACCTGCACTCAAAGAGAAACTCACTGCCACTGCCGTGCCAAAGTAATTAGAGCCCTGCCACACTAATTACCCTGTTATAGGTACAAGGCTCCATCTGAACAACAGGCTGCGTTATTTTCCCAGGTGGCCACGATCCTCTGGCACCTCTGGCTCTGAGCCACTGCAAGAAAGGCACCGGTCCCCCAAAGCCCTCTCCTTCCTGGTACTTCAGAGTGACCGGAGAGATCCTTTTCCCCGGTACCATCTTCTCCACCCGAGTGTTGTAGCTCAATTCCTGCCTTCCTGCAGCTCTCGAGACTCCTCCCAGGAAGTCCTGCTGCAGATGAAGCGTTTTGGTACATGGGGAGACCGGCATGTGTGTGAGGGCAGCCTGGGTGGTCGTGCCGGACTTTTGCAGCGTAATGCAGTGTGGCCCAGCTTGACGTAAGTCGGATTTACCCCCCACTGCCACCCCTGCTGAGGGGCTGCCCCGTGCCAACGCGTGTGCGCTCGCTGGCTGCTGCATGCACCCACGCTCCTGTGGTGCGGTGGGTGCAGGGGGACCCTCATTCCCCAGAGCCCTTCGGGTGCACCCACGAGCGTCCAGGCTGGCCACTGGGGCAGCACTGGGACGGAGGAGATCGCCGGTGAGTGACCGACCGATCCCTGCGGTGACCTTTCGGTTGCCTCCTCCAAGATCCTGAGTGCTCCGTCCCGCCTGCCCTGCGCCTTGCAGGGAGCGTAGGTACGGCACGGCCTCAAAACTCAGCCAGGGGAGAAGCTCCCTGAGCCTTTCCCAGGCTTTTTGACTCTCCGGTGGCTGACCCCACTGCAAAACATTGCCCAGGGCTGGGGAGGCGAGGCAGAGCCCCCTGCCCTAGCCCCAGTGCTCCCAAAGGTGGCAGTGCCCCGAGCCCAGCACTCCCTCTAGCTCCTCTAGCAGGAGTCCTGTGCAAACCTCTTAGGCACGCTCCACAGTTTGGTGTAAGCCAGTGAGAAATATTATGCCCTATTTTCCATAAATCATACTGTGTTTTTTTTCCCACCTGGGCAAAGAGACGTAAAACTGGCTGGCTGCTGCTTTTTGCTTTTTAGAAATAACACAAAATGCAAGCAGAGGGGACTCAGCCTGCGCGTAAGGATGGGGAGTGCATCTAGCAGTGCTGGGAACCTACCCATGGGCTGCCCAGCTTCAAACCTGTTTTTTGGTGTGTTTTTTTTTTTTTTTTTCCAGTAAAAGTTGCAGTAAATTAATCTGTAGCTGATGAAAATAAAGGCGCTTGCACCTTCCAGACTCACCCCTTTTATCTAAAGTATCTAACAAAGCAATTTATTTTAGCTTAAATACCATGTGCTTTGGCAGTGCTGCAGAACAGTTGAGGGGACCTGAGGTGAAGGAACAGTCTGCATCAGGCACAGCAATTAATTTGTTTGGGGCCTTAAAGGAAACCTAAACACCAAAATCCATAAGCACATTAACCCCTGAGGCCCCTTGTTTCCCTTGCCAGCCCTGAGAGGCAGGGTGCCCGAGCCGTGAAGCCAAACCACAGCCACATCAGCGAGGAAGGTGAAGGGGAGAAAGGGCAGAAGCAGGAGACATGAGGGAAAAAGCAGGTGGGAAGGTGATGAATGACACCCGATTCCAGAGGATGCCCTCTCGCTGGTGTCTCTACTGCTCCCCCAGTGCAGAGGAAAGCAGTGGTAGTGTGCAACTGGGGGGAGAGGAGGCAGAAGCTGCAGGTGTTGCCCTTGTGATCCTGCTTTCATGCGTGTCATAGGCACAAAGTGCAGCCCCAGCCCTGTTTGACATTGCAGTGACAACACACAAAGTGTCTGGGCTGCCTTTTCCTATCCAGAGGGAAGTAACCACAGCTTTGGGCCTGGACCTGCAGTGTGTCCCCAGGTAAAAGAAACATTTGCTTCGTGCCTGCAGCTACGGAGCGATTTTCTCATCCCTCTGCTTTGTGTCTGGGGGAAATACAGGTCCGTGCCCACGAGCGTGAGCCAGCAGGAGCCGTGGCATGCTCAGGAGAGCAGGACCATCTCTGCGTCACTTCTTGCTGGAGAGGAATTGCGGCGCTGGATATAGCTCCTGCTCCAGCGAGGTATTGAATGCCCAGCATGACTGCTTCTGGCCCGCAGCCTGCTCCCTGGCTCAGGCCACAGTGGTGTGGAGCTGGGGAACGAGCCTTGGCAGCGGCAGCAGATAGGGCACGTCAGGAAAAGTCACCCTGATGCAATGTCCGCTGCAACCCAATTATTTCCAGGTAGCCTGGTTAAAGGGAACGTCTCACACAAGCAAGAGAATACTCTTTACACAGAGGAAAGCTCATTGTTTGTGGGATTGCCTCATCAGAAGGTGTCTTCTGCTAAAGCCTCTTGGGTTGCAAAATACTTGGAGCACGAATTATCAGCATCCTCCTGGAGGTAGAAACTTGTAGAACAAGGGACTGACGTGCGGTGAGGAGTCAGTGGTAGAGTGCAGAGCACGGTCGTGGCTGCCAAGTTGTCTGCTGGGCAGATTGTGCCTGGAGGAACAGCATTGGGTTTGGGAGCAGAACAGGCTGACATGGATTTGGGGGCTACGTGGCCCTGAGCCCACGTTGCTCTCCAGCCCAGTGGGCAGCCAACCATGGCAGCGTCACACAGGCTGGGGATGGGACAGAGGGAAGTCAAGAGAAGAAAGGATGTCATTGCCACTTCTGAAAGGGTTGGAGCAAGCAGGGCCCTTCCTCAGAATCGGGAATTTCTAGGCTTATAGCACCCTGCTCCCACTGAGCCACCTTTCAGAGCTGTTACATTCTCTGAGCTGTGGCCAGCAACAACATGAGGGGACAGTGCTGGAGCTGTTAATGTTTAACCTCCAGCTAGCTTTTACTTCCCAAGCCACAAATCCTACTCCCACCACAATCAGCTCAAGCCTCGGGTCTTGCTGACTGTAATGCACATGGACCTGTGCAGAAAAGGCAAAGAAGGGGGCTGGGGGAGATGTGTGGGGCTCCCCTACAGCCGGGGAGGCAGTGACTCCTGCTCACCCTTGGCCGCCTGCCCAGCACCGCAGGGGAGCGCAGAGTCCACCCGCTGCCCTCTGAAACTCAGGATTCCTTGTAATTTATTTGCAAAAATCCCTAGCGAGGGCTGAAGCCGCATAAAAAAAAAAATCCAGAGACACAAATCAGTGTTGGGGCAGTACTCAAACGCTGGTACAGCCTCGTGGGAAGGGCAGCGGCAAGCAGGTAAGTGGGGAGTTACCGGTGGGGGGGCACCGTAACCCCACCATCCCGGCACAACAGAGCGCAGACCCTTTCCCCGTACATCCCAGCTCCTCCACACCTCACACCTCAACTGCTTGCGTGTGTTCTCCTCATCCCTGATTGTGTTTTGCTCGCTGTGGGGATGGTCGTTTTCTTGGCTCATTGCTTCACAGATGCCCTCCTCCATCCTCACAGGGGCTTTTCTTGGCGCGTTGAGCATCCTTTGTGTCCCATCTCCAGTCCCCTCGCTGTCTGGTTGCCTTTTCTCCTGCACTGCTGTTACTAAATTCTGCCTCTGTTGCTTTTCATCATCCTCACGATAAATTCCCCAGCAAGCACATCCTCCACATTTCTCCTGCCATGCTCACCAAACGGGAAGGAGGATTTTGCTTGGTGTCCTCCCTGCTGCCCCTCTTCCAACCCCCCCAGCCACGATGCACGTGGACGTAGGCACTGGTCAGGCAAGCAGTCCCTCGGTGTCTCCATGTGCCAGACTGCCGTGTGTGTGCTGTGCTCCCTTCCTGCCTGCACTCAGCTGCTGCCTGGTTTTGGTGTGAATTTTAGGTGCAGAATTTACCGGCATTTAGTTTAGGATCTAGGGCAGCCACGGGCTCCAGCAGGCCAAAGGAGCAAACACCATTTCTGCCGCTCCTCAGGGCGGTGTGGAATAAAAATGTTTGTTCTTTTAGAAAAAGGGGATGTTTTGTGGCCTTTTCAGAGGTCCTTCTGAAAAGAGAGGCTATGGAAAAGCAAAAGTCTGGGTCCTGGGGTTATTGGCCTGGCTGTTAGAGCCTGGCTGAGCTCATTTGACCCACGACTTACTCCAACTGCAAACAAGGTCCAAGGCATTGCTGGTGCCCCGGTGAGGTACCCACACCCCAGTCGTTCAGCTGTTTTCTTTCTGAAACTCGGAAATGAAACATCCTCTGCCAGCTCTCGTCAGTCTGAGCTCTCATTAGATGTGTGAATCTTCTCCCAGAAGCCGCTGTGCCAGCATTGCTGCCCTGGGGTCGGTCAGCAGAGGTGGTGAAGCCTCGCAGGAGCGCACACCTTCTGCTGGGGGCACCCCTCCTGCAGCAGGACACCCCCTCTGCCACGAGCTCCAAGCTCACTTTCTCTTCACAGGCAAAAATGTCAAGGCCAGTGCAAGCTCGGAGGCTGGAGGGAATCGATAAGAATATCTGGTGAGTTAAGCTGCTACTGGGCAGCCCCTGGTTTACCCCGCGGGTATATGTGGTTTTGGGCAGCCTAACATCAGACAGAAACCGCTGCGGTTGCACGGCGTGGAGCAGCACCTCGCTCGGCTGCTTTGCATTTGTTCAGGAAACACACCAGGGGAATTTTGTCCCGTGAGGCTTTACACCAGTTCAGCTGCATACCTGCTGCTCGTGCTTTGCAGCATCAGCTCCTCGCTGTCCCGAGGGAAGGCGGTCGGCAGCAGCACCCAGACCTGAGCCGAGCGGTCGCAGCGCGCTTTCTCCAGCTCAGCATCAGCTTCAAGCCCAGCCTCGGGCACTGGCAGCAGGGAGGCAGGCGAAGGGGTGCTGCTAGCTCTGCTCCCAGCCTGCCAGGAGCTGTGGCATTGGGAACGCTGCGTGCTTTAATACAGGTGTTAAATGAGTTTTGCCCTGCTGTGCCTAGCTTCGAGCTACAAAGTGCCAATAAGCCATAATAAGCCATAAGGGTGCAATGAGCACTGAGTTCAGGCTGTCTTACCCCCCGCAGAGGCCTTCACGGTGCCTGGTTGCTAATTTTTCTAGAACTGGCCTCAGCTTGAAAGCCTCCATGACCTCTCCTGCTCGGTTGGGTCTGACCAGAAGTGGGCATCCAGGCAGCACAACTGCCGTGTCCTTCAAAAAAAGCTAAAACCCTTCCCAGTGCAATAGTGCCTGGCTCGGTTTTAATTGAAACTGGTCTGAAACGCCCTGTGCCTGGTGCAAGCAGTGAGGATGGGGCAGAAACCAGCCCTGCTGTGGGAGCTTTTACCCCAGCCGGTGCTGCCCACCCACCTCGCTCCCTGCCAAAGGGATGCCAGCAAGCAGAGCCGGTGCCAGACCCTCTGTCACGCTTGTCCTTCTCTTCCCTTCCCTCTCTCCAGGGTGGAATTTGTAAAACTGGCTGCCACCTACTCCACGGTGAACCTGGGCCAGGGCTTCCCCGACTTCCCCCCACCGGACTTTTTGAAGGAAGAGTTCACCAGAGCCTTCAGCGGGGAGAAGCACATGCTGCACCAGTACACCCGTGCCTTCGTACGTAGACAGCCCCTCTGCTAGGCGCTACCCCCGAGCCCTGCCCCACATGGACCAGGGCTTGAACAAGCTCAGGCACCCCGAGCAATGCACACCTCATGTGGGCGCACAGGCCAAAACCCCGTAGCACGAGGCACCCACATATGTGAGACAGAGCCATCGCGACAGGGAAACCCAACACAGGGCACTTGGCTGCCCAGAGCCATCCGAAGGCCTCATCCCTGGTTTGGGAGGCTTCCACCACCCAGTTCTCACCCACTCCTCTCGCCCCACAGGGCCACCCGCCTCTGGTGAAGATCCTAGCCCAGCTTTTTGGGAAGCTGCTTGGACGAGACCTGGATCCTATGACCAACGTGATGGTGACTGTAGGGGCGTACCAGGCCCTCTTCTGCTGCTTCCAGGCTTTCGTTGATGAAGGCGATGAGGTAACCCAGGACCCTTCCATGGCTCTGCGCAGCCCTCAGGTAGGTCTGAGCAGGGCCCGGAGGCTGCTGCCATGCCCCTCTCTTCCAGGTGATAATTATTGAGCCCTTCTTCGACTGCTATGAGCCAATGGTGAAAATGGCTGGTGGGACACCCGTGTTCATCCCGCTGAGACCGGTGAGTGGGCCAGAGCGGAGCCGTCGAGGAGGGAAGAGGATTTGTAGCACGGTGAACTCTAAGCAAAGCGCAGAGGCAGCAAAGCAGGCTGAGGTTCCCCTCTGTTCTCTCTAGAAAGCTCCAAAAGATGGAAAATTGATGTCTAGTGCGGACTGGAAGCTGGACCCTGCTGAACTGGCTTCAAAATTCAGTGAACGGACAAAAGCCATCGTCCTGAACTCACCCAACAACCCTCTGGGCAAGGTAACGCCTCTGGCCTCGCTGTGGGCAGCCCCGAGAGCAGCTGGGGTGCTACAGCTGGCCCAGACATGGCTGTGGTGTGGCACCAACTCCACCTTCCTGGCACGCAGGTGTGCTCTGCTGGCGTTTTGAAGCCCAATCTCATGTGCCAGCAGTGCTTTTGTCCTGTCCTGGCCCAGGAGATGGTGCAGCCAAGGGTGTGCAGCAGGGCTCAGAAATGTACCTGCTGTGTCTCAGCTCTGCTCCCTGCCCTGCTGCAGGTGTTCAGCCGAGAGGAGCTGGAGCTCATCGCAGACCTGTGCGTGAAGCACGACGTCCTGTGCATCAGCGACGAAGTGTACGAGTGGCTGGTCTATGACGGGAAGGAGCACGTCCGCATCGGTATGGAGGAGGGCTTGGCTGAGCCTGGGCGTCTTCTCCAGCTACAGCATCTCCTGGGGAAGCACCTGGGGATTTAATGGGGGACCCCTGGCACGCACATCTTGCTGCACTTCAAACTCAGCCTCCACACCAGGTCTTAAACTGGAGCCCTGACTTCCAGAACCAGCTGGAGGAAACAGAGCTGGTTTCACAGCGTGAGATCTGGAGCAAAGAACCCTCTGGCTCCAGGGAAACTGGATTTTTGCCCATTCGGTGTAAAACTACCATTTTCTGTGTGTCCCTAGTTTTGGGACATCCATTTCAACATGATTTCAGAGGCCTGTTCTTCCTGTTGCAGTAACATGCAGTTACCCCGTTGCAGGGAGCGTGCTGAGCTCTGCCATCAGTGTTTCTCTCTCGTTTCATTGCCAGCCAGCTTGCGAGGGATGTGGGACCGCACGGTGAGCATCGGGAGCGCTGGGAAAACCTTCAGTGTCACCGGGTGGAAGGTGAGCACCCCCACGCAACCCCTCTTTGTCTCCCCATCCCTATCCCTTCGCAATAAAGCCGAACACGAGGAGGTACCAAAGATTTAGCATCCTCCTCCTCCTCTCCTGGCCACAGGTGGGCTGGACCGTGGGCCCCAACCGGCTGCTGCAGCACATTCGCACCGTGCACCAGAACTCGGTGTACCACTGCGCCACGGCCGCACAGGTAAGGCAGCTCCCTGCCACCAGCCCTGCAATCCCCCAAACCAGCTTTGACCGTCTTCCCACCAGGCTCTGGATCCTCTTCCCCTCGCAGGAAGTCGTGGCTCAGGGTTTCCAGAGGGAGTTTGAGCACTACGGGAAGCCAGACAGCTACTTTGTCCAGATGCCCAAGGAGATGCAGCAGAAGCGAGACCAGCTGGTCCAGAGCCTGGTCGCTGTGGGGATGAAACCCATCGTCCCCGAGGGCACCTACTTCTTGGTGGCGGACATCTCCGAGTTCAGTGAGTTGTGCAGCGGCCGTGTTGCTCAAGCAGGGCTGAGTTTGGGGATCAGTTCAGTCTGGTCCCACCAGCGGGGACAGGAACCTGCACAAACAACATCCAACGAGGGGAGGGACTGCACTGCATTGCCCAGCTGAGCTCCCAGAGGCCAGGGATTTGGGGCTTGGCTGAGGCACCCACCCGGCCACAGCCTCTGCACTGCTCCTCCTGCAGAATCTGATGTCCCTGATGTCCCCAACTCTGACGAGCCCTACGACTCCAGATTTGCAAAGTGGATGGTGAAGAACAAGGTAAATGCACCTGCCCCTTTGCAGCACGTTTACCACGGCGTGTTTGTGCCCTCCCTGCAGAGCCAGCAGTGGTGGCAACACCACCAGTGGGCAATGTCCCTCTCCAGACCCGTTTTTAGGGTGGAAGACGCCAGGGCATTGCTTAAGTCCATGGTAGCACCAAGCAGGGCTGGGGCTCTCCTGAGGACGTGCATGGGTCCAGCAGCCCAGGGCTGGGGCATATTTGGGGTGTCTGTCAGCAGCTGGCCTCAAGCAGGGCAAGCAGAGCACCAAGGGGACTTGTGAGCAGTAGGTGACAGCTTCGTCTATGCTGGGACATGGCCCCAAGGCGCTAACCTCAGCTCCACGCCTTTCCCTCCCCAGGGACTCGCGGCCATCCCTCTCTCTGCTTTCTACTGCGGGCCCCACAAGAACAACTACAACTCTTTCATCCGGTTCTGCTTCGCTAAGGTGAGCCCTGTGGCGAGGTGAGGTTGGGGGTAATAATCAGGGCTGCGTGATGAGACGAATGCCAAGGAGAAACACGCAGAGCCTCGGGCACTAGAGCCCAAGCACGGCACCGCAGCTGGGTCCAGCCAGCCCGAGCCCCTTCTGCAGACACACAAGCGAAGTCGGGGCAGGAGGTGCTGGTGCTGCCCCATTGGGGTCCCACCTTTCTTGGTCAGGGCAGGGGGTCCCCTGGGTGCACGTTCAGCTGCTCAGGGCACACTGCCTGCCCCAGATTGGGCTGTGCCTGTGTCACACCAAACACAGAACGAGAACGGGATTTTATTGTGAAAACAGCCCGGTGAGGGGAAGGGGAACATGGCTGGAAGCCACGAACCAAACCTCGGGGGTTTGTTTAGGAGGAAGCCACACTGAAGGCAGCAGATGACATATTGCAAAAATGGAAACTGGAGAAAACGACTCCCTGAAGGCCCTGGGGAGGGAACCAGACTCTCCTTGGTCATCACCCACCACGATCGCTCTTCTTCTTCCTTTGCTTGGCTACAAACTTTGCTACATCCTTATTTTTGTGCCTTCAACCACATTTTTTTTTTTGTCAAACGGGTAAGAGGTTTGCCAGGCCCATGGTTTAAGGGGCTTTTCTGTCACTGTGCAATGAATGCACTGTTTCTTGCAAGAAGCGAGCCTTCTGGTGTGGCTCCGCGTTCAGTATTACTTCTCCTCTTTAAAGACTTTGCTAATCAGTTCTGGGATGCATCCAGCAAAACACGAGGTAAGGACGGCTCCACCACCACATTCTGAAAAGGTCCTTCAGGACCTACCTTCAGGGCCGTGCTGGGGTCAGGGTGCCTCGTCTTGCTCCACATCCCCACTCGTGTACTGCAGGGCTCAGGACGACGTTTCCACCAGCACCCACATTCCCCACATGACTGCAGCATCGCTGCCCATCAGCAGGTTGTTTCCCAGGGCCCTGAAAATTGCACACGCAGCGAGGTGTTTCCCGTAATTAGCAGTAATTCCTTTGGCTTTTCTGTGCATCTCTGGGGAAGGCGACCACAGGTTCAGGAACCCTCTGCCCTGGACTATTGCTAAGCCTTCCCCGCGCACCCCCACGCTGCCCTTAGGATTTGGTCGGGGCTTGGTGGCACCCCCAGGCTGCAAAACCAAACCCCAGCCTTTGACAAGAGCAGGTGGTGGCCAGGGAGGTAGGGCAGGGCTGCTGCCTGGCTGGTGGGGCAACACGAGCAGCATTCGGGCAGGTAATTCTAGTGTCGTTCTTGATTTCAGGCTGGATAAGGATGTAAAGTAGAGTCCTCAATCGTGCAAGAGTTACGCGCAACAGAATGCGGGATAAATAGTAGTAGTGGTTAAATTATTAAAGTTGAATTACTGCAATTACCAAAGAGTAAATGTCTCTAATGGTTATGGGGCTGACGCAGATCTCCTGGAGAGCTGAGGGTGCTGCTCTCGCACCCACCCGCGGGCAGGTGCTGGGGGACCCACGGCCACCAAAAGCAGGCGAAGAGCTGAGAAATTTAATTATGAGCACAAGCGCACCATCCCCAGCTGCACGGGCTCTTGCTCTAGGCTGTGACACGCCCCACAAGAGCCAAGGATCACCCCACATCCCCTCCAGGCACGCAGAGCCCCTGCAAACGCCCCCAGACGCGGAGATCCGGATGTAACCCCCTGCTACCCGGAGAAGCCGCACGCCTCGTGTCACCCATCCACCCTCGCACCACGGCAGCCCCTGCTTAGCTTGGCAGGCCGCGCAGGCGATTTAAAACCCCCTCCTACCCCCGCCCCTTTGCCCGGCCATTGGCTCGCGCGACGCTCCGCCCCGCCCACTTGGTGCGGGCAGCGGCCAATCACGGCGGGGCCCGGCAGTGCGCACAAGATGGCGGACGGCGGCGCGGCCAAGCGGCCCCGAGAGGTGAGGGGGGGGGTGGCGCTGAGGAGAGCCCCGGGAGGGGGGGAGCCCAGCGGCCCCAAAACGGCCCCAAAACGGCCCCAAAACAGCCCCAAAACGGCCCCAAACCGGCTCCTGTCTCCGCAGGTTGTGGAGAGGAATGTGGACTGGCGGCGCTGGAAGCAGGAGAGTAAGGCTGGGGCCGGGCAGGGGTTGGGGGTCCCGGATCTCGGCGCTCGCCGCTGACGGCTCGGGGGGGGGCGGGGGTTTTTGTGCGCCTCAGGGAAGGCGGAGAAGAAGAAATGGAAGGAGCTGAAGCTGCTGAAGAAGCTGGAGAAGCAGCGCATGAGGGAGCTGGCGGAGAAGCAGGCGGAGCAAGCGCGGGAGGAGGAGCAGAAGGAGGACAGAGGTGAGGGGCTGGGGGGCTGGAGGGGGGCTGACAGCCAGGGGAGCTGCCAGACAGGGGACATTTGTCCCCATAGATCTGCTCGTAGCCAGCCCACGGGCACAAACACAACGCAACGGGCACCGCACGACTGGCCTTTATTACCAGAAAACCCCTAATTAAAATCTGAGAAGCGGAGGTTGCGTTGTTCTGCCCCGTCTCCTGCAGCTGAAGCACACGCAGCGCTGTGGGTGCAGCCGGCAGGCCCTGCGCGGCCCCCATCCCCTCGCCCTGTTTGCAGGGAGGCACCACACGCTGAGCGTGGCCCTGCCCGGCTCCATCCTGAACAACGCTCAGTCGCTGGAGCTGCGCACCTACCTCGCCGGACAGATTGCCCGAGCCTGTGCCATCTTCTGCGTGGATGAGATCGTGGTGTTCGACGAGTATGGGGAAGATGCAAAGTAAGGACGAGCTGTTTTGTGCTGTTTCTTCTGTGTTTTCTGTTCCTTTATTTAGCTGAGACCAGGAAAGAATGGTGTGTAGCTCAAGCAAGGGTTTGAATTTCCCATAGACAGCAGCATTACAGGGAGCCCTGCACTGGGCACAGGTGTTCACTTAACTGCCTTGGAATTTAGGATCATTTATGACAGCAGGGGGAGAACAAAGCAGAAGGAAAAGGTTTCCTAGTGCTTTTAGGGTTGATGGGGAAGCTGCTTCTATTCACAGATTAAGGAGAAATAGTCAGATCTCCAGAAGACCAAGACTTTGTTGCTTTGCAGTCCCATACTGAGTTTACAGACTGCTCTCTTTCTCTTCCAGGAGTGTGGAGGGGGAATTTGAAGGAATTGGAAAGAAAGACAAGGCTTGCGTGCAGCTGGCTCGGATCCTGCAGTACCTGGAGTGCCCTCAGTAAGTCTACTGCAGTCAGACTGTGTCAGATGAGTATTAGAACTAGCTCCCAGCTGGTGATTTGCATGGGTACCTCATGGTGTGGGCTCCAGAAGCAATATAAACTCTGTTTATATTGCATGATTATGCATGAATACGGGATCTGATTGTTTCACGTCTAATTCAGGAGTTTAACTGATAGAACAGAAGGGACTTGGGAGTTAATCATGCCCTGTACTCAGCTCCTTTAGAGTCAGTACAAAGCTAGAGCTGAGGCCCAGGTGCCTTAGAAACAACTGTTTTCATATTTAAATCTTCTCTGATAATAGGTACTTGAGGAAATCTTTTTTTCCAAAACACGGAGATCTGCAGTTTGCAGGTAATGATTCGGTTGCCTCTATCCCACGCTGTTGGCTCCCCCTTCCTGAGCTCTGGCTCTCATTTTGCATGGGATGCACAGAGCTTAAAAACTTTTCCCCACCAGTGGGAATTTTCCCAGTGCGGATGAGGCGCTGTGCTCCACTGGACCACAGAGGGAGGGGCAGCAGAGCAGCTGTGCTTACACATGTTCCTGCAGTTTGTGCCCTGTCCTTACCTGTTCCTTTCCTGCTGTTCCAGGGCTCCTCAACCCCCTGGACAGCCCTCACCACATGCGGATGGATGAGGACTCAGAGTACCGAGAAGGCGTGGTGTTGGACCGGCCAAGTAAGCCGGGCAGAGGCTCTTTTGTCAACTGTGGGATGAGGAAGGTACGTCTGTGGGTGAAACAACTCATCCTGTCACTGGCAGATCTGAAGCAGGCGTGGTGGGTACAAGCACTGCTCGGCTTCTGAGCATCCTGCTTCACAGCAGGCTGGCACGGGGGTTAGTGCTGGTGCTGTCCTGTCCCTTCTGGCCTGTTAATGTTTGTAACTTCCCGAGTTCTGGCCTGCCCACCCAGCACCTCACTGCTTTGCTGCTGAGTTTGAACCTTTGAGCAGCAAAGTCTCAGGCTGCTGATGCAACCACGCCTGCTCTGCATGGCATGCAACACAGCCCCTGATTGCAGAGCTCCTCATTCCAGCTCCAGGCCAGAATAGGCCCCCCCCTTCTTCAGAGCATTCCCTCCCTCCCCACCTTCCCCAGTACCTCCAGACTGTCTTGACACTGCTGGTGACTGTCCCTGCAGGAGGTACAGATCGACAGACAGCTGCAGCCTGGGCTGCGAGTGACGGTGCGCCTGCAGGAACCACAGAATCCAGGTAATCTGCTGCTACGTTAGCACCTGCAGACCTTACTCCTGCTGGAGGTAGTCCTTCTGTATGACAGCCTTCAGATTACTAACATTTGAAGATAGCCAACAGCTCCACCTTCTCTTCACTACACACACAGAGTAGTAACACGCTTACACAGCCCCCTAGTGCATTGGAAGGACCTGTCAGCTCTTTGGCCAGCAGTAAATAGCCCAAACATGCTCACACTTTCCAGAACACACTCAAAAGGGAGGCTCGTGGTTGTGCAGTGAGTCGGTGCCTTGCCACAGGAGAAACCTCAGCATGTGGCTGGTCAAGTTCAGCTCTCAACAGGACCTCATGGGGGTTGTTAATCTCTTTGCTTCCCTTTCAGAAGCAAAAGTGCGGAAGGGCATCGTGGTGTCTTCACACCACCCTCGGACGGTGTCAGGCTTGTACTGGGGCTACAGTGTCCGCCTCGCCTCCTGCCTCAGTAAGTATTTGGAGGCATTTTCTGCTTTCTGCTGTGCAGAAGGAGCTTTATTCCACCTGGGCTTCCACACCAGTTTCAGGCTGCACATCTGTAACATGTTAACGTGTTATTTAAAATTCTAGTTTTGTCTCACAGGCAGCAAACACCCTATGCAGCTAGCAGTCACAGAACAGTCAAATTTGAGGGATAAAGCTACAGCTGTGAATTGCCCCACTCACCCACCAGTGCTTGGCCCTCTACTTTCACATTCACCGTTTTTCCAAATGCATGCACCGCAGCAGCTGATGAGAGCTGGTACTTTCCATCTCCATTTGTGATAACTCCCTCCCATTCATTCACATCTAAGCCTGCAGTGACTTTTGAGTGCAAGAGCCCTGCAAAATCCTTTGCCACTGTCATCTGAGAGACTGTATCTCCTAGGAAAATCATATTTTGATTTTCCATGGCTCCTGGTACCTGTCTGAGGTGATGCAGCTGAGTGCCAGGAGATTCCTGCAGCAAGGGAATTAGGCAGGAAGAGGGATCAGTCTTCTGATGCATTAGTGGTGCTGGAAATCAATTAATTCTGCTGCCACAAGTCACCTGTGGAGTGTCTGAACCTGCCCAGAAGGCAGCACAGGTGAGGAGCCCCATGCTGAACCACGAGCTGTGTTTGTTTCCCAGGTGCTGTCTTTTCGGAGTGTCCGTTCAAGGAAGGCTACGATCTCTCCATTGGGACCTCAGAGCGGGGCAGTTCTGTGGACCAGGTCACTCTGCCCTCCTTCAGGTTTGTCACCCACATCTGCAACCCCACTCAGAGCCCCCAGTGGGGCCTGGTTCAAGGCACACAAGAAAAAAAAAAAAAAGCTCCTAACACCTGCCTCAGTATGATGGTTTGAGCTGTTCTCCCTTCTAACCCTGTCCCTGCGCTGTCCCCTAGGCACGCCCTTGTTGTGTTTGGAGGTCTTCAGGGCTTAGAAGCTGGGGTTGATGCAGATGCAAACCTGGAGGTCACTGACCCAAGCCTTTTGTTTGACTTCTACCTGAACACTTGTCCCAGCCAAGGCAGCCGAACCATCCGAACAGAGGTAGGGCAGGTGGCTCATGGTGCAGCGGGTGCGGTGCCTGTGCACACAGAGCAGTGCTGCCTTCCTCTGGCAGTGACACGTACAGCCAGTGTAATTCCCCCAGCAATGCCTCAAACAGCCCCTGGATTGCCCGGGGGTCCCTTGCCAAGGACAGCAGCTCTGAGTGCTGCACGACTCTGTTCCAGGAAGCGCTGCTGATCTCTCTGTCTGCACTGAGACCTCGCATCGAGGAGGCTGTGAAGACACCCACTGACAGCTGAGGGAAGGAAAGCCACCGACCTTGTCCTCCACTTCGGACTGCCTCAAGGAAGAGCTTTTAGCTATTCAGACGCAGGGAAGCCCTGCCAGGCTCCTGGAGCGATAAGCCTGGGGGAAGCTGCAGACACCTGACCAAAGCTGGCAGCGCTGCTCAACCGAGTGTCTGGCTCCTGCTGGGACCAGCAAGTCTGGGCCCTTCCACACCTGCAGCATCCAGCCAAGAGCAGGTCACTGCCTTGCAGCAGCCTGGGACAAGCTTAGCAGCAAACTGAGTCTCGGCAATTCAGATGTCTCAGGTGGGGAATAAAACAGTACCAAACCTCAGCTGCCTTGAAGTCTGCATGTGAATGTTTTGTGACAAAGATGGGCACTCAACGCCCTTGCAGCCCTGTGGCCTTCAGCCTTGAAGGAAGTAATTTAATCCTTACCCTTATGCAGCTGTTCCCATCACACAGCTAGCCTGCCTCCCCAGCCCCCCTTTAACCCAAAGGCTTCCTCCCTTCCCAGTGGCAGGAAGGGCTGGAGCTTCACTTGGCTCTGAGCTAACTGGATGATCTTGAAGGTCCCTTCCACCCCAAGCTGTTCTATGCTGCTAAAGCACGTCACCATACCTCGTTACAGTTTGGCTCAAAGAGAAAAGCAGCTGGAAAAGCTGGCTTTGCCCTTTCCCCTTCCTGCCAAGTTATTCAGGGACTTCAATAGGAGCAGATAAGAAACAACCCATACTTTGGATTTTCAAAGCTTTACTGCTAAAACCATCTTCCGAAAGAAAACAATTACACAGTCCTTTGGACGCAGAAAGGCAAGGACCTCTCCACGTGCCTGTCTTGCTCCTGTCCTTCCCTGCTTCCCCTGTAATTTCCCTTTGTGCTTTAAGGGCCACAAACAAAAGGAGTTACAAGAGTACCCCCAGCTACTGCAGTGTAGGGGCAAATCCTAGAGAACTACTTGTCAAGTGCCCAGGAACCTTCCATGCAACCTGCCCCTGAGACATGCTTTGCATGTGTTTCACTGTTACATGAAATGGGAACGGGCTGAGAGAAGCACTGCTTTGATTCTTAGTCCCTGTGTTTAAAATTGCACAAGGAGATACTGTGAACTACTGCCTTCGGTCCCTCCCAGAGGATACCTGGATTTCCTCAGTCAGGGTTCAACGCTTGTTTCCAGCCGTGATGGCTTTCAAGTTACTTGTTCTCTTCAAGATGTTGGGGACGAAGAGGAGCCCCGAGGCTCGCTCAATGCTCTCGATGGGAACCAGGAACCGTTCAAGGGGGATGTTCTCGTCCACGGGGCTGTTGGGCATCACGTAGGAGCGCAGCTCGATCTCCCCACTCTCCTTTTCCAGGATGAGCACCTTGAAGAAATGGGTGGGGACGGCCACGTTGTTCTTCCCAATCACCTGGTACTTGACGTACATCTTCCCGTCGGCCTCCATCCTGCACCAACAGCGATGTCCCACGTTAGCCCCCAGTCTGGTGCCTCTTCCACCCCTCAGCCCTCCAGCACCACCCTAAGAGAGCCCCCGCTGCATGGTGGTGGTGAGGCTGAGCTTTACATGGGGTCTGCTCCCCCCAGATCCCTTCCCCACTGTCTCTTCTTTAACAGCCTTTCCAAGCTATTTCCTGCTGTGAAAAGATCCCAGCTGGTGAGAACTGCTCTTCCCAGTCCTACACAAATATCCTTGCAGATAATGTCATGCTCTTAGGTGAGCAAATAGTCCATAAAATGAAACCTAGGAGCTTTATTCTGCAGGGAGGGGTTCTGCAGTCTAGTCTCTTAATTTAATGCTGCTGCATTAGGAAGAACTGCAAACAAAAGTCACCAGGTTACCTTGTATCCCACCCTAGGTATTCCCAAAATAACTGTCTGAATGGGAAACTAATCCCAATCCCAAGAAGTCACCGTTCTGCAGAAACTCTGCACGCTGCTGGTCTCACCTACTGAAGGGGCTCTTAGCAGATCACTCCTGTTTCCGAGCAGCTGGGAGGCTGCAAGCCCTCGGCCTGCCTTACCTTCCCAGCACGACATCGCTCGAGTGTGGTCCCAGCCGCATCCTCTTGTTTACCTGGGCAGGTAAAGAGGTCCCGTGCAGACATAGACATTCTTGTTGTTCCTTGCCAAGCTTCTGCTGTACTTCTCAAGGTTATTCCAGGCATTTTGGTTTAAATGAGGAACCTGAAAACACAAGAAGTGGACATAAATGGTAGTTAGTCACCAGGGAACCTCCTCCTTGCTCAGTTTTCCTCATAACAACATCCGCCTTTCTGTAACCCTTCTGGAGTGCTCGGGGCACTGCAAGCCAAGGTCACTACTGCCACCTGCTCTCTGGAAGCTGCGTACAGAGATCCTGCTCTGCACACGCAGCAGCAGAACCCACGAGCCTCAGACTATCACCTCTAAGCATTTGTCCACCTGTTCAGCTGCCGCGCACTGTTCTGACTGGGATCCTTCCTGTGGATAGAGGGAAGCACCCAGGCAGGTCCTTACCGAAAGGTTCCTGTTCGCAGAAGCTCTTGGGGCTAGCATTATCACCACCCCTTAGAGATATCATTTAACACTTAAATTGCCCTGTGTGGAGTCAGGAGCTGGACTCGATGATCCTTGTGGGTCCCTTTTAACTGAATATATTCAGCAACTCTATGAACCCTGCCACCCCAAGCGAACACAGCCTCTCTCTGCCAGAGCTACTCCAGGCTTTGAGCAGCAGCACCCCAGGGGTGAGACCTACCTGGGGGGCGACGTTACTGAGGTAGAAAGTGTCCCTCATGGCCTTCTGGCTCCACTTGTGGTTGGCGGCAGCCGCCAGGTGACCGCGGTCGAAGCCGCTGCCGCGGTAGTCGGCGTTGGTGGCGCGGTGGTACTCGTGCACCGAGTCGTCCTCCTGGAAGTCGCAGGCGGCGCGGTCGGAGGCTCCGCTGAGCGTCTCGCGGTTGAGCTGCTCGATCACCCAGAGCGCGCTGCGGCTCCGCGGGTCGTAGCACAGCACGTAGGACTCGCGGCTCCGCAGCTGTGCCAGGCCGGGCAGGCCGTACTTGGTCAACTCCACTCTGCCAGACCCGGTGACCGCCGGTGGGCCTGCTGCCGCCGCCGCCTGCACCGCAGGCAGCACGGGCACGCGGCCCAGCAGCCCCGCCGCCTCCTCCGCATCGCCCTCACGGCGCTGCCAGAGGGTGGTGAGCACCGAACCCAGCCCCGCACCCAGAGCCAGGGAGGCCCCGGGCAGCAGCCAGCGGCCCCGCAGCATGGCCCCGCAGCGACTCCCACTCCCAGCGGTTCCTTCTCAAGGGTTTTTTTTCTCTTCCGGTGCCCGCCCCGCCGCCACCGCCACACGCCCGTGAGGGAATTGGCCCTTCAAGGCCTCCACGCTCCTCCCGCGGTGCCCACAGAAGCGCAGCTGGCAGCAGTGTGCAAAGAAAACACTTTATTGGGGCACAGCGCAGCGCTGGGCCCGGCCGCGGGCGCTACGAGGCCGAGGAGCAGCAGCGGCCCCGCTGCCACCCCAGACGGCCTCGCTCAGTGGGGTGGCGGCACAAAGCCTCCTCCTCCTCCCCCCCCGTCTCACTAAAGGAAGCGTTATAAAAATAGTGTTTAAAAAGAAGCATAAAAGAAGTAGTTTTAGAGTGAGGAAGTGTTCTCTGCACCCCGTTCTGGCAATTCTTTCCAGACAAGGTAAAGGGAAATAAATAAAAAAAAAAAAAGTGTTATTTGACAAACCGCCAGGTGTGTTCCTCTCTTCCTGAGGAAGGGCAGTGTAGGAGAGAGCCCCGAGAACAGTCACTGACCCTCACTCAGGGAGACGGCTCCTGCTTCCCCAAACACCCCGGAGTGCCCCCAGTCAGCTCCTGGCCCTTATTTCACTCACTGCCAAAGCGTGAATAATTCCCTGTGAGGTCCCAGAATTCAAACTCAGTCATTCTGCACGACCATCATCAACTTCACCTCCGGTATCCCGGTCCTTCTACCTCACTGGCAGAGCTACAAGTTCCCAGGAGCCTGAACTGCACACGGTGAAAGTCCTGGACCTCCTCCTCCTCCCAGGGAAGGCTCGGGTCCCCACATCCACCGTAGCACCCTGATTTTCTTCCTAGTTGAAGATGGGTCCTCTCATCCCACCCAGCAGCAGTGCCACCTGTGAGGAACGCTTCCTAAGAGCTATTTAAACATCCCCTGTTCAGGACCCTATGAAAGAAGGCACCCTCAAGGCACCCCCGGCTCCCACCTTCTGACCCCAAGAACTGCTGCTGCAGCCAAACTCACTGCTGCTGCAGCACCTTCGGTCTGAAAGAAGTCAGAGGAGGAAATATCCCCAGGATGGCACTGGTGCTACTTGGCCACACAAGCCAGGAACAACCATAACCTAGTTAATGCTATCTGACCTCAAAAAAAAATATATTAAAATCATCACAAACAGCCTTTGAGGAATGAATGCACAGAAACTAATGAGGTGATTCAAAAGCTGGGAACAAGACTTTTTCTCCCCTCAGAAGATCCATTTTTGCTCTTAAAGAAAGGGGCAAGTCTTGGAATAAAGAAATGGGTGGCCCAAGTCATTGAAAAGTAGAACAACTCCCTTCAAAGCCCTTTCCAGCAGCAGAACAAAGTCCTGCCACACAGCAGAGGGAGAAGGAGGGACATAAAACAGCTTTTCATGTAGGAACCAGCCTGCCTGGGTGTATCAAAGTTGTGAAAAGTTTTCCCCCAAAAAGAACTCAAATTAACCAGTTTGGCAGCCATAGGCTTGTCTGGATAAAGCTATTGATTGAATTTATCCCAGAGAACCTTTCCAGCAGCCAAAGCTCTCATCTCATCCTGTTAAACCACTGCAAATTCCTTTTAAAAGTGTTCACCATCACCCACCCTGAAGAGAAATAAAACAGCGTAATAAGCCCTTGGACACCTAGGAAGGGAAGAGACAGCATGACACCTGTACCAGCCAGCAGCAGACCCTGGTGCTCCATTACCCACCTCCACGGTGTCTTCCTCAAGCATTTGTGCTGCTCCAGCCCCACACGTGACTCTGAAAACAAGCAGGAGTTCATCCACAAGGAATGTCTTGATCCTCATTTGCCTGCTGCCTTCTGAGATTTTTAAGGAGACTCACAGAGTGAGTCTTTCAGAGAGACTTTCAGAGCAGGAACCCTCACGGAAGCTGCTGTTACCAGTGAGAAACCACACAGTAAGCACTTGCAAGGGGGACCCAAAATAGCCAGCACGGGCATACAGGGAGATTGTGCATGGAAGGTATGAGAGCTACAGCAATATTCAGAAGAGTGTTTTGGAGGAGGTCCAACTCTGCTACGAGTCTGACCCTCCAGTCCCACATCTGTGGCTACCATCTAGCAGTTTGGCCACGTGAGGTCTGATAACTGGCCTCTGTAGTGCAGGTTCCCAGCAGCTGAGACCACCTAGAAGAGCGCAGTGATCAAGGCAGGAAGAACACTCATCCTGTGGCTAGAGCTGACAAGATGCTCCATCACGCAGCCGTCCTGGTCCTTCAGTTCCACTTTTCTTGGAGGAAAACTCTACCCTCTAAAAGGATTGCAGCAAAGAGGGATGCTGTCAGCCACAGGTATTAATTACATTGTTTTAAGCCTTCAGTTGCTCAGGATCCACCACAGCAGCAACATCTGGCTGCATCAGTGTCACTTGAGCATCTTCTAAAGAGGCAGACAGATTGCTTGGGGTTGCTAAGAACATAGGTGCGTGCATCAACCTGTCTGCCAGTCACCCCACACAGCCTCAAATGAATTACAGTCACCTGCAAAGAACTGGCCTTCAGTGAAGGAAGTAACACTTAGTAAAACAGCAAAAGGCTGACAACATCCCTCTTGGTAGGGCCGTTCTAGGCCATCAGCAGCGTAAGCAGATCTTCAAAAGATGACTGACCTTTAACAAATCAATACCCATAATACCGAAAATCGCAGTGTCAAACAGCTACGCAGAGGTGAGCCAGCACAGCACAGAAAGAGGGTAAAGCATGCCGGATTAGTGTTCACTCAAGAGCTTCTGCACAACCCAAGCACCTGGGTGCTGGCAGTTTCTCCCGTTGAGGATTATGGTTTCTGATCAGCAGGTCAGCAGTTCTTTCCATAGCTTGTCTTCGTCGCTGTTCACCTAAGCCTGCTCTACAGTATTCAAAACACAGCAGCTTCCCTCTGAGGAGGGACAAGTGTCCAACTCACGCCTGTCACACCAGCAGGACTGGTACAGAGGATGTGGATCAGCCCCAGGAGTCAACTAATGACTGAAATGCTTGTATGCCCACTGGATTGCACTGGATTAGGACTCTTACTTGTAGCTCAGACCTGTAACGTGTCCCTTCCTGGTGAGAAGTGCTATTAGACAATACCAGGGTTACCATGACCAGAGCTTACGTGGAGTAATACTTTGCAAGCCACTGAGGCAGGAAACCTCAATGCCGTGCCTGTATAAGTCCCTAAATATAGCTGTCTTCATGCAACTAGATGCTTGTTTCTTGTGTTTCGGAATCCTGATTGTAGCTGGATATCATAGAATCATGTGGATATGCCCCAGTTCAGAGACAGAAAAGCAGCTTGAGGCCTCAGCCTCCCTGCAGCAACAAGCTCCTGCTCTAAGGCTGTGCGTAGTAAGGCTTGACTTCAAGCTACACTTCACTCATCGATTAAAACCACTGCAGCCTTGCTTTCAAGGAGACCTTCTTGGTAAGGCCATTCTGGGTTCAGGCAGTTTCGGTGCACAAAGCTGGCAGCTGTAATGATGTCTTCCCCTCCGAGCTTCTCAAGATCTCTTTCCCATGTGAAGAGGTCCAAACTGTTGGATGCCAGATGACACCAGAAGCTGATGCAATCTTCTTTTTTCTTTTTTTTTTTTTGCACACCCCAGGGATGGCTAAGTGCAGCCACGAGGGAGAAGAATCCAGAAGCTACTTGAACAGCAGGGTGTGTGACTTCGTTGGGATACATTCTATTCACAGGAGAAAGATTCTTCTACACTCACCCACTGAAAATCCACTGGATCCAGCCTGTCCCTTCCCCATCCGAAGTTACTCCATGTGAGCTACCTTCGTGATGCAGAAGGAGTCCACCCCTTGAGGGATATGCTGACAGATGGTTTCTTTCTCCACTTAAAGTCATTAAAAAAGATACAAAGAACTGCTTTTGGCAGCACAGAGGCATTTGAAGTTTGAGAAATCTGGAGTGCAGGACCCAAGCAGATGGGGAAGTAATCAGTCCTTGACCTAATAAATAGAGTAGAAGGAAGTCTTCAAGGTGGCCAGTAGCCCAAATGCAAAACCTGAAGTCCTGCAGAGACCGCTAGGAGTTTTAACGCGCCACACTTCACAGGGGAATCTCCTAGGATCCACTGCCATACAGTTTCTCCAACACCTTTTGTGAGGCTCGTGGACTATTTGGAATCCTGAAGTTCCTTTGCCTTCTTCAAAATCAGGTGAACATCAGAGATAGGATAATCCTACGGTAAAGAAAAACAATTTAAGTGACAACTTCACATTTCCTGCACACATCATTCCACCGAAGCAGAGCAAACCTTGGCAGTACAATTCTTCACCTATTATAACACATTGTCATGTTCAGTTACCCCCCTGACAGTTATCAGCTTCCTGTTTTGTATCTGATCAAACCCCGATACCCTTCAAGAAGTTTTTGTAGCTTGTCCTGCATGGGTACAGTCAGCTGGCCTGCTACAAGGGCTATCTTCATGCCAAAACACCTTATCAAAGCCAGTACCTTGCACAGCCCCAAGCAGGAACTGGCAGAATCAGAGATATCCTGCTGTTCTGTGAAGGTGTTCTCAACCTTGTGCTCTCTCAGATCTCAGAGCTAAACAAAAGTCTCTGGCCAGCAAATTTGACATTGTTACATAGGGCATAAGAACTTTGCTAGAAAACATTTTATTTTTTTTTAATGCTAAAAGCCTCTAGTCTATGAGGATTTCTCTGTAGACTAGGAAGGGAGCACATGCAAAAGAAGGCTCTGTGTTAATGGTAGTGCTGGGCTCCAGACCACAGTACTGTGCCACTGTGCCTCACCAACAGCAGACCAGAGAAGGAATATTGGTCTCTGAAACAGAGCTCGTTGCTTTTCTAGCACATACAGAGCTGAGAAGACAACACAGGTAGCATACAGCCACATTCTGTACGTGGAAGTGAAAGCCCAGGTAACAGCACAGGGAGCAGAGACCACCACCAAGGAGGTGAAGGCAGTCATTCCTCCCAAGTGAGTCTGGTTTCCCTGTGGGTGGTGGGGACCACAGCACGCAAAGATTCGTACTTCCAGTAAGAAGCTTGCTATGAGAACAACCTTAAGATTTTTCTGCAAGCAGCCATCAGAAATCCGGTACTTCTCCTCAGCCAGGCCTACCACCACCCTCTCTATTTAAAGATTCCCCAAATTGCCCCCTATGCCCACTCTATTTATAATCCTTACCTGTAGCAGCCTCATATTCAAAGTGAAGTCTCCTTCCAGCAACTGATCCCGGATTAGTCTGAAAGATGGAAATTAGTCCAGCTACTTCTGGTTCTTTTCAGAGGGTCTCTAAAAGTGGACTACACTGTGCCTTCGTAGAGGCTTTTGAGAACACTTTCACTACCATCGTGACAGATGTCTGTAACCTATGCACCAGATGCATTAACACATGCCTGTGGAACTCCTGGATCCATGGATTTCATTAAATGAGAGAAAAAAAGAGCAGGAAGGCTACCTCTGTACTTACGTCAACATGGCACAACAGACGAGGAGCAGAAAATCGAAGCGTTTTTCATCAGCAAAGAGGGAGTCCCAGATCCGGATGACATCTGGCAGCAGAAACTCTTGGGACAAGAGCAGCGTCAGCCAGCGGAAGGCAAAGAACTGGGGTTTGATGTTCTGTTCTTGCTGTCAGACATGCACCAAGCAAAGAATGAATACATGCTCTTGGCCCATTCCCTCCAAGAGGTGCACCCCTTGTTTCTATCCCAATCTCCACCCTCATACAGCTCTAGGCTGCCAACTCCTATCAGCACGGCAGTAAAACCACTGCCTCCTTTGAAGGCCCTCACGTTCAAGCTATATTGAAACAAAGATTTTCAATGCAACTAACTTCCAAGTCTACAAAGCAAGAAAATGCTCCTCTAAGACACAAGTAAAGGAAGCTTTTCTTCCTGAAGGCACTGTTTGTGTTAGTTCAGCTAAACTTGCCAAGTAATTTTAATTTCCCATTTGAATAACATTTTATCTGCAAAGCCGCAGCCCTCCCCCTCTAGCAAAGGCACTGTTTTGTCAGGATTTCCTCTCCTTTCCAGAAGCCCTGTATTTATCAAAGGTTTACTGCTCACAAAAAGAAACAAAACATGGAAAAGAGTTCACACTGATGGTCACTAAAACACACTGTAAGCACTCCTAGCCCACAGCTTTCTTGTTTTTTTGCTATCAAATCCCAAGAACCATAAGTTTAAGTCAGGTCAAACAAGCTCAGGATCCTGATGACATTCTTAAGCTGCTGCATGGCCAAGACCATTTCCTGGCAGCCAAACAGTAAGCAGTTTATTCTCTCCCCACTGAATGAGTCTTCAGGCAACATTGTGAGAGTTGTGTCACTGTCCTTACAGATCATCTTTTGGGTTACAGAAGAAACATCTTGCCTTCTCTAAATATATAAACAGCAAATCAGAGTGATTTGGTGAAGGTTGGAATAATGAGACCAGCTTTCCTTTCCAAATTCTTGTTGGATTTTGGCACCAAATGGACTGCAGGACCTAAGGAGGTCTGCAACAAGAGCTGCCTTTTGATGTTCTACAAAACCCACACCAAACCATGGCACTCTGAGATCCCTGAATGAAGGAGAGCTATAGAATTAGTCAAGTAGGATGCTACAGGACTTCAGTTTACTTCTGGAATGATCTCCACAAAGTTTGTGTTGTTACAGCATCCAATAACAACAGAAGAGGGCAGGCGGTGGGGGAGTGGGAAGGTTTTTTGTTCTGTTTTTGAAGACTGAGGCAACCTTAACCTTCCTTTAACCTCAAATCCCAGGGGACGCCAGAGCAAAACTCATGTTTACAGCTCCAAGTAAACTTCAAGCCAGGTGACGAGGGAGGGTGGCCAAGGCACTTTGGTTGTTGCAGAGCTGCCGACTGTGACTCCATTGTTTGCTTTCAGCCAAGCAGGGGAGGAAAGCCTTGCTGTGTCAGCTCACTCTAGGCTTACTCCACGGAGAGCTTGTTTCAAGCTTCTAGATAAGACAGCCTCTATGTCCTATTGGCAAAGGCCTTCACGGAGCCTCTTAACCTTTCCATTCAAGCCCAGTAACAGTTTAACAGAATTGGCTGACATTTAAATGCACTAATAAGCTGCTTTCCCCACATTCCAACCAGGATTCAGAGAAACACCTAGCTCCTCACCAGTTTCAAGTACAGCTCCACGTCTTTTTCCTTCAGGGTGGAGTAGACCTTCTCCATTTTGTAGGTTATACCACACTGAGAATCATCCAAGCTCTTAATGAAGTTGTCCCGAATTTCAGCCATGAGGTTGGTAAAGCAGAAAAATGTGTCAGCTTCAGCATGTTCTAGGGAAGAAAAAAAAAAGTTAATGGGGGCTTAGAGAAAGCATCACTGTCAGAGGTACGCAGAACTGCTTTTGTTCAATAACCTGGTTCCTGTACTTAAGTAATCTATCTCAAGACCTTGGCTTGCTTGGTCTAGGATGAGACCAGACAAAAATTTTTTTTTGGAGTAGAAATATCTACAGAGCCACTGCAAATACAGACCCTGCGTGCAACACAAGGTCTTCATGACACAGGGTCAAGAAGCAGTTATCTATGCCTGAGAACACCATCTGCTCTCCCTGCCATCACGGCACACCCTCAGAGCTCTGTGAAATAAAAGCAACAGGCAAAGTACTCCCACTCCATTCTTCTTCTTCTTTCCCAGTCTTTTTTTTTTTTTTTTTTTTAATTAAAAAAAAAGACAAAAACAGAACAAGAAAAAGCACCTCTCTCTCCCAAGGTATTTATAGTACAAGCAAACAAGAGCTTCTAAAGGGATTTTAGGTTTCAGTCAGGAAGTACAACTTGGATCCATGCAAAACAAAAAAACCCAAATCCTCACTTCTCACACCCTCACCACCCACAGCCCATTCGGTTTCTGTCAGTTTGCTGTGGTTTCAGAGTCCTCATCTCTTACTGCATTTGCCTTTTTTTTTTTTTTTTCCTGATCAGTCAAAACTGAGTTGTTCAGAGTCTCTTTCCCAAGACATTTCTTTACACAGAGAGCACGCAGTACACCAGCCATTACTGAGCATTCAAAAGAGTCTCTCACCTTTCCACTCACTGTTAGGATCTGTAGCAAAGGTATAGTAAAGAGGCCCCACTATTTCATTCATCCCCTGAACATACGCTATCCCGGGGTTCAGCTTGGCATAGATGAAAAGGATTCGCTCCACCACTTCCCAGTGAGCTTCGCAGCCGTTGGGCAGAACTTCGTACTCACTCAGAGAGTTAGGAGATGTTTTAAGAGGGGAGCTCACCTGAAGAGCAAGGCAAGAGTAGGACTGATTCAGGGTAACCAACTGGCACAGAGTTTTACACGTGACGAGCTTGGCTTTGAAGGCACGTGGCCCCCCCCAAGATTTGGGCAGCGTGCACCAAGCAGGCAGGCATTCACATAAACCAAGTACCTCAACGAAGCACAAAGGCACCAAGTCCTCTGTGCTGCTTATCCCTGACAAACAAAGCAGTCTGTGCTGCAGCAGTTCCCCTGAATCATTGCATCACCTGATCCCATACAGGAAGAAAACACAGCAGTTCCACCTCTTTGTTAGTAACGTAGGAAAAAGCACAGTTCTGCTGCAGCAGCTAGCCGCCTTCCCCAACACCAAGGGTGTAGCACTTAATATTGTAATGCTCTGGAAAGAGGAAAAAGACAACGCAAACTTCAGCAGATAGACTCCTTTCCTAAGTGCAATTTTAGGAGATCCAGCTCTGGATGGCTATATAAATTCAGCTTTGGTAAACTGACCCTTCACTGCTTTGTTCTCACGCAGGAAGGCACACATCAGGCACAAAATATTCACATCTTCCTGCAACTCAGGCTTCTACCAGAAGTCAGGAAAAAATAATCCTTAAAATTAAATGTACCTATAATCCCCTACCAACTGTCAGATCCATCAACTGGCTCTTTAGAGCTGTCCAGCCACAAAAATACACAGTTATCTGCTGGGGTATTCCCACAATTCCTCCACGCAGCAGAGACAAACGGCCAGGAACCACCCTTCGCCTTATCAGCGAAGATGCCTCGCCCCACGGGCAGCCCACACCTAGATCTCACATTTGTAACCCCACTGCGGTTCCGTGCCACCGTCTGCGACTTGAGCGTGGTCTGCTCCACCCGCTTGCGCAGCGTCTCAAACTCGTTTTGGGGGTCCAGGATCAACAGGCAGGGGTAATCCGTTGGGCGCTGGAAGAACGCCATGTCAGGGTACAGCCTCCTACGATGGACACAGGAGGACATGAGGCACAAGAAGAAGGAAGCACATG
Source organism: Aythya ferina (assembly GCF_964211825.1). NCBI lineage: Eukaryota > Metazoa > Chordata > Aves > Anseriformes > Anatidae > Aythya > Aythya ferina. The sequence continues at coordinate 3,574,427 of NC_140318.1, read as the reverse complement.
TCCCGTGCCGAACAGAAAGTTCAGTTTAATATTAAACTCGATTTTCAAAGTACAAAGTATTAACCAAACCACTCTGGTTCAGAAACCCGAGTCGTTATGCCTCGCATACCTGACATCTTTGTCTATCTGGAGAAGCACTTCATTATCCTTGAAGTAAGTATTCCATCGGCTGTCTGGGTTTGGATTGAGGGGCTAAAGAAATAAACAACAGAAACAGAACCAAGCATGCTTCACAGATACCAAAGCCCTCAGTAAACACGCACTGATTTAACATTTCTGCTGTCCCTTTGTCAGCTGGTACCAGCACGCTCCTAGCACATCAGGATTAAACTTTCTCTTGTTTAGTGCTGCTTCTTCAGACAGTACACACAGCGCAGGATGCAGGTCAGAGCTTGAAAAACAAGTGAGCATGCATGTTCACTCAGGCAGAAGCCAACATTTCCAATCCTTTTTCACCTGCCTCTTAGTGACTTTGCTCCCAAACCAAGTATCCTGTTCTCTGTCAACAAGATTCTTGATTGCAACTCCAACCTGTCTAACATAGGCGGTCTTTGTACTTAGCACAAGAGTTAACCACAAGTGTTGTGTGGGTGGGTAGGAGTTACAAGCTTACCCCGCTATCTCAGCTCTGGAGAAGGCTGATTAAACATCACCGTTGTGCCCAGGATAAAGGAAATACATTATTAACACAAACAACCTGTCCCCTGTGCCATCCGTTTTCCAGTATGACAAACTCAGCTCCCCCTCCCCTATGTGCACTTGCTTCTCTCCAGATCAAGGCTCAGGCAAACCTAACAGTCAGCTGAGAGAGAAGAGGGAAAAAAAAAGCTCCAAGAGATCCAAAGATCACTGTAACCTGCCAGTGCATGGAGTGTTACAACAGTGATGGTTTTATAGCACCAAGGCTTCCAGAGATCACAGCAGCACAGCTGACTGTACACTAGCAGAGAAGTTTACGTTCAGGATAAGCCATAGAAGCAGTTGTATTATTTTACAGCCTCCTCTGATCAGTTACTTCATCCCCTGCCTGGACACAAACTTAATGGCACTTCCAGAGAAGTAAAAAAGGATGCAGGAAACAGTCAACACATAAAAAAAGAAGTCAGTCATCAGCAGAATTGGAAATAAATTCAATCTCCTGCCTCCTGTGCTATAGTCCAGCTCAACTCTGCTGCCTCTTCTACAACCTCAGCCTGTTCTGAGCCCACCCATGGACAGAGCTTCCCAGGAAGGCATCTCTTTGGTAGAGCAACCTCTCTGAGCCTCTCTTCTTCCCTAGGAGACCCACAGGCTGGACAGTTAGCCCCAAAGAAGAAAAGAAGATACATCCATAGCTGAAAACAGCTTCATAACTATTGGTGCTCTGCCAGTAATTCACACTGAAGGCTACTAAGACATAGATGCAGGGCTGGTACCTAGGAACCATCCCTCCTGCTAACAGGGCAAAATACTCTGAGAACAGAAACAATAACAGCATAGGAGTCCAGACTCCAGAACATATAGCTCTGGGGAATTTCCTTCAACGTGAAGGTTAACCGCACTTACGTGATCTTCTAAGGTCACATCTTCCCTTGAAACACCCAGGTTGGCTTTGGCGATCCCAGGCTGGATGATCATTTCTTTTAGGAACTGGGAATACAGATCCCTTAAGGGGGAGAAGAGGAATTTGTTTTGAAGCAGAGGATTACATCAACGTAAGCACCTGGACTGAGCTCAAACAGACATCCCTGCACCACTCCGCTCAGCCAGAAAGCATTTGATCTCTTCTCTTCAGTTGAGTTCAACTGAAGAGTTCAGTCCACTGACCCCAAGAGACAGACTTCAGAACAGCGCATTCCACACGAGAACAATTCAATTTATGAAGGTACTCAATTATTTAAGGAACCATTCCCCTTCTCCATAGATACCGTCAGAACTAAAGGAGCAAGCACAGACGTCCTCACCTCTGCTTCTTCAGCAAAGAGCTCCATAAGGCTTTCTCTAAAGGGAGGTAGTTCAGGAGTATCTGTACAGAAAACAGATGCAGACGTTAGCGTTTGGAGCGTGAGCTATCAGACCTGTAAGACGAGCAAACCAAAATACGGGGAGTTATCTCCATGAGGTTTATATCTTTGCCAAATAGCAGCCAGGAATGTTTCAGGGACTGGTTTTTGACACAGGCCTACTCAGAGCGTTGATCAACAGCAAGCGGGAGTGAGGCGCGCTCCCAGGCTGTCCTGCGGGCTGTGCTCACAGGGAGCAGCCAGCCAACGGCCATCACCCGAAGCGATGGCCATAACCCTACTGTCACCATGCCAGTGCTGACCCCACTGATTTAGAGTGCCTTTTAAGATCCATATCGCTATTTTCTGTTGGCTCCGAGAGCTCCAGAGCCCCGTGTGCACACTTAAGGAACCCAAAGCTGGCGAGAAACGAAGCGCCCCAAGCAGCACCCACCTTCCAGCAGAGGCAGCGCAGCCCCCCATCGAAGGGAATCCCTGTGGAGGGGCAGGCAGAGAGACAACCGTTAGCTCAACCGTTAGCTCAACCGTTAGCTCAACCCACACCCTGCGCGCCGCCACCGCCCCGAGCCCCCCTCAGGGTTTGGGCACTCACCGCTGAAGCAGAGCTCGCGGAGCTTGCCCAGGGCCACCGTGGGCTCGCCCAGCACCTCCTGGAAGTCGGCGATGCTGAGGGGAGGCGGGGGGGGAGCCGTTAGCAACGGGCGGGGACCGCAAACCCCCCTCGAGCCCCCAAAATCCCCCCTCATAACCCGCCCCCCCCCCCCCCGGTCCCTCACCGGCTCTGGTGCAGCCGCGACATGGCGGCAACGCTCCGGCTGGAAACACGGCCCGAGGGGGCGGGGCTACGCAACGCCCCGCCCACCACCCCGCCTACAACCCCGCCCATTCGCGTCTCACCACGCCCATCATGGATTAGGCCACGCCCGTTGTGTGCTAAGCCACGCCCACCCACCCGCTAAGCCCCTCCCCGCAGGGAGAACGGAGCAGGGAGGGAGGGGGGGGGGGAGTGGGGGCGGAACGGGACCGAGGGGGCGAACCCGGAACGTTCCGGGCCCGGCCGCTGTTTCCCGGGGGGAAGCGGTGGCGGAGGCTCCTCCTCCGGTGCGGCGGCCCCCGGCTGGCGGAAGTGACGGCGGGGTTTGTTGACAGCGGAGGCCGCGGCGGCGGCGGCGGGGGGAGGGACGGGGGGGGCCCCGAGCAGGAGGAGGCCGAGCCCGAGCCCTGCCCGCCGGCCCCGGCCCTCCGCGGGGGGGGCTCTGGAGCCAGGTGAGTCCCGTTCCCGGCCCCACAGCCTCCGAGGAACCGGGGTTGGCACCGGGAAGGGAGCCCCGGTGTGTGTGGGGGTGGGGGGTTGGGGGCAGGGCCCGGGGCTGTCAGCGCGGGGAGGGGGGGGGGAGAAGGGGCAGGGGCAGGGGGCGGCTGGGCCCAGCCCGGAGAGCCCGGCCCGGTAGGCACGGGGACCCCCCCCCACCGGGATCCCGGCCCCACTCCCGGCTGGGAGGTTGTGGGCACGGGGCCGGGGCCGTGCTGGGGGCTGGCGGGCAGCGCCGGAGTTTCCCCGGCCAGCTGCGGGGGGAGAAATGAAGAATTACGGGAGGAGAAATGAATAACGATGGGGGGACAAATGAATAATTGCCCCCCCCAGCTGGCAGCTGGAGTGACAGTGCAGTTTTCCCTCAAAACGCGCCCCGGGCCACAGCCCGCAAGCACGGCACGGGGATTTTTGGAGCCGTTCCCATCCACACGCGCTCTGTGCCCTCTCTCTCTCTCCTTGGGCACGGTCCTGGTGCTCCCCAAGTCGGTTTTGCCCCTCGGTCGTGTGGCAGCGCCGTGAAGGCTCCGGCCTTGGCGTGGAGCCACCGTGAGTCAGGCTTGGCTTCGGGCAGCGGCCCCGGAGGGAGATACCGGGGGAGAAGCCGGGTCTCAAGTCCAAGGTAGGGAACGTTGGCACGGGCAGCCCGAGGCCGCCGCCAAGGCTCACGTGCCCGCAGAGCCAGAAACGATGTAAAAATACCAATGTAGGCTGCAAATCAGCAATACTTGCCAGAGAGGCTGGCTGGCTGTGGAAGGCTGGTGCTGGGGATGAGCGAAACTGCGTGGCGTGGTGCTGCAGTTTCTTTTGGGACCCACAGCTGGAGGGAGGGTGCTGTTACTCCGTGGAGGAGGCTGCTTCTGGGGTCAGCCGGGTGTGCAGGCTTCGAATGCCCACTGCAGCAGCTCCCAGGGCCTTGGTTCCTTCGTGCATTGACACAGAAGCGAAAGCTGCCCGAGAAATAAATGGTAAAGAAGATTGGCAGCTGTACTTCTGACTCCTTTCGATTCCCGCACTTGAATTGTCAGCATCCTGCACGTGTTTTTGACCCTCCAAGAACACACATGCACAGGACAGCTCATTACCCATCGCTGGGCTGCACTGGCGACAGTCTGCAAGGCGGGCGACTTGCAGATCTATTGCCTGTGGAAAGCTGCCCGAGGATAATGATTAGGCAAACGCTAATGATTTGTCAGCATATCTAGTTCATTTATTTTTATCACCAAAGCACACCGAGCTTATATCTAGAGCCAATACTGATCGGTGCAGCTATCGACTTCCTTACTTCCCTCTCCCCCTGCCTCCATCACCTCTCAAGTCCAGTTTGAGGAGGCCAGGACTAGTTTGTCTTGTGTCCCATACCACAGGGCCACAGGTGCAGCAGCAGCTCGGGTGCTACTCGAATACACCCAGTAAATCACGAGGATGAATGCTTCTCTTTGGGGTTATTTTACTGGGGCGCTTTCCTCTGCGCTAGCTTCCTGCACGGGATTTTGTTGGTAGATTTTGGGAAGCTCAGAAGTTAACGTGGGATTTCTCTAGGGCTAGGATCAGCCGGCTGCATCGTGCTGGCCACGGCAGAGGGGCACAGAGGATTGGCAGAGCAATAGGAAGGCAGCCCATTCCCTTTAGAGTTCTAAGCTGCTTGGACAAGCCCCAAGCACCGACCATTTCCAGCTCCATGTGACAAAAGGTTGTCAATGGGGGTTTGTTTCCAAGTTCTCTGGCCAGCGGTAGGAAGCCAGGGAAGAACACTGGCTGCAGGGACCTCCTGTCTGGTGGCACGGGTGAACTGGTAGGGACAGCAGAACACGTTTCCCTGCTGGCTCAGATCTTCCTGTTCATCTTGCCTTTCTGGAAAGATCCTCTCCAGCGAGCTTCAGGCAAAACGTGTGAGAGGGACTCGTTCTGGAGCTGAAGCAGATCTGTCTCCAAAGCAGACGCCACGCAGGGCACAGGACAGCTTCCTCCCACCTGCATTCCCTCGGTTGGGACCTCACCACTCGCGAGGCAATTCTCCGCCCTCAGCGGCACATTTCACCCTCCTGACATAACTACAAGCAGGACAGCTGTTGATCAGGGATTTCCTTCTTTTTTTCAGGATGAAAACCCATCTTACTCATTTTTGTTCCTTGTGACACGCATCTCAAAGGTCTCCAAGTTACCGTGGCACCCCTAAGTCATCAATTCTATGTTATCACGTCGCTAGCTCAGGGCTCAGTGACCCAGAGAGAGACTGCACCCTTTAAACTGTCTCTGATCAGCACATCAAGTACATTTTTGGTGATTGCTGGGTTTTATTCATTTTTTTCTCTGCATCACCTGCTTGTGCTCGGAGACCTTTTCCCTCTTGAGTGAAAACCAGCAGAGAACCTGCTTGAGATCCCCACTGGAAAAGCTATTGAAAGTTCTAGGTCAGAACACAGTGGGCCAGGAATTTGGGACTGAAGCAAAATCATTACGGCTGCCTGCACGTATAGTTCCCAAAAACATTTAGAGGAAGAAAGAATTATTGAAACAGTTCAAGTAAAGCCAGAAGGCAACCAAGGTTCAGTCCCAGTATTGTCCACTTACCCTAGAGCAAGATTTGGCCCAGGGAGACAAGGCTTAGGGTAGGTGTTCCTCAGGTGTAGTCCAGCACTGCAGTTCCTCCATCGCCGAGCAAGGAGCAGCTCTGCTGATCTCGCTTGCTTTTTGAGGCTCCTTCGTGCCTTGGGTTAATTCCTTGGCCAACTTCTTGTCCTTGGCACTGAAACACACTCAAAAAAAATAATTACTGAGACACAGAGGGAAGAAAAGAGCTTTGATTTGCAACTTGTGTTGCCCTTGTGTCTGCACAGAAATCCATTCTGCAGCGTAGGGGGGATCAGGAGGCCGGGAGCCTCAGTCAGGGCTGTGCTGCTGTCTCCCACAGGGACCATTTGGTGCCTGAATTTGAATTTGCCTGAAATTCTTGCATCGTGTGCTGCTACTGCAGGAACGAAGGGAAGAGAGCACCAGAGGCTTTAGAGTAACACTCAGAAGCAGAGAGCTAGAGACAGACATGCGCCCCAATCCTTGCAGCTGCAGGATAAAGATCAGAAACGGCATATAGTTCACATTTTGCAACAGCTTCCCCAGCAAAGGCTGCTCAGCTGTTGTGCAGAGGAGAATAACTCCATAGCATTCGTGTCCTCGCTGCAGTAGGGACACACCTATTGAAAAAAAAAAAAAAAAAACAAAACCAACAACATGTTTTTCCTCAGAACTAAACATTTCAACACAGTTCTTGTATGCTCATGGAAACGTATTGAAGGGTTCACATTAGGGTTGTTTCTAACGTGATTTGAGCCTTTTGAAAGTGAAACAGGAGTTGCTGTTCTTCAGTCATTTCTCCTAAACACCGTCAGTGCACTCAGCTAGGGCTCCTTCGGTGCCAGCAAGCGTGAAAAGCAGAGCCAGGAGATTTTTGAAACAAGAAAATGGACAGGAATAGCCTCTCCTGACTGCCTGCCTCGCCATCCTTCTTCATTTGGTGCTAAAAACCAAGAAGAGGAAAAAGTCCCTCGCCTTTTTCCCAGTCAGTTGCCTGTACTTTTTTTTCCTAACAGAATTTGGAACGTTTTAGGTGAGCAAGTTCCAGCTGCACTCATCGATGTCCTTCACGTGCATAAACCTTTTCGCTGCACTCAGCAAGGGAAGCCAAAGCAGTTCATGTCCTTCCCTCTGGCTTCTGATCCACTTCATGGTCTAGCTCAGGGACTTGCACGAAGCTTCTGGCTTGGAGCTGCAGAGAAGCACCCAGCTTGAACTTCACTTGGAACGATGGCCAACAATTACAGGCACGAGATACGGGGCCGCCAGGTCCCACTGGGGCTGCACAAAGGATCTTCGCAACAGTAAATTTTCTGGTGGTTTATCCGAGCCACTCTGAAGGAAACCGAGCACTGTGGTTTCTGCCACTTCCCTTTCAGAGGCCCTTCGTCAGCCAGATAACTCCTGCCATGAGGAAGCATTTTCTTGCTGTGTAGCCTCATTTCCAAACATGTTTCGTATTAACTCATTCCCTCGGTGTCCCCTGGGGGTGGGGTTGCCAAGGAATTAAGTCCCAGAGAGGCCAAAACGTTGCAGGTTCTTTTGAGGTCAGCAAGTGATGGGCTGTAAATAAACCCATCAACATCCTCGCTGGTACAGCAGCTCTGCAGGATGCTTTCCAGTCTGCCTTTCTCAATGCTTTTTTTTTTTTTCCCCTCCTCCTCTGCTTATAGCTGCCCTGATGTCTCTGTAAATCCATCCTGGGATTTCGTTTGAGGAAAGGATCTTCTGAACCAAAAGCTTCCTTCTGTCCTTCCCCTGCCTGCTGCTTCCCTCAAGATGGCATCCGACAGCCCGGAGTCACTAATGACCTTGTGCACAGATTTCTGCCTTCGCAACTTGGAGGGGACTCTCTGCTACCTGCTGGACAACGAAACGCTCCGACTCCACCCTGACATCTTCTTGCCAAGCGAGATTTGCGACAAACTTGTCAACGAGTACGTCTCAGGGCTGTGGGGAAGCGGTTGTCTGGTTTGGAAAGGAGCTGGGAGGCTTGGGGAAGGAGGACCATGGTTTTTCTAAAAAAAAAAGTGATGGAAAGCTTACAAGGAAAAAAACAGGGAGGAATTCGTAGGGCTGTTTTTGCTGGTTTAGCCTCAAATTGGAAATAAGGATGTGCATTAAATTCAGAAGGAACTATCCCCAGGGGTCACCATAGTCCTGCCAGTCACCATTTCCATATAGCTAACCCCAGATTGCAATGAGCAGTCGCTGCTTCTTCCAAGAACATCAGTAAGCAACAAGGGAGCTTTCCTACTTCCCACCACGGCAGCATTACGATTCTCTCCCAAACCAGAAAAATAAGAGTGCAAAGTGCTAACAGATGTTGCATTTTAGGGCAGCTGCTGCCATAGCTTCACAAAGCAACCTGTTTCCAGGGATTTCTAACTTGGCTATCACAGTTTCTCTTGGCTGAACTCCTGCCCACAAAGTCTGGCAGAAAACTGGCTAGATAATTTTCTGAAAATGAAAAAATCAAGTTAATAGCTTTAAACAGGGAGGAAAGAAAAATCCCGGAGTCTGTGCTTGCCAGAAGCCGGTTTGCTCAGAAATACACATGACCTTGCACAAATCTTTGCCTTAGATTTTCCTAAGGAGTATTAGCTTTGTACAAAAAGAGATAATAGCCTAGCTCCCATTATCCCAGCATTATTCTGGATGATCAGGAGGGAGTCTGTGTGCTCAGGCACTTGGTAACGTTTTGCCATGACCAGTGAAGGTGCTAGGGCTGTACCTGAGCCTTTGCGTTGTGCTGTGCTAACGCCATTGCCCTAATGCAGGTATGTGGAGCTGGTCAAGACGGACAGCATCTTCGAACCCCATGAAAGCTTCTTCACCCTGTTCTCTGATCCCCGGAGCACCAGGCTAGCTCGGATCCACTTGCGGGAACAGATCGTGCAGGACCAGGACCTGGAGGCCATCAGGAAGCAGGTGGCATTGCCGTGACAGCACTGCTGCATGGGGAACGGCTAGAATCCCAGGCATCCAGAGATTCCCAGGATTGTATCCAAGTTTTTTGGGGGAGAACCTCAGCATCTCCATCCTCGGCACCCTAAAGGCTGCTGTAGGGAATGGGCTGGGGACACTGGTCGAGTCTGGTGACACGTGGTCTCAGGCTGTCCTGGTGTGAGGTGTTATAGGGAGCAGGGTGGGGCTCTCTGCCTGTGGGAGGTTTCTAACTGTTCGATTTTCCATCTTCCAGGATCTTGTTGAGCTCTACCTGACTAACTGTGAGAAGCTGACAGCCAAGAGTCTGCAAACCTTGGTGAGCTTCAGCCACACGCTTATCTCCCTTAGCCTCTTTGGATGCTGTAATATCTTCTACGAGGAGGAAAACCCTGGAGGCTGTGAAGATGACTGTTTGGTGAACCCCACTCGCCAGGTTTTGGTCAAGGACTTTACTTTCGAAGGCTTTAGCCGCTTGCGCTTCCTGAACCTGGGTCGCTTGATTGAAGGGGTAAATGTGGAGACGTTGCTTCGGCCTCTGGCCTCCCTTGCAGCTCTTGATCTCTCCGGGATCCAGCTGAACGATGTGGGATTTCTGACCCAGTGGAAGGACAGTCTGGTTTCCTTAGTGCTTTACAACATGGACCTTTCAGAGGAGCACATCCAAGTGATTGCACAGCTCCACAAGCTCAGGTCAGCAGATCTCTTTTTCCTTCTTTAGCTTTTCCCCACTGATAGGAGCCACGCAAGTCTCTTGGGGGTGGGCTACCTGCCTGCTGAGGGAGAGCCATCTGCTGCTGGCTTCAGGTTATAAACCCTCCCATGAACAGACTCTCTCACTGACTCACTGTGCACATGGGGGAAAATTAAATAAATATACACACACAGAAACATATCCACTCTAACCAAACAGAAAAAGAACAGCAGAACACCCAAGATGGGGGGAAAAATGGCTACGGATGTACACAGATACCAGTTCAGTGACAACCACACTGTGAAAGTCAATCCTTCATACCACTTGTTAAACGGGAACATCCAAAGTTCAAAACTGGCTCTGAGATAAAACTCAGAAAGCTCTCAGCTCAGACCATCTGCTCGCTGTGCTTTGTGTAAGCGCGCTGTGGAGGGATGGTGCAACCAAGGAAAAAAGCAGCGTAAATAAATAGGCACTCCTGACCTAACAGTGTTGACAGTGAAATGACTTCCTGAAACAGAGTCGAGACAATTGCTATTCAAACTGCACAGTGGTATCAGGAACAAGACCCGAGCCAAAAAGCAGGGCCCTAGCATTCACATGAAGCATACTTTGCAATGCCTTCAGTATTGTCTGCACAGACTGCAGGCACTAGGGGGTACCGCGTTAACATGTGTCCTGGGAGAACCTCCTGGGTATCACTGGCTAAATCCTAATGACTTCGTTTGCCTGCTGGTGATTTGCGATGAAACTTGGTTCACAACATGGAGAAAACACTTCTGAAAGTAGGAAGTTGGCTCCTGCCTTAAGCAGTTTAGTCTCTCCCAAGGGGTCTTCTCTCAGCAGGCAGGAGCATGCCCTGCCCTATAAGGGACCCTACTTGCACATGGTAGCCAGTTAGTTTGCCCCACAACTCCCTTCGCAGCAGGGGTTTCCCCTGGGTTTAAGCATTTAAATACTGCATGGTACATGAAATGAGAGTAATAGCCTGGAGTGGAAAAAAAAAAAAAAAAAGATTGGGGAAGCAGACAAAAACTTGTGTAAATTAATTTGTGGGATGAGGCAACAAATGTTTCTGGGAATGCAAAGATCCTCTAGTGCATCTTAATCACCAGGCTTTGATGGAGCTTGGGAAAGGCAGTTCCTGAGCCTAGAGCAATTTCCTTTGTGATGGTGTGGCCGAGTGAGTCATTGTGCTCCATTTTAAGTAGACCTCTACCAGATACCTGTGTGCTTCGGTTAGACACAAGGCCAGATCCTGCTGCCAGATCCTACAGAACCACATTCCTGTATCTTAGGAAGGGAATAATAACAACAATCACACTTGGCTCATCACTTTCCCCAGTAGAGTCCCATTTTAGCAACCAGCTGATGCTTTCCAGACACTGAGCTGCTCTCTGTCGTTTGCAGGCACCTGGATATCTCCCGCGATCATCTGTCCAGTTACTACAAATTCAAGCTGACCCGGCGGGTTCTAAACCTGTTTGTGGAAAACTTGCTAAACCTCACTTCGCTCGATATCTCAGGGCACACCATGTTGGAGAACTGCACTATCCCAAGCATGGAAGAGAAGATGGGCCAGACAAGGTAAGGAAACAGCAATTACCGAGGTCAGCTTGGATGGCTAGTTTGGTCAAAGATGAATTAAGGATGTTTCCCTCTTCTGGCCTTCCAAATTTGGTAGATCTAATTAAAGCAAGATACAACTGTTCCTAGTTCCTCCTGATGCTAAAGACTAGTATGGGAATCAGCAGTGTTTTCTGTATGTGACACAAATAAGGACTGCAAAAGTAATAAATTCATTCTACCTAGCTTCCATACATAACTGAAGAAGTTCTTTTCTACACGCATTCTTCTAGGGATCACTTGCAATGGTTTAATAGATCTAAAAGGACTCCAGGGCCCTTTACGCATTTTCCATATAAAACATTTTTACCTTCACTGAAATGAGGCTTTTCTGAGACAAAACACTTCTACACTAAGTCAACACACCAGTGTTCACAGGAGGGCAGAGTGTTTTCAGAACTTAGAATTTAAAGGCAGATTTTCAGATGTGACCTGGATGCTGGGCAAACTAACCTTTAAAAATGCTGGTCCACCTCAGTAGGACATACTTAGAGATGTGGTTTTCCAGGTCAGCTAAGAGCTCTGCCCTCCTGTTCTGCAAGCACTCAAGTGCAAAAGCAAACAAGTGAGACAGTACTGACTCTTTTCCAAAGCTGGTAAAAAAAAATATGTAATTATAATACTGGCTCTTGGTCAATAAAGAACATGGCAGCAAAACAAGTGTTCTTGCATAAACATACCGGTCTGCTTCTGTGATCATCACAGAAGCACAGACACACATGACAGAAGCACATGACACACAGACAAGTTTGCAAATAGTTTGGATCAGTGAAATCCACATCCCTTTCCTAAGAAGCGTTCACCCCAACTAGTGAATTTCCAGGACAAATTCTATCTAGGAAAGCTGCATTCTGCCTGCGTGAATTCTTACTGCTGTTTTTGTTCGACACATTTAGCCCTCCACTCAGGATCATCTGGGATGTGTGCCTATTGTTAGCTTTAGGAGAAGCTGGCTGGTGTACAGCTGAAATGCAGATGATATCACTCTAGTTACCGAGCAGTACAGTCAAAATGAACAGAGAGGAGGTAGCTGTTTTTATGGCAGGAGACACCCGGAGAAGCAGGGTACCAACACGAGCGATCTCTTTCTTTCCTCAGCATTGAGCCAGCAAAGAGCAGCATCGCACCCTTCCGGGGTCTGAAACGACCACTCCAATTCTTGGGCCTTTTTGAGACGTCTCTCTGCCGCCTGACACATATTCCAGCCTATAAGGTAATGAGGGTGCAAGAATATTGGTAGTAGGTACTTGGCAGAAGTTCAAAGAATATGCAAATCACTGTCTGCTAGTAGAGTGGAGTTCTTAGGGTCTCACATGTGACAGTTTAGCTCTGACCTTTTTATAGCTACTTGATAACGCAGGAGAGCTGCCAGAGGGCAAGACAAGACCTATATCCCACACAGATTTTACAGGTGTTTAAAAAAATATAAAAAAGACACTTACAGAATGGGCTGAAAAACTAATCCCCAATTAAGGATTAGGATTGTCTGTGACTACCAGAAAAAGACAATAGGAGTCTTGTGAATAGCATCCTTCTGCCCCAGAGGTGCCTTTTCTTGTCATTCTGGGCCAAGAAGCGACTCAAACATCTTTGCTCCCATCATGGGCCTAATCCTACTAGAAGGACAGATGCAAGTTGCCCCCTTTGACCTTTCAGACCTACCCTCAGAGTTCCTTTCTGATGCTGGCTTTCCTCCCTCATCCTTTTTTCCCCTGACCCTTGTTCCTCCATGCTAGGTGAGTGGAGACAAGAATGAAGAGCAAGTCCTGAATGCTATCGAGGCGTACACTGAACACCGGCCAGAAATCACTTCGCGGGCCATCAACCTCCTTTTTGACATTGCCCGCATTGAGCGTTGCAGCCAGCTGTTGCGAGCCCTTCAGGTAAGCCCCATGCTAGCATTTACCTCACCCTTACAAGGGAAATTTTGCAGTCCCAGCCTTTTCTTCACACCAGGATGCCATATCAGGCCATTCTGGAGAAAGTTCCAGTAGTGCAGTGGAACTGGATACCTTCATTTCATAAGCACGTTCCTTGCAGGCTTGTGACAGCCTTTGTCCCACACAGCATTAACTGTCCTTCCAAGACTCAACAGCAAGTCAGTGGCACTGAAGCTTCACGTTGCTTCCTTGCAGCTGGTGATCACAGCCCTCAAGTGCCACAAGGATGACAAAAACATCCAGGTGACAGGCAGCGCGGCGCTGTTTTACCTGACGAACTCCGAGTACCGCATGGAGCAGAGCGTAAAGCTGCGGCGCCAGGTCATCCAGGTGGTGCTGAACGGCATGGAGTCCTACCAGGAAGTCACAGTAAGAGCTGCCCGGCCTCCTTTGGCTCCCCCAGTTCTCCTTCCTATGTTAGGTCTTTAGCTTGGTGTTAGAATTTGTGGATTCTAAGCCTCTGGTATGTGAGCTGAGGCAGGCACCAGAGAACTGTTTGCCCAGATCTGCTCTTTGCCTTCACTCAGAGGTGGGAATTACGTGCAAGGTGCTCCTTAGCCTTGTGATGTTCTCCAGAACCAGGGGAAGCAAGTGATGGTAGCAAGGCATCTTTTTAGCTGATGCTAAAGGTCAGAAGGTGTACAACCCACAGCATAGGTGTCCAATACTACCTATGGGGTGAAAGGGGTGTGGACATGGGGGTGTTAAGCTAACAGAAAGAAACGTCATGCCAGCGCCCTGCTATCAGAAGCTAGCTGACAATATACATTGCAATGCCTCCGAGTTACAGAGTGGTGACTCCTGAACAGAAAGCTTAAAGGCAGCAAAGAACCGCCTTGAAAACTGACGTGTGTTGGGCGATTGTGTGGCAATGTGAGACCAGTGAGAGAGAAGAGCCTACTGATAGAACGCAGCTCAAGCAGACCGCTAGGTAGGAGGGTGACAGAAATTTCAGTGGTAGCGGTCAAACAAGAAGATGGTTTCAGTACAAAGCAGAAAGAGAACTTGAGGGGATAAAGTCAGATTTTTGTAGCCAGCTGGTGCAGCATTTGCTTCCCTTTGACCCAGGTACAGCGCAACTGCTGCCTGACGCTGTGTAACTTCAGCATTCCCGAGGAGCTGGAGTTCCAGTACCGCCGAGTCAACGAGCTGCTGCTGAACATCCTCAATCAGAGCCGGCAGGATGAGTCTATCCAGCGCATCGCCGTGCACCTCTGTAATGCTCTGGTCTGCCAGGTGGACAACGATCATAAAGAAGCTGTGGGCAAGATGGGTTTTGTCATGGTTGGTATGGTCCCAAGGCATCTGCTTATCTTTAACCCAGGCTACCTCAGTTTCCTTGCAGCAGTCCACCAAACAGGCCCAGCCAGTGAACCAGCCTCACCATATCACAGGAGGGAACTGGTGTTCCAGCAGCATTAACCTCTCCTGGAACCTGCCCCTCCACGTGACACCTTTTTCTGGCTTGCCAGCCCTGGAAGTCATGATCTCAGAGACAGGCTGTCCATGAGAGCAGGGAAGCAGTGTGACCTGATACCTTCCTTCTTTGCTGCACCGTTTCCAGAACCAGTACAACCTTTTGATTAGCTCCTTCTGCATCTCCCTAAATTTGTATCAGCTCCCCAACTCACATCAACGCATATCTCACCCCTCCACAAAGAACTGCAGAGGCCAGAGCTTTTTTGCAGTTCTACCACATTCCAGACTTTGTCACACAGGTCACAACTGACTTGACTGTAAACCCAACAAACTTGGCTGTGACATGGTTCAGCTCTTCAAACACACCTGCAATCCTGAACATAACCCAATCCCACTGATTTAGAGGAAAAAATATCAAGTAACTACTTCGCAAAGGGTCAAAACTTCATATGCCTGCAAGGGGCTGCAGCCAGTCCTGCAGCACCTACAGCTGTCGGTTTTAGCTCTGTGATTCTTGAACTGTTCTCATTCTTCCCCTTCTGCCCACAGACAATGCTAAAATTGATTCAGAAGAAGCTGGCTGATAAAACGGTGAGTGTTTCCCACAGAAGTTTATACATAGAGTATTTTTTCTTCAGTCTGACTTTGGCATGGAGATCAGTCTGGAGCGCTAGCCCAGCTTCTCTACCAAACATGAGACATCCCAGCTGGTGCTGCAGAATTTCTTGTCACTGGAGGGAGGGTGGCAGGGCAGGAGGGAATGTGGCAGGGAAGCAAAAGTAATAAACAAACAAGCACACTTGCTGACAAGCTGAAAGCGAATGACAAGATTTTCTTACCCCTGAATTCATCTGGGGCGATGGCAGAGATGAACCACAAGTGGCTGGTTTGCACTGGGCTCCCACATTTGCAAAACTGTTTCTTCCCTTTCTCTTTGGCTCCATAGTGCGATCAGGTGATGGAGTTCTCCTGGAGCGCCCTCTGGAACATTACTGATGAGACCCCTGATAACTGTGAGATGTTCCTTAACTACAGTGGCATGAAACTGTTCTTGGAGTGCCTGAAAGTAAGTACATCTAGTTTTCTCTAGATGAACGCTGACATTAGCAGTGGAGATACAAGTGTCTGGGCACGATTCCTAGTTATGCTAATCCATAAGCAGTACTTCCTATGTTGCGTGAACAGAAAAAGCTTGCATGTTTCATTCTTTCTCTCATCCACCCACCCACCCAGTAGGAAAGCAGAGAAACTTAAACTGAACGCATCCCCCTCTTTCCTGCCTCGTACGCAGTTTTCCTTAAGTAGAGCACCAGTGAGTAACAGGCGCTGGCCTTGATTTCTCATTTCACATGGATCTTGAAGGCTAGAGATCCCATCAGAGAATTGCTAAAGAACCAATGCTAACTACCCAAAAACACTCACCCTTTTTAGAAGCACTGCACAACCTTTCCCCAGGGTCTCTTGTTCTCAATATCACCGTGCTTCTACTATTGTATAATCCTGTCTCTGACTTTGTTAGGAGTTCCCAGAGAAACAGGAGCTGCATCGCAATATGCTCGGCCTCCTTGGCAATGTGGCAGAGGTGAAGGAACTCCGCCCACAGCTCATGACCTCCCAGTTCATCAGTGTGTTCAGGTGAGTGCCAGGCTAATGAGCAGCTGGGCCAAGTGAATGCTTGTGTTGGTCCTGAATCACCTGGAGACTTTTCAACCTTTGATGCCTCAGATTGTTTTTGCATTCTAAAAAAGCTAAAAGGAAATCATTTGACAGCTTTGTAAATGCCTTGGATTGTAGGGGCTTATTTGTGGTGTTAATGTCACTGAAAAGCTGCATCCCTGGAGAGCGTTGCTCCTGTTTCAGGCTGGAGATGTTTTCTCCAATGACTGTTTCTGATCACAATAAAACACGTGCTGGTTTTGTTTTTTTGTAAGATGCTAAGGAAGGTTGTTCTGGAACCTCCCAATGATCTCTTCTCTCTTGGCAGCAACCTGCTGGAGAGCAAAGCAGATGGCATTGAGGTATCCTATAATGCCTGTGGCGTGCTCTCCCATATCATGTTTGATGGTCCAGAGGCTTGGGGTATTTGTGAGCCACACCGAGAGGAAGTTGTAAAGAGGATGTGGGCAGCCATCCAGAGCTGGGATATCAACTCCAGAAGAAATATCAATTACAGGTGAGGAATAGAGAAGTATGACTCATTTTCTCAGCAGCCAGGCTTGTCACAGAAAGCAAGCACCAACAGACAGAAGGGAAAAGGTACAGCAGAGTGTGGAGGTTCTGCTTAAAGTGAAGGAGAAATCCTCAAGAACATATTCTTTAGTGAGGGCTTCACATCTTCATTTGTCTGAATGTAGCATGTTACACAGGCTGCTGAAAATTAATACCTTGTCTGGCAAATCCTATGAGAGAAGCAAGGGAACCCAGCAGACTTCATTCTGCACATTTCTGGTGAAATTGCATAGTTCAGAAACCCACAATCTGACTATCTGAGATTGACTAAACATCGTTCTTTGAGACTTCTGTCCTTGGCACCTTAATTCTGAAAGACACGTGTATTGCTGTAGCTTTCACTCTCCTCTGGGGGATATATAGACACAGTTCCCAGAAACCTCTTAATGGGTTAATACAACCAGTGGAATCCTCCAAAGTCCTTCCTCTGTGAGGGTGTCAGGTACTGCGTATTCCCATAGTGCCTGGCAGGAATCCTGAACGAATGGCATTCCAATTCCTTAGCTACAGTATAGACACATGATTGTCAGAAGAAACAGAGCAACCATTGCACGTGAGCAGCTGGCTTTGGCTGGATATAATTTTGCTTTGGACCCTCTACAGAATGACCCGTGCTGCTGGGTTTCAGCTGTCACGAGGAAATGACTGACAGAGGATGGAAATCAGCTGACTTCTTTGCAGCTATGTATCTGGGCAGCGTGTTTATGCTAAAGCAGCAGGGCCTGTAAGCCTGCCAGTATTGCCATGTGACACAGACTTAGGCTTTGATGCCAGAATCTTTGACATGCCAATAGATTTACTGCTGTGGTTTCTGTGAGCACAGGGTTTGTATTGCTCTGTGTAGCAAAGGTGCTGGAAGAAGCAGCTCTTGGATTTTTAGCAAGTTCTACAATATTTCTGTGCAGGTCATTCGAACCAATCCTTCGGCTTCTTCCACAAGGGATCTCTCCGGTCAGCCAGCACTGGGCTACTTGGGCACTGTATAACTTGGTCTCTGTCTACCGTAAGTTCCTGTTTCAAAATCACACCCACTGCACTGTAAAAGCTGACATTGTGAATCTAAACTTGTTACCAGAAAAACTCATCCCAATTTAGCTATGTAGTTAGAGAGAACCTTCTCTGAATGATGCAGGAATGTCCAGGCAGCACAGCCAAACAAAAAACAGTGAGACTTAGTGCATAGGAAATTCCTTCAATGTTTTGATCCCTCTGGCCATGCTCTTGTTTCTCAGTCATTTTGTGTCCTGTTTTTATAGCCAAGGTACCCCTAACAGGTTGTCTTCAAAAAAAAAAAAAAAAAAGTTAAAAAGTTTTGAGACTTCTCCAGCAGCATCCTACCCCTCCTGCCACCCTTTATTCCGCTCTTGTGAAGGTTCAAGGACCTATTTTATTCTTTTCTCTGCAGCTGACAAGTATTGCCCACTGCTGATCAAAGAAGGTGGGATTCCCCTTCTGAAGGACATGATTAAAATGGCCTCAGCACGGCAAGAGACCAAGGAAATGGCCCGGTAGGAAACCAATGCATTGTCATCAAACATTCAGTTTAGCTTCAAGTTAGTTTTTACTCTTACATCAAGTGAGGCTACCAAAGAAAGGCCTGTGCTGATCTCTACAAGGGGTGAAGCAAACATGGGAGAAGAGCAGGAAAACTGATAGAAACAAGACTAGAGAGGTGATAATAGGTGGGCAATAAACACGTCATTGAGGGTTCATAGATGCCAGGCAAATAGGTTATAGGAGTGGCTTGTTGGATAAGGGAGCCACATTGCTAATTGCATCTCGTATTCTCATAGTCCCCAGTCATCGCTACTGTCCATACTGGAGGTGTGGGGTCCCTGTTTGTAATCATACAGGCCTGTCACTAAAAGAGCTGACTGTGACTGCACAGTTAAAATCAGAGGATTCTCAAAAGGTGGAGAGAGTCCCCCACCGCTGTGAACTTCCCCAGATTATTACATGACTTTCCTTTGGAGTCATTCTTTCTGAGTTTTAAGAGAGAGCTGCAGTTTCTAATCATTGACAAACTGAGCTCTACAATTTCATGCCTGCAGGATGAATATAAAGGAGAGGTAGAGATTGGCTGGGAATATGCACCTGGTGGGTGAGCGGCAGGCATTCCTCACAGCTGAAGGGTTGCTAACTGCTGGAGGTGACAGAACCCTGCAGAAGAATACCATGGGTTAGGCAAATTATGTGTGGTGATGTGACAGTCCAAGAACAGTAAATGGGAAGAACAGGAAAAGCAGGGACAGATAACAGCAGAGTGAAAACAAACATTTGTATGCATGCGCTTCCTGGTGTGATTCAAAGTTATCTGATGATTTGGATATGAGAGTGAGAAATGAATGGTCTCATGGATGAGGATTTATACTAATATGACTTGAAATCCCAAGGGAATGAACAGCAAACTCTATGTTGCTTTGTGGAATATGCTCCTTTTGATACAAACATTGCTTAATGCACATCAGAAGAGCCTGCCTGCTGCAAACAGCGCATATTTACATAGAGACCAAGCTATGTTCCTGTCCCACAACTGTAATGCAGTAAGCTTTAAACTAAACCCTCTCTCCTTGTCCTGTTTTATCCATAGGAAAGTTATAGAGCACTGCAGTAACTTTAAGGAGGAGAACATGGACACTTCCAGATAGAGGCAATCACCTAGTGCCTCTTGCCAGCACTGTATCCAGCTTCTCTCTAATTCACTGTATATAGGGAGGACTCTTTCTTACCAACTCGCCCGTTGGAAGGAAACTTTATGTGTGTGTGTGAGACCCTCAGTAGATGAAGGTGAACAGGGGAGGGGGGGAGGGACTTTTTGCACAACAAAATGCTTTCCTTAAATTAGTGGACTTTTTTGTTATGAAGTTTCAGATTGAAGTTCTGTGTGTATGATTTCTGTATAAAAAGAAAAAAAACAAAGACAACTACATTATGTATCTTTTAACCTTTTTTTTAGACCACACAGAGAGCCTCAAATGATCATGAGCTTGAAGACCTAGTTGTGTGATCGCTAGTGTGACTTTTTTTATTTCCCACTTTTTAGAAAATTCCCTTTTGCTGTATTGCATGAGGTCCTGTAATGTCTGCAAGATCACCAGTCCTGAATTGGTATTGGCCACTCAGTGGGTTTTATAGGCAATGCAAATTATTTATTTGCTTACAGAGGTTGGGGGACACAATACAAGAGAGTTAGACCAAGAGAACTGACCTTTTTAGTAATATTTGTAAGTAGAGAAAATGGGAAGGAAAGATCTTTCAAGTCAATTCATTCCCTTAAGGTTTTTAATGGAAGACTCATTTTAATAGAAGCACTGCTAAGTGTACGTGGGTCATTTGGAAGTAAGACATTCCCATTAAAGTCAAGAGTTCTGTTTTGTCCCCTTTGGCAGTTCAGTAGGATCTGCCAGCCCACCCAGTCTCACACAGTCAGGGACGACCAGTAAAACCAGTTACCCACCCGTGGCAACACAGAGCTTTTCCGTCTAAGGGAGGCTGTGCAACAAGGAACAAGGTTTGTTCACAAAGGGCTATGCATCTTCATTCCAGTACTTCAGCTTTTTAGTTGTGTTCTGCTTTATGGGAAAGGGCTACAAATGCCAGAAAGTGGATTTCCCCTTGGCATAAGAAGTTCTCTTAGACCCTAGGCAAGAGCAGCTTGTTCCAGTGCAAGTTCCAGTAACGGACTGAAGTTGTCCTACCCGTCTTCAGTCTGCATTGGTACAAGCCACACTCAATGACAAAGTAATCTCCCTTTATAGGAAGCTTACTGCAGCACAGGTGCTGTCACTGGAGCTGCTAACATCCTCTTTTGAGACTAGGGAGTCTCTATGCACACTTTGGAGTGTGATCTCGTGAAATAGCACCTCTTGTTCCACCCCAACATCTTCCCCTTCTTCTGGGA
Organism: Aythya ferina; assembly: GCF_964211825.1. Lineage (NCBI taxonomy): Eukaryota > Metazoa > Chordata > Aves > Anseriformes > Anatidae > Aythya > Aythya ferina. Next base: position 3,553,783 of record NC_140318.1, on the reverse strand, counting down.
AGCAAAGGGCCCTATTCTTATCCAATTCCCACCAGTGCAGTCCCACTCACATCAGCAGAATTACTCCAATTTATATGGTGTAGGGGAGAGGGAGTCCGGCTAAAGTGGTCTTGATTTTTAAAACTCTAGACCTATAAGATGCTTAAGAAGCCAAAGGCCAAAGTTTGCTGCACAGCCAAGCACTCAACACCACATCATGCAGTTCATGCTCAAGAGCCCCCTGCTTGTCACAGTTCTTTCACAATTCACAGTTCTTCCCTTAAAAATGAGTTTAGAAAATATTTTACATCTGCAGTTAGAGGAAGCCATGGCCACGTGATTTAGGACATTTCAGGCCTCACACAGCACAGTAACCGTCGCTGCTCTCTTCCCTTACATTGCTCTCAGATTTGACTCGCTGCTATGACAGGTTCTTCTAATGCTCAGAGTTAATGCTGTCGTTGCTGAGCACATTATAGATAGATCCTAGAGACACAAACTGACACTTTAAATGACAGAACACAGCTGCCCTGAGAGGTTTACTTTTTTTCTGCCAATATGGTGTTACTCAATGTCTTCTTTTCTCTTTTTAACCATACGTCATTTGTTTTGATATTGTGAGATCTGTACTTTTTTCTTTAAGTATTTTTCAAACTTATATATATTTTTGTGTCACTTTTGAATTGTTTTCATATGGTTTGCAAAACTTGACAAATTATACTTTTTTTTTTTTGAGGTTGTTTGATTGAAATGTATTTTTATCTCTCTGATTCCTGTTCCCCAAGAATGTGTGTCCCTATAAGCTTTGAGACAGACAAGTTTATTTCATGATGTTTTCTGTGTAACACTTGCTAATCGTTCTCCTAGATGCAAAACTAAGAGCGGCTGCATATACTGCTTACCAGCCTCCACGCGTTAGGGGAGTCAGGCTTTGCTCATTTAATCCTCCATTTACTGCTCTCCTTTTGAAGTTGTCTCATGTGACAGTACCACCCACTAGACTTTATTCCTCTCTAACGCCCATGTAGTGAAAGCTCCTGCCACTAAAATCTTGAATCAAGTGACAAAAAGCACTCAAGGTTCTGACTATGTTGGCAAGGTGGGATTGAAGGAAGTGGGGAAACATCACAGAGGCAAGAGGGATCAGCAACCTAAATGCAGAATCCCCAGAATTTAGTTGCCATGCTGAAGAGACAGCTGAAGCACACCTCAGCCTCGCACTGTAATCACAGCAAATCAGGCTTTTTACTCTGAGATGTTGGCAAAACTACATCAAGATTAATGGACAAATTATGGCTTGGTTCCATCAGTCTCAAGACTGAAGAACACCAAAAGTTTGTTTTTTTTCAAACTAATGCCTCTGTAAGTTGAGTTACTACTGAAGTCTCACCTGCTGCAGCTAGACTGTGGTATCATAAGCTATCAAGATCCAAGCTGCATCAGACTTTTGTTTCACAACGTAGAGATACCCTCTGTCCTAGCTGCTCACATATCCTCAGCAAGCTGTACCTGAGCCTGAACCAGAAAAAAAATATTTCAATTTCCCAGCAACATAGAAATTAATGGAGTCAGGCCAGCTTGCCAGAAAAGCTTAGTTTTATGAGATCTGTCACTAAGCTCAGTGGCAGGGGGAAATATAACTGGTCTATTACACCTAGCTACGTGTAAGATGTTGAGATGGACCAAAAGCCAGGTAAATTCCTGAGACAGTATTTTTAAAAAATAGCATAATTGTTAGAGTAACATGAGCTTTTGCTAAAAGCTTCAATTTCTTTAAGACAACAAGCTTTGTGAGGTGAAAAATACCATAGAATGGTTTGGGTTGGAAGGGACCTTAGAGATCATCCCGTTCCAACCCCCCTGCCATGGGCAGGGACACCTCCCACTAGACCAGGTTGCCCAAAGCCCCATCCAGCTTGACATTGAACACTTCCAGGGATGGGGCAGCCACAACTTCTCTGGGCAACCCGCTCCAGTGTCTCACCACCCTCTGAGTGAAGAATTTCTTCCTTATGTCTAATCTAAATTTACCCTCTTTTGGTTTAAACGCATTACCCCTTGTCTTATCATTACAGGCCCTGGTAAAAAGTCCCTCTCCATCTTTCTTTCAAACCCCCTTTAAATATTGAAGGGCCACACTAAGGTCCTCTGAGAACCTTCTCTTCTCCAGGCTGAACAACCACAACCAGCCTGTTTATTTATAGCAGAAATATTGTTCTTTCAGTAAGGAGTGAAAGGTGTTCTCTGAACATGGAAGTATAATCCAGGAATTCCTGTGAACCAGAGTCTGAAGCTAGGTTGTACCTCAGTCTCCCTAAATGCAACAACAGGAGTTGTCGTATCCTAGGCATAAGGCATGTACTATGACCTGAAAGCACTTTTTGGATGCAAAGAGGAGTTAATGAATTGCTGCTGTAGATACAACGCTCAGGACGGAACAGGACAGTTGCCTTAGCTGCGGAATATCAATATTCTACAGAGAAGGGGAGGGCAAAGTGGCTGGTTTTTATCAAGGTCTTACATGAAAAGAGGAAGTTGGATTTCTGGAAACGCTTGCCTGTTACAGAGAAAGCTCTCAGACATTCCAGCTTTATTGGAGCAAAGGAATGAAACGTGAGACTTCAGTTCCACACAGAGCCAGCAACCAATCCAGCCTAGGAAGCTATAACAGGGTTCTACCTGTCTGATGAAAGTGCAGCTGGAGAAAAGCTCACTACGTGTCAAGATGAGGTAGAGGGACTCCTAATGGTCTGTAGTTGTCCCATTCACACTCTCATTCGTGTTTTCACTACTACATTTCCTTTAATATTTAAAAGCTTAGCAGGCAGAGCATGAACACAACTCAGTAGTTCTCTGCAGAGACTGTACCAACAAAGGAACCCTCTACCTTCAGTGTAAGTAGTTTTCTTCCTGACTGGACAATACCTCATGGTTCAGTGGCCCAGGTCAATGATGCAGCAGTCCTCAGCATGGAGGGTGTCAGTCAGGTGTCTGCCATTTTCTCTAGAATAGATAAAAGAACAAGTTAGTGGGCAACTTTCCACAAGTGCTTCCATTTTACAAGATCCGTGGGAGGATTTGCTTATACAGATTGGCATCTATTTGTGTGATGCTTAACAGCGGCAGCACCAGACTTTCTCATCTAGACCAAGCTGAGGAAGCTTAGCACTGATATTTGTGGCATTAGCAACAATGCAGATAATTCATCTGACCTGGCTGCATCATGGCTTTTATCTCCCTGCACCTACCTACTAACTCAAATGATAACTCCTCAGCACTGAATCCTACCCGGCCTGTCACCCTGGCTGGACTTCCATTGGAGTTGCTTTGGTCTCTGCAAAAGATGACTGGCAAGAAAAGTCTTGGAGCTGTGACCTTATTCCCCCTATCACTTGCAGAAGGCAATTAAATACCAGTAGGGCAGCAGAGGTAGGAGCACTGCCTGAATGCAGTGCTCTACAGAAAAGACATTTTGCTAAGATTGTTTAGGGAGGAGCCCGCCACTGCTCAGGTGTTAGAGGGTGGCCTGTGCTGGAAAAAAAAAATAAGTAAGGAAAAAAGCTGGTCTCCACGACAACCATGTGTATGAAGCACAGAGGGTAACGGTTGTCAGGGATGGATGGAAAGTAACATGGGGACTGGAAAAGAAGACAGCACTTAAAAAAAGGAATTAGGGATGTTTCCTGCTTAACTGAAACATTTCTGCTTTAACAGACTATTTTGGTTTCAGATAATTGTCATCGATTCTCTCTGTAATTCCTTTCTTGTTAAAAAAAAAAAAAAAAAGTTTTTAAGCTAACCAAATATGTATTTCCTTGTTTTGCTTAAAGAACATAATCTCAGTTATAATGAGCAAGCTTCTGCTTTTACTCTGTCTGTTGACCTGCCTAATGTTGAGAGGCCTGGTTCAAATGTTTGTACATGGTGAAACCAAGCAAAAAATAATAATGCACAACTGTTGCTTCCTTACAATTCTGAATGAATTAACTTTTCTGTTGTATCCATTGGGATACCTGCTGTGTATTAAACCTAGTGCTTAACAATGTCTTCTTCCTTTGGTCTATGAATGTGGTTTATTTAGGTATATTACTGGTCCATTTGTTGTCATATATTTCATTAAAAATGAAAGGAACTGCCATGTGATTGTGCAGTTCAGTGGCTTTTGCTTTCATCACTCCAAGGGGTACAATACTGTTTGTCAATAGAAAAGAGGCGTGGAGGAAGCGAGTATTGTTATGAAATGACATAGGGGGAAAAAATCAGAACAATATTTGACTGCACAGATTGCCTCTGAACTCTGTAATGGATCTGTGGCTAGCATTCCACAGCCTAAGGGTTGCAAATGGGCAGAAGCTGAGTACTTAGGGAAAGACTCTCTACTTCAAACAGACAACCTGCTTTAAGGTCAGCTGGACTTTCTTCTTAACTCCCCAGTCCTGCACGAGTTCAACTCCCAGTTAATTCAATGGTCACTGTAAAATCTCTAAAGGGTCAGATTCTCAGTGGCTGAAGCAAGAGAAGGAATTATGTGAAACTGAACTGCCTGTAGGGAGCTGAAAACATACCACATTGTAAGAGAACAGAGACAATTTATGCTTCCAGCAGCATGAAATTCCTAGCTGGAATGCCATAAGAATCTAGATTCTCTGCTCAGAAATTCGCTAACGGAGTTTTTCTGAACTGAGCCTAACTTCAACCAGAGACATTTGGGTTGAAATAAACTCTGCTCTCTGTAAGGCAGGTTTCAAAACTGTGAGAGAAGATAAGAAGTATAACATGCACCAAATTCTTCTAATCACAAAGAGAGAGAGAGAATATATTCTTCTTTAGGACAGATTATTTTGGAATATCAGAATATTTCTACTATGAAGTGGGTAATACTGTTACTACTCAAATTGCCTTCGTTAAGCTTTAAAATTTACACCTGTCCCCAAAAAGCAGAAGGACATTACCCACCTTATTTCCTGTTTGCAGACAGAGATTGATTCTGTTGTTCTGAGCTTCCTACTGTTCTGAAAGGTTTTCTTTGCAATTGAAGAAACAGAAGGATTTTTAGGATATTTAAAGCATGCAGGGCCATCTCCAAACTCCCAGGTTTGACAAGCACTGATCCAGTCAGTGAGGTTTCTGAGGGATGATTTCTGTAGGTTTTGCATTTACCTAGAATAATTTTAAAAAAGCAAGAGGATTTGAATGACCACTGAAAAGGCAAATTTAGACCGTTATTTTTATTAACATTTCAATGCAGCTGTCTTAGGTAAGTAATTTGTGACCTGTGCAACCAGGTGCTTTCCTGGAACCAGCAGGTGGCCACTGATACACTTAAAATAGACTAAAATAATTCAAACCATGTCATTTATGGTCAAACAATAACAAGCAATCAGCTACTTTTCAGGTGGTGGAGGATAAATTTGCAAAGAATGTGATTTTTCTTCCTAAGTTTTTACTGGGAAGGAAGTTAACAAAAGCTGCAAATTAAGAGCTACATTAAAGCCAAAGAAAGTTTAAAGAGAAACCACTAATTTCAGAACTTCCACAGGCTTGTGGTGAGATTCATCTCCCCTAAATAGACAGACATTCAAAGCGTAAATGTGTACATCTAAACTAGTCATCTTGGCTCTTTTATTGTTAGCAAGAGACAAAAGCGCATCTAGGGTGCAATTCACCAACTTCTGGATGTCTGCTTTCGGGTGAGGAGGGCCATTCTCCAGACATGCCTACTTCCCTCCATGGCTGTCAGGGGAGTCTAACGGCCTCAGTCAGATGCACTTGCAGACATCTGAAGTCAGATCAAATCCCACACTGACAACCTCCTCCCCAAATTATGACAGACATTTTGTAAGCTCCGTTTGCATTAAGAGAGCTGTCTAAATGCGCTCAGCCACGCACAGCCTCTGCATTTCTCCCCAGGGCGTGGAAAGCAACAGATAAAAATAAATTGGCGTGACCAGAGTTAACGCCGCGGTGCTGCATCTCGCCCAGCCAGCACCCCAAACCCTCACCTCCCAACCGTGCACCCCTGTGGGGCCCCTTTTATTGCTATATACGTTTAGCAGTGTTTCCCTCGGGTCTAAATGCAATTGTCACCCGTAACGCTGCCCTGAGAGGCCTCAATGGCTGGGGAAATACAGCCTGATGGCTGAGGTGCCCGTACAGAGCCCGGGGGTGAGGGGGGAAAATGAAGAAAGCGCCTTTCTCTGGGCAAAACGCAGCGGGGCCGGCGGCGTGTGAAGGGAAGGAGGAAGACCCAGGGACTGCAGCGGCCCTACAAAGGCGAAGGGAGGAAAGAAACGCGGGGACCCGCACGGAGGGAGGGGAGCTGCGCCCCTCAGCCCCTCACAGGGCCTGGGCCACCTCAGGGAGCGGTCCCGGGGCCGGGAGCTCCGCCGGGCCGAGCCGCTCAAGCCCAGGCTCCGCCTCAGGGCGCTGCCCGTGGCCGGGGCGGCGCCGCTCGCCCCTGCGGGCCCTCCGGGCGCCATGGGGGTGACGGGGCTGGGGGTGAGGGCAGCACACACGGCCCTGAGCGGGGGCTTGGCGCTGGGGCTCCTCCTGCACCCCACAGGTGAGGCGAAGCCGCCGCCGCCGCCGCGAGGGGCCGCCCGCCGCGGGGCCGGGCTTGTGCCTGAGGGGAGGCGGCAGCGAGCGGGGCTGGGGCCGTGCCAGCGCCTCGCCCTGAGGGGGGGGACCCGTTTGTTCCCCATCCTTCGCGCTGCCCTCCTTTCTCCCCGTTCCTGTGGGGTCCTTCAGGGCCTGGGGAGGGCTGGCCCTGAGGGGAGGTGGCACCGCTGAGGTGTTGTTGGGGTGCTGGGAGCAGCAGGGTTGCATAACGCGGTGCCTTAGGAGGGGAGAAATCGGGGCATGGGCACCCCCAAAGCTCGCCCGTTGAACCGGCTTTTACGTTCCCCGTCCTGCTGCTGAGGGGTGTCGCCCTTCGGTAAGGGTGGGGAGAAATCCTCAATGTCTCACGAGGAGCCACTGCTCTCTTTTTGGGGGTACCTTTTAGATCTACGAGAGCAAGTGGAGCGTGGAGAGCTGCTGCTGCCAGTGATCTTCACCGTGCTGGTGCTGTGCTCTGTCCTGCTGTACTTTAAGGTGTCTCTCATGGATCCAGGCTTTGTTAAGTCTGAAGAGGAAGTGAAGGTATATTATTTCACAAATGTAAACAAGTGCTGGGGCTATAAAATCCATACGCTTTTTTCTTTTTCACCTACTCTGTCTGCTACATAAAAACAATATGAAACATTTTCTGTTGGAGATTAGGCGGCAGTCTCTGATTTGTGTCCTGTAACAGGGCTCACATACTTGTAAAAGATGCACATGAAAGTGCATCTTTTACCCCACGCTTCCCTATGTTCAGTGCATTGTGCCATTGGAGTGTTGTCCTCTCTTTCCTCAAAGCACTACTCTATGAAATATTTATATTTTATACTAATCCTTACTAACTGGTATGAGTACAAAAATCCTGAATTGAAGGGCAACCTTGGAAGAAAGTTCTCTCTGCCGCTCTATTTATCAGATTGTAGATTTGTTACCCTCTCAGAGGACAGATACACAAACAAGTTACAGTGGAGTAGACAGAGGTGCAAAGTTACAGTAACCAGACAGAGTCTACTCCAGGTTTACTGCCTTGCTTGTTGTGTAGGACAAAAGCTGCAAGGCAATATCAGTTCTAATCTTCCATCGTTAATGTAAGTGGTGACTGTTTATGAATAAGTATGCTTCCTTATACTGAAACAACATCATCATTACGTTTGGAAGTAAGTCTAACCTTGTTTATTTGTGTCCTGAAGTGTGGAGTTGGGATCTGTGTGGTATCTTGTCCACAAGTATTTCTGCCTCAATGCAAACATTCTTTAGATGGTTACAGCAGTCTACTCTCTGGATGTGCCCTAGCTATCTGCAGTGGAATTTCATGCCACAGTATTTATATAGCAACTTCAGTACTTCACTGGGGATTATTTTGTTTCTCTTTCCTAATGACAGATAACCAGCACTATGTAACTGCTAAGTAAGAGGATACAGATAGCTCAGTCATGCCAAGCGGGCTAGTAGCTGCTTTACTTCAGAGAACACAAAACATCCTTCCTCACTCCCTTTCTCACCTCTTTTTCTTTTTTCTTTTTGTAGGCAGACAAGAACGAAGAACAAAACATAGTGATACCCCAGGTTTCAAGCAGTATTAAGATGCGGCGTTGTGGCTACTGCATGGTGAAGGTAGGCATTCGTTACACACTAGAAGAAAAGGGGATGACTGATTTGCAAGTTTGCATTTTTGTCGACATCTTTATATAGCTGGTATTGCCTCTGTTTTTCTGCTCTGCCATTGCTGCTCACTTCTCAGTGGTTTGGAGGCATGGTAGAGCTGATTAATTCTGTCACAAGGTCATCCTCCTGCTGAAAAACTCACAGAAAAAAGTACAACTAAATTAAACTCAGATGCAGTCCTAAAATGAAAAGTGATCCAAATGGATTGCATAGCTAACGATGACCACTGGCACGTATGCTAATTTTCCAAGGTTGAAGCAAGTCCCTCCAGGCTCGTACAAACAAGGATCTTTCCCCATATTCCACCAGGGGAAAATTGTGTTCTGTGTTCTTACTGTCATGTGTGTCAGACCTTACGGTATCTTGATGGAGAATCAGGCAGTCAAGCATGACATACAAGAACTGCTGGTGGCTGTGAGCTTGTTTGGGGGCCTAAAAACAACAAAACATTAGCCTGAATTGTAAAAGATAGCATGAAAGAAAAAACAAAATGAAGTAGCTTTTAAGAGTCTGGCTAAAGCCTAGAAATGCCTGTTTTCACAGTGATCCTTATCATTTTAATAAAATCCAGCATTATCCCAGCTTCCCTAAATTCCTGAAGAATATCTACCAAGAGAAGTCAGCTTATTGCAGGAGGATAAGCTGGCAAAACATATATACACATCAAGGAGCAAAGCCTAGAAAGGACATCCATACTTCTTTCCTCAGCTATATCTTCTCTCTGTTCTTGGTACTTGAGCTCTTCTACCAAGGAGAAGGTTTAACAGGAGTGGAGTATTGCTAGCATTTTGTTTCTTTTCCTTATTTGTTTTTGTTTTGCAGCAACCAATGCGAGCCAAACACTGCAAGGTGTGCCAGCACTGTGTACGGCGTTATGACCATCACTGCCCCTGGATTGAGAACTGTGTGGGAGAGAAGAATCACCCCCTCTTCATAGTTTACTTGAGCATACAGCTTGTAGTTCTGCTGTGGGGAGGTCACACTGCTTGGTAAGACCTGGAGGCAGCACTTTTGACCTCTAAAGTTAACAGAAGCCATAATGCTCCTAGAGCCCCACTGAAGGGTTTGTATCGAACGCAGCAGTAGCTGGATTGGCCTTGTATCTTCAGTCTTTTGCATTCTGGAGATCAACTTTTCTGAGGAACAACACAGCTGATCAGTAGTTGAAAAGAATCTGGTAGTTTGGGTTTCATTGGTCATCTTTGTTTTAAGCTTAAATTTAATAGAACAGTACAAGAGCTAACCAATTTTGCTTCAGTTACTGTAATACAATTTTCATTTACAACTTGAAATATTGGATACTCTAATTGCGTTTCAGCTGTGTACCTGTTCAGGAAAGGAGTTAACTGATGTTTATTGCAGTTCAGCTGTAAGGGGAACCGCCTCCTTTAAATTTCTTAGAATTTAAGTCAATGCTGTTGCAGTCTGTTAAAAATGTGTAGTATATTAAACTCTCTATAGTACCTGATGATCAGAAGTTCACTAGTTACAAATCAAACTTAAATGTGACATCACGTTTGCTTGGTTTATGTAACTAGATTTCCATCTTTAATCTTGAATTCATTTTTCTTTGAATTGAAAGGTCAGGCCTCTACTTTAAACAGTCCTGGGACTGGCTGAAGCACAACATTTTCCTCCTCATGTCCTTCATCCTGATAGTCATATTCACCATAGTTGTCCTGCTGCTGCTTATTTCACACCTCTACCTGATCTCATGCAACACCACCACCTGGGAATTCATGTCATATCATCGTATCTCCTACCTGCGACACTCTGAGTTGGAGAATCCATTTGACCAAGGGGTAGTCCTCAATCTCTGGAGATTCTTCTGTTCATGCCATCTCACTGCATGGGAGAAAATCTATTTTCACAGGAACTATGAGCCCGTCTAGTCACAGTAGTACCTTCTCAGTGGAATGCCAAGATATCTGCAGGTTGCTGGATAAAACTTTACTAATGCAATCTCTCCTATTTCCTTGCATGGAACTTAGTACGTCATCAACTATGCAACCTGTTCCACAACCTGTTCATCCATAAACACAAGTTACATTTCAAGAAGGATGGTCAGGGTTATTTTTTATACACAAATAACACTGTTATAGGAGAGAGACTGGTTCTGGGAAGGCCAGAGGGTGAATACTGGCCTGAGCAATAATATCTCTCCAAATTTACTTCCTTCTTTTAGCTGCATCCGTATCTCCCTATAAAAGATGCAAGAAAAGTGTGAACAGCCATGTACCTTCCATTAACTTTCCTCTCCATTTGCTGCTAAGGAACAGCAGCCATTACAAACAAACCAACCAGAATCAATATCATTCCTGTGGCCTTTCTTCAACATAGTTTTCACTGTGAAAACTGCAGTGCCTTTTGTCAATAGCGTTGGGCACATAATAGAAATATTTGAGTAAATATTTGGACAGTCAAAAGCAAATTTCATTTTGACTACATGCCTAAATTTCATGCTCTTCCACAGATTTGAGGTTTTATAGTATTAATGTGCATGAGAAACAGCTGTAAGACACCAAATTCAGCTTATGAAATAATTAATCTATCCTTTGCAATACCCTGACCAACATCCTAAAAGTTGTTTTTTTCCTCTCTATGTTGATATTAACAATTCGCAGGGTATCTTGAACGAATTCTGCAAAGAATGATGGCATCCACTTTTCTGTTGACAGAAAAGCAATACTTGCCTACTAAATTATTTCTGCAGATAACCTCATGCTCTAGGCCATCGCTGTAGCTAACAGGGAAAGAGCCAGTAACAGAGGAGTGTACTTCTTGCCTGGCTCAAATAATACCATTGGTAATGCTACTACCTCAGCATATTAGTAAAATTGTAATGAAATAAAAAGTATCAGTGGAAAGGAACATTCAAATAAAAGGTTCTACATCCTATTTGTTTCTATGGGATTAGTGGGTGCTGATAGCATCCCAGGACAGCAGCAAGCTTACTTGTTTTCCATTGTAATGGTTCCTACTTAAGTTTCTGTGAAGGACTAAAGGGAAAGTTAGAATGTGCAATTTTAGTCTTAAAAGCAGAAAAGCCTGTGGTGTGAATTTTAGTCCCGACTCTTTTCTGTTTAAAAAACAACAACAAAACTACCCAACAACGTAGTTAATATTATTTTGTGCCTTAATTGCTTTGACACAGAAATTAATGCCAGCTCAAGAACACATCTGGCACACTGGTGGGATGCACTCAGGGTCTAAAGTTGATCAGTACTCATGAAAGGACAGTGTAGTGACTAATACAGCACAAAAGTCCACAAGCAGATTGAAACAGTAGAAGAGTCTCTTATTTTTTGACCAAATTCAGTGTCTGTAAACTGCATCAGTCTGGTTTGTTCAGGAAAGAAACTCCTATCAGAGGGGTATCAGGATGTTAAGAATTATTTTCATAATAATGATGTACAACACGGAAAGGATTCTGCAATTTGTTGGGTCAGTGTGGTGCCTGCCAAAATATGGCTCGTCTGCTAGTTAGCAATTACTGTTTCTTCTGATAGCAGTTGAATAAAAAATCGTCATCAGGTATTACAGCTCAAAACACACTGTGTTGCTCTGTTTGGTAGTTCTTTTTTAAATGCACTGGGATGGTAATTTAAAGTCTTTTTACTATACAAAGTATTAAAAGATTAAATACACCTTGTTTGTTTCTTTTTGCCTCTCTTTATGAGCCTCAAGTTCTAGATTTTACCTGAACTAACAACCCACTGTGCCACTTACCACTTTACAGAAGCCGTGACCTTAAACAAAAATCACAAAACACACCACAGGAGCCAAAAGCAAGCCAACCATTACTATTCAAACAAGGGAGAGGAAGATGTATATCCTACTTTAAATGGTCCATTACGCCGTAAGGCAGAGCAGGAGGCTGAAAGTATGTTTTGTACACTGGAACGTTAAGAATCAGTTATACTCAGCTCTGAAAATAGGAAATTGAGGTTCAGCGTGAAGTATTTGTTTAGCATAAACATACACTCTTACTGAAGATCTTAAACCTCTCTGAATTCTGAAGCACTCAGACCAGTCTTAATTTAAAAAGGACAACTCATTAGCTGCACCCCAGCCTTATCCCCAGAAATAGCACAGTTATATTAATTCAACTTCTCTCTACCTCTGTTAAAGATGAACTGAAAGAAAATAGCTGTGTGTCCCTATTTGTCTTCAGTGGGATGCTTCCCTTCTAGATATGCTTCCCTTTTTTGCCCATCAAGCTAACATTATGAATTTGAGAGAAGAAAATCTATCTAACCAAATGTAATTACGAAGTATGTTGCTAGGCAAATTAAATCAGCTTAACTTCCTGATTGTCCAATATTAACTCTACCAATATTTAGCTATCCCCCAAAAATACTGGATATACATATAAAAAAAAATTGAGAAAGACAACTTAACTGCAATTAGTTGGATGTGACATTTACAGAGAAAAATAAAATTGTGCCTGTTGAGCTTAATATGGTTAGCTCTGATCTGAAACATTCAGCTAACACCAAGGAGATGAAAAGCTGAAAATTCATTATGAGGAAAAGTATCTTTATTTTCAAAAAAATAGCATGTGCAAAGCTGTGGCTTCTTTATATTATTAAAAGCAATAGCTAAGATTTCACATCCTGAAAGAACTATAAAGAGATTCTTTTACCTTAAGATGTATCACTTGGATCATTACCAAACTCACACATCATTATCTTGGTTGTGTTAAAATCCATTCCTTCTTTGGCATACATACTTATGAGTAGGAATGGGCATAAAATCATTACAAAGAAGGAATGCTACATATCTATTCTAAAAAACAGGTGAGAAGTGGCCATCCTGCCTGGTATTATGCAACTTTAAAAATCTGTGCTACTTAGTGAGGCTCTTTCTAAAGAGCAACCTGGGATGCAGAGGTGACTTGGTTTCATTAAATTAAGTTCAGCTTAAATTCCACATTTCCATACATAATCAATGCCAGTGGAAGACACATCCAGTCAAAAATGAACTACTCCTTAAGGGTAATTCACATCCAGTATCCCTCCAGAGAACAAGGCTGAAAAAAACACAGCAGAGTAACTCAGCTTGCAAGGCACTTCAGTACTACCAGTGCTATGAAGTCTGTTGCCTTTTCTGTTGCCCATGCCAAGTCCTCTCTACACCCTCTTGAGATGCTAACAATTTGTTCAAGTTTCTTACAGCATGAGAATCAAACATCTAAAAGGTGTTTGGAGACAAAGTCAAAGTCCTTGAAGACAGCCTGCTCCTTATTGGTTAGGAAAGCAACCTCCTCTGGAGGAGTCACAATTGGCTTTTGCGATGTAAACTCTTCATCAAAGTTGCTAATGTCAGTCGGATCTCTTAAAGTGGGCACAAAAGGGGGCTTCAGAGTCCTGGCGTACAAAGCTTCCCAATCAATTTCCTGTAAGAGAGGGAAGTGAACAGGCTAGATCGACATTAAGATTATTTATGAAACATGAAAGTAAGAGGAAGGAAAAAAAAACATGCTAAAGCAAACAGCATAGCTGGTGCAGGCCAGGTAGTACAGAGATCCTATACAGCCTAAGGCTGCTCTTTAGAACATCAAGGAACAAAGCTACAGGTCAAGCTATATTTAGAGGGATAAAACTAAAGTGCTGCTGTGGCCAAGGTTTATCTGTGGACTTCCCCACAATTTCTGCTGACATCAAAGTTCTTTGCTTACTCTATTGTAGAGCCAGCTGTGTGCTGTAAGTAACTTCTGGCAGATGGGTAACAGCAAGGAGAAATGCTAACACCTTTGCCTAGAACAGACATATGCCACTGACCCAAAGCAAACATGTCTTTAACCCCAATTTCTCCTCGGCTCTTGTATATTCTGCAAATGCAGGTGCCATCAAATTGACTGGCAGTAACTGTCATCACTAGACAGCATCTTCTACTGCTGCAGCTTGATATATGAAGGGGTATTTGTTGATGGCTCAAAAGGAAGATCTATTTGTAGATAGAAACAGCACAATCAGAAATAACAAGCTGACCTGAAAACTTACAGGTCCCAGAAAACACACTTGGGAGGTGTCATTTCCAACATGAACTGAAACATGTATACCTGAACAGAGCAATGAGGTGCAACAGAAGCTGCCACTAAGATGTCACGGGTAACTAATGGAAATTTGCCCCTATGCCAGCAGAAAGCAAACCACTCTCATCTCAAACACAAGAGCTGAAGGGGAGGGACACAGTGAGTTCCTACCTTAAAAAAGGCCTGAATTTTAATCTCTTCTGCATCTCTTTCCCCTGCTCCCAGTCTACGTTCTGGACATTTCCGAAGAAGCTGCAGGAAAGATCAGTTCAAAATTAAACAACTGGAACAAAAAGATGAACAGAAATTCCCGAGAGAAAAACAAAGAGCTGGACCGACTCCTCAGTATCTTCTCATTCTCACTTTGCAGCAAGGTCATAACTGCTAATAATAGCCCAGGAATAGCTCCTTGTAAACAACTCGCCACCATCAGTGAGATACCCACCATAAACCACATGTAGCATCTCATCTGAACTGTGCACCTGTAACTACTGAGTCACACTCAAAAACTGATTCAAGCCATCTTCACTGAATGACTCTGACATTCCTGCCCTTGAATCAACATTTCTCCATTTCAGAGTTAGCAGCAACAGACTTCAGTAAGAAGCCTGCTTAGTCATCCTTAGACAAAAGGATAGCATTTATGTAAAGAAAAGGAACAGTATGCGTAATTTTTAAATGTTTCCTTAGTCTGTGTAGGCAGCTATAGATTACACGCACACAGACACTATCAGCGCCTAACAGAGTCCCTCTGGATCCACTTAGAGTAAAAACAAATTCCTCAGACCCCCAGACGCCCCTCGAGCCATTACCTTACGGATTATAGAAAGTGCTTCAGATGAAAGGAATCGTGGATAGCGGACTTCATCATTTACAATACTATCAAAGACTTCTTCTTCATCATCTCCAGGAAATGGTGACTGCAATTGTAACATTTTTGTTTATTTAACGCACATAGCACCTGTTCCTTGCTAATAAAAAGGGATGAGTTATACAGATTAATTACTTTTTGGCAAGCACTATGAACAACAAATATATATATATACACACACACTACTATGCTATTAAATATAATTTATAAATAGTTGGATAATTTCACCAATATTTAATCTCAGGTGATCAGGTACTACTCTCCCCAAGACTGCTTGGTGAGATTCTTAGAGACAGGTGGTCTTACCTCACCAACAAGCATTTCATAAATGAGAACACCCAATCCCCACCAGTCTACTGCCCGAGTGTATGAGATGTCTGTCAGGACTTCTGGAGCCAGAAATTCAGGAGTACCACAGAAGGTGTTTGTGCGGTCTCCAAAACCTATTCCTGTAGGACAAGAATACTTCTGTAAAATTCAGCACACACTTCTAAATAGATCACACGAAGTCTCACCTCCTGAAAGCTATACATTATCACCTGATAATTTGATGTTAACTGTGCAAGGGCTCTCATCAATGCTTGTAAATGCCAATGACAAAGTACTGATACTTCAAGTCCCTAACAATTCTGAATAAGAGATATACAGACAAAGCTTTAATAAACAACGCAACCCAGGAACATTCCTGCAGATTCCACTGCTCATTTCCTTAAGTACATAGCTTGTAGAATCCTGTATCGTGGCTCCTTTGAGCAAAGTGCATTATAAAGTCCCTCATAATTTTCCTGAAGAGAGAAGAGCAAAGTACTCTTTCCAAGTTTATCATGGTCAGACAGATGAAACTTTTTTTTTTTTTTAAATGGAGATGAATGCAGGTTTTATACACCCATCTCTGTACTTGTATATGTGAACACCTCACCAAAGCTCAGACCCTAAAGTTTGTTCTGATGGTTCAATATCGGCTTCACCAAAGCCACTCACCTTCCTTACACAATCCGAAATCTGCAATCTTCACAAATCCTTCAGCATCTAAAAGCAGATTATCCAATTTCAGGTCCCTGCAGGGTGGGGGGTGGGGCAGGGAGAAAGAGGGGAGGTTGGGGTGAGAAAATGTTGGATGAAGTCTAAGGATTGCCAACACCCTTTTTCGCAAGAGGCAGAAACTAGATATTATAAAGAGAATAAAAATCTACATTGAATAAAGTCTACATTTGGCTTAAACAATAACAATGTATTATTTGGAAGATTCTCCTCAATTTGTTAACATTTTCCTCTTAATGAAAGGCTCACAAAGTAGCTTAGAGCTGGGTGGGGCTTATTTTTCTGGAAAAGAGCATCCCACAATAGCATGACAAATTATTCAACTGTCCAAGTAAAAAAGAAAACAGTGAGTTACAGGTGCCCCCAGAGCATATTGACATGTCAGAGGATGAATCACCTACAACATGTCAGATGAATAGCTCTTAGATGACTTTCTTTACTGTAAGCACAATGAACATGCTGACAGCAACAAGAGATGGCGAAAATAGAGACAGAAAGATTAGAAACCCCAGCAAGACAGTTAGCTCCAAACATGTTGCTACATGAAAAATAAATTTCAAGTTACTGAACTATCTTATAGTTTATTTTTACTGCATTACCTATAAACAATTTTCTTCTCATGCAGGAATTGGAGCCCCAGGACTACACACGCTGTATAAAACCTAAAAAAGAGATATAGTTGTCAGGAAAGATATATAAGAACCAAGACAAGCGTTTACAGTGCCTGGAAACTAGACTAATTCTAACTCACTGTGCCATATGCTCTGGAAAAACATCTTCATGTATGCGCATCATAAGATCACCACCTGGAGTATATTCCATCACAAAACAAGCATGATGAGGTGTCTGGAAACATGCAAACATGTTCACAAGGAATGGATGATCAGAAGAATTGACCACCTCAAATATTCTCTTCTCACAGTTCAAGCTGCCAGGATTTAAAGAATTAAAATGTCAGTGTTAAAACTTGGCAGAAAAGCCTGTTTTGAAAAAGACAGAATGAAAAATAAAATCTTTACACCTTAAGTAAAAGAAATGTTAATTTCTAGGCTAATACAATATTTATCTTTAATACTTCCAAACCTTGAATTTTAGATTGCTCTTCAGGTATGTATCATTGCACCAGAAGCTAGAAAGCAGTGCTGTTCTAAGTTTCTTTATTCCTTATTTTTAGTTATCCCATCCCTAAGGTCACTCTTAACCTTAACAGCACCAAGAGTGGTATACATCATACCTAGTAATGGTTCATTACAGGTGTGATAAAGTAGCTGTGACAATAGTACCATCTCTAAACAAAGCTCACCTATCAATTTCATCTCTCCTAATAATATCTTTTTTCTTCAAGGCTTTGATTGCATACAGCTTCCCGGTTGCCTTGTATTGGGCCAAGAGTACCTGAAAGACAACAGAAATGCTGTACTTCAAACAAATGTTATTTTCTTGTTGGATTACTTTGACTCCCACTGACAAAAACTATTTCCATCCACTCCACACAGTCATTCTCAAAATCAAGCTCAAGTAATTCCAAAAATGGAGCACATTTTCCTACTCTGTGCTGCAACAGCCCAGAATGATGTCACTGTAAGTTACGTTCTTCTCAGAAGCAGTACTACCACAACTGGTCCAGTGCTTTAAAAACAAATCAGTGCTCTAACAGCAAGCAACTATGCACACACTTACGGGAATGAAGCTGTTCCACTAGTGATCACAGTGATAACAAAAAGAATGGTAACGATGTGCTCTGTGAAATGATTTGGCACTCCACGGAGGGTTTTCTCCAGGCTTTGAAGCCACAAATCTTCGGGAGTTTTGGCTGCTAACAGGAGTACAAGTGGTTTGTGCATTTGGGTTGGGTTTGTTTTGTATATCTGCAGTGCAACAAGTATCTTCTGTACTGCAAAATTTGAGACTCCAAAGCAGAGACCCATCTTCACAATCACATTCCTACTGCCCTCCACAGAGCAAGCACTTCTACACTACCTTCCCAAAGTGTCCACGTCCCAGCATGGCGATGCAGCGAAAATCCTCAAGCTGAACTGCCTTTTTTCTACAGAGAAACAAAGAAGAATTGCTGAGACAATACCCAAAAGTTAAAGAAAGACAACAAAGGAGCATGTTTCTGTATTAGGGGAAGCAGCTCTGTACAGCAAAAGGGGAAGTGAACAGCTGCATCAGCTACTTCTTGCCTAGGCTCGAATCCTGAAAATTAGGCCTGCTGCTGCCGTTCTGCCCCTGAAGAAAGGAGCAGGTGACTAACTGTAAGGCAAGAAAACTGCTCCCAGTGCTAGTACTCTGCCTTCCATCTGTACTGGCAACAGGAGCAACAATTCTGTCTCTCCAAGGCTTGTTTCCCATAACGGGATTAGTTGCCTGCATCCCCATTCTTGGGAGAGTAAAATTCAATTTTGCCTACGTTCCTTTCAGTAGACTCAACAGCAATTGTGATAATCAGACATGAACATACATATCACGTGTCACTAGGACAAAGGCTTAATAAGAATAGAAGTTCTCAAACAGGAATTGGAAATGAAACAAGAAGAGACAAGAGACATAAGATGTTGCTGGGAAAAACACAACATAACCAAATAAAGAGATTCTATAGAACATTATATCCGCTACAAGGTGTTACCAAGGAAACTCAGACTGAAGAAATGCTTGGAAAGAATTAAAAAAAAAAAAAAAAAAAAAAACACCACCCCTTCCACTAAAGGCTTAATCCAGGAACACCTTTAAAAGGCAGCAGATGTTCTGTACTCCACCAGTGAGTGAAATGAAGGTCTCAGTAGGCACCCATGAAGCAGTCAACTCCCTCCTCAGCCTTCTCAGAGAGAAGGTAGGTAGCATCTGACTGCATCCTGACTCTAGAGTTTTGAAGATGGAACCACACAAAAGTGATGCTGAAGTTATGAAAATATTCTAAGATCTGAACTGAAAGATCAGCTTAGATAGATTTTATTTGTGCTTTTTCAGACAGTATTTGTTCATCAATAGTATTTTTTCAACTTGCCTTGTTTTTGGTTTATTTCTTATTGTTTACCTTTTTTATAGGCAAGTTGTATATGAAACTGCCACAGACTATAAGCTCTAGGGATGCCAAAAGTGTTTCTGAAATTTCTCTCTTAAAATTCTACTTAGACATGTCTAAATGCACTTTATCAGAAAATTTCATACATAAGGAAGCACTGGAAGACAGTTAAGTGACTTTAACTTCTACTGAAGTCAGCTATCACACTGCCTGTGGACATGTAAAGTTCAGAGCAGACTTTTCATGGTATTGTCCACACTTGGCGCTAAGAATCTGCTCCTGAGAAACCAAAGAATATTTTAAGCAGAATTTTGGCCTGTGTGCTCAAGTATTTCAGCCCAGTTCTTCTTTAATCTGTGACCCGAGACAGCCCATGCTGTCCACAGTTACCTTGGAGATGCCTGGATTGGAAATTCTGTTAAAGCAGAGCTGCAAGACTTCTCAACATGCAGCCTTTTCAGACACTAGGAACAGAGAGAAAGTTGCAGTATGTTATCCTCTGGAATCACCAAATCAGATGTGAGCACCCACATCCAAATTTCCTCCAGTGTAATGATCCAGTATGACATGTGCTTGCAGTTGGTCGCCTCTGCTTAGAGGGAAGCAGCATGAAAACAAGTTGTTTGTGGCCACACAAAACAATTCCCTTGTAAAATATTTCCTGGATAGAATGAATTCCTTTAAAAATAAAGGCTTTAAAAAGTTTAGGGAAAAAAATCTCTTTCTAGGATAAAGGCATTTCATGTCCCCAAAAGAACCACAGTGATCAGAGAATACAGTCTCCTCTATTGCCAAAACCAACCAAGAAGGGTTGGATGTGGTAGAACACAAGTTGTTAGCATCATCCTGTACAATCATCCTGCTCCTTCCTCTCAGGAAAGGAGAGCTCTTAGTTTTGCCCATTTTCTTTAATCACAAATAACTTTATCTGGTCCTAAAAGCCTGCTGACCCTTTGTCCCTACCTTTTCTGTTGAGTCATCTGTTTTGTATTCCTGTCCTGAACTTCCAATGCTGACCTACCTCCCACTTTGTTTCTCCAAGAAAAGCAACCTATAATTAAAAAAGAGTTGCAACACTTTCATAAAGACACCGTGCCAAAACAGCTTACTGGACTCTCAACCCTTGGAGACCAGCCAGCTAACAAGGAGGCACCTGCCTGAAGTACAACTAATTTCTCTGGTAACCATTACCGGAGAATCTGCAGGAGATGGTGTTGATTCTTTGGAGTTGGCCATGAGAAAAAGGCGTGGAGGCTTGGGTGGTGCTTCATCATCATAGGTAAGCTTAGCCACAGGAAAGTCACTGCATTGGTAAGATACAATTGAAGGAGAACCGTTTAGATCAGACCAGTAGACACAGACACAAATGTATCACCTTTACTATGTAAGCAAAGTTTAGCTCTGTCCAATATACTAGACAAGAGACTGTTCGATTCACACAGCAAGTCTGTGAAGTATCTTAAATTGTTAATGGTTAGACTCACATGTCAGCATTTCTCTGATGCTATAAAATTAATGCTACATTAATTTAACATAGAAATAAGTGACTGTGATCAAGAATTTAAACCAACCCTTGACTAGTAGTTGACTGTTTTTTTTCTTTTCTAGGTCTTGTGAATCAGTGGGAATAGTTTCTTCTAGAGAATGACTAATTCTCTAACGACTAATTCCAACAATTTTAGAAAATTTAGATTTTTTTTTTTAAAGAATATTTAAAAGCCTAATTATATAACTTCTGAGTGTTACATTATGCTAGTGGTTGGGGTTTATATGTAACCTCTTGAAAGAAGAGTACATTTTTTACCAAACAATTGTACTGTGACTTTGCAAAGAGTTTAGTTACTGTACCAGTGAAGATATTTAATGAGTGGAATTTTCTTTCCTTTACAGTGCAGAACCAGTACATCTTTCTGTGTATATAAAATAACATTTGAAAATCTGCTTTATTTTTTTTTTCTGCATTATGGTGTTTACTTATGACCACTTTTCTGCCCACAGTTCTTACTGCAGAGGAAAAGAAAGCTACTGAAGATCCCCTGGCTCTGGAACACACGGCTTGTTAGGACAGTAATTTTGAAAATTGGTCCAGCTGCTAACAATAAATCAGAGGTAACCACAGGGTATTGAACAATGTACCAAAACCACATTGTTTCTGGCAGCATTGTCTTTTCTTAAGATCCTGAATTAAATTTCACAGACATAATTTTCTTATCAATATCTTCCTCCACCTTAGTAAGACGCAACAGAATTTTAAGGTGTATTTTATGCTTACTCCAGACTACTATCCAGCAATACGCAGCACACAACTTACCTACTCAGCTTGGTTATTGAGTCAGCGTGATTTTGTGTGGGAACTGGAGAGAAGTCTGTATGAATGGGATCGTGAAGTGGGGGACTCAGAGTGCTCATTGAACTACACGGAGGGAGGAAGCTCATCATCAGGCGACCCCATGCAGCAACATTCATGTTCATTTGAGGAGCTCGGAGAAATTCTTTCCCTGGAGGAGTCATAGTCAAAACACCAGTGAGATTACAATGCATGAATTACAAACCCTTGTTAAACTACCATTTTTACCCAAACACCTGTGGGCTTACTCAAAAAATGTAGTCCACCCTACAGAGAATGAACTTTCTTTCAGGGAATAAAGTTTAACGATGATGAAAAAAAACTATTTCACCCAAGTTCAGATCCATATAGTATCATAACAATCCCCAAGTAGAAGCTGCATAAGATATTAAAAATTGATCTTATTTTAAGCCAGATTTTCTTCTGTTTCTACACTGCATTTTAATCATTCAGCCTGTTAACAGAAAGCTTCTGAAAATATCTTTAAAACAGTAAAACATTCGGTATTTTTTCATTATTTTTTTACCACCTTCTAAAGAACACAAACATAAAATCTAATTTATTCTCACTAACAGTCCTCTGTATGTAAAATCTTACCTTATTCAGCTTCACAGGAAAAAAAATGCAGGCAAAAAAAAGTATGCAAGTCATTCCAGTCCTTAAACTGAGATGCCAACTCTAGCTTGACAGACAATCAATAGCCTGTTCATGCTACAATCTTGTATAATTCAGAGTTTTTCTTCCAATACCTGTTCTTTCATCAGTAACGACATTGCTGGGTAAATTAGTACAGCCTGAGTCCTAGATCTTGCTAAGAAATCTGTTAAATAGCTAGTAATTACATCTTCCTAACGCTGGTAACTGTGAAGATAAACACTACAACAAGATCACAGCATCACACATCATGCTGCAGCCAGGCTGGCTACACTTTTTGCAACCAAACAAACTTTCACATTCTAATAAAGCCTACACAAAACACACACACACACTAATTAGCAAGCATTGTAATGTGCCTCACAAATTTAATGAGATAGAAGAGCATGCAAGACTAGTTGTGCAAACCCCTGCCCTCACCCACACACCCTAGATAGTAAGCAGTCAGTTCTCTGGCAGCTTACCTTTCTGTTTGGGGAAAATACGTTTCTGTCGTTGCAGTTTTGGCTTTCTCTCAATGACAGGATTACAGAACATCACCTGTCAGAGAAGTAAACGCGATTTGTCAAGATGCTTCATTTACACTATGAACACAAACTTGCACATGTGCACTGTCATCAAATTCTCCATTCATAACTTGTTGGTAAGTTAGGAGTCACTCTCACAGACAAGATTCCAGACCTTGTTGTTCTAGCTTCACCCTCTAAACATCTGTTATTTCAATTGTGGTTTTAGATGTTGGAATCTTCTGCTACCTGAAGCGCAGAACCCCTCTCCCCAGATTAAGACCAATTCACATCCCAAAGAAAATGTATTTCATTCATAAAGCTACAGGAAAAAAAATGGTTTATAATACAGCCATTCATAGGGTGGGAAAAAATAGAACAAAATAAAAAAAAGAGGGGGGACAAATTTTGGTACATAAGGTGAAGACCCTACTGTTGGAAAGTTAACCCACAGAATCTTTCATTACAACACACAGCAGAAAGTACTGCGGCTTTTAAGGGATTATCTGGATGATCTCTTCATTGATGGTACTTCAAATTCTTTATTACTAGCCTCAGAAAGATGATAAAATAAGTATACCCAGAGGGAATTTGGATCTGTGATTCTACAGTCTGTGTAATTCAAACCTGACCATTAAGCCATATGTTTAATTAAAGTGTCACCAATGACTCATAATGAAAGCAAATAAAAAAAAAAAAAACAACGGATTTCACAGCGCACACACATAATTACAGAGGAGTAGCTGAAAAGACACTCAAGGCTATGGCACGTGTACATCTTATTATATCACATTGCTCCTTATTGTTGTGTGATATTGATGCGAAAGGAGTCACTCTACCCTTCTATATTTTTGCTCCTTCTGCTCCTTGTATATTGAATTGAACATTGAATTGAACAACTGCTTTCAGGGCAGGCACCCTACATAGACAGAATTCTCTGAAAAAGAAACAAAGCTAACATGGATACCTCTGCAAAAAGCATTCCTTGGGGTTCAAGCAAGAGGCACATCCCATGGCGTTCGTTATCAAGGAAATCATCCAAACGTAAAAACTTCACTGCACACAGTTCTCTCCAGTCTCTCCAATAGATTGCAATTTCTAGCTCACGAGACTGGGCAGAATGGGGGTGGGGGTGAGAGGAGGAGAGAAAAAAGCAGAAGAGTTACGTACTGCCCCATGCTCTGGTCATGCCACACACACATTCTGCTGTAAAATTCAGTCAACTAGACAGTATGAATAAGAAACTTCTTTAATCCTTCTGTTTCTCCGCTGTCTCTGATGTTTTCAGATCTTCCCAGCTACAGACCCTTTTGGAGGTGGCTGTCCTCGCTCTCCATTTTAGAAATGCTTATTAAAGTCACTTTGCTGGTAAGATGAAATAAAACTGCTCAGATACTGAGAAAAGGACAACAGATGCTGTTCAGGCTGATTCTCTGCCAGAGATGCACTGCCTTAGGGGGGAAGACTAAGACAACTGGTACATAAAAGGACATGAGGACAGTGCCAATACAGAGATGAATTAAATGGAATTGCAGCTAAATGAGCAAACCAGGTAAGGTGAAATGGAAAAACAAATACAACTCAGGAAATCTAAGGCAGCCTTACCCGATCCAACTCAATGACAAAGCTCTGGTCCCACGCCTGGTTATTAACTGGTCCCCAGTTTGTTTGGCCAACCACTTTATTGTCCACTTTGAGCACAGCAAGGACTTCATCTGGACAAAGGAGAGAACATGGATTATAATCTTTTATATTGCTATAAAACTAAAGACAGTCTCTCATGCTGAAGGTGAATATCCCAATCAAATATAATTTCCATGAGATAACTATAAGGAACAGTTTGGGGTTTTTTTGTTCTCTAATCTTTGAAGAAACCAGGTTTCTCATAATTAAACTCGTATCAGACTAACACTGTATCCAGACGAGATTCCCCCAAGCCCCCAGTGCCACTTACAAAATGAGGAACCCTATACTCACTACATAGATCTTCATTCCGCAGGTACTTTCCTGCAACACTACGGCCAGGGATACCCAGGCCAACTCTTGTTCGGGTAAGGGACTTCAAATCACTTGGACTGCCAGGGACAGGAGAAGAACCAGCCATTCGGGAACGTCCTGGAACATTTTCCAATAGATCTTGACACCCCATCAGTCTCACTTCCAGTGTTCCTGAGAGATAAATTCAGGAGGGTAAAAAATGTTATTCCGTAAAAGCCAGAAGTGATTCTAGTCAACCTGTCCTCACAGAAGTCCAAGAATTTCTCAGGAAATGGACTAATACCTTAAATGTACCCAAGGTTAGAACAGTATAGAATAACATAGAATAGAATAGTTCAGTTGGAAAGGTCCTAAAAAGATCATCAAGTCCAACAACCTATTTAATAGTTTAAATAGATTTAATAGATTTTAATAGACTACAAATCCGTATGATCAGAAAGCTTTTATGGACCTAGAAGAAGTAAGTACAGTTCATAGAAAATCAAATGTTCGTAAAACAAAAGGCGTTACAACAATGAGAAGAAATGCAACACTTCTTTTTCTTTAATCCTCCCCACAAAAATATGCCATGCAGGATTTATGTACCTGTAAGGGCTGTAGGTTTGATGACTGAAGTAGGTTGGATAATGCCATGCTGAGCTCCCAGGGAAGAAGTATTTACTAGTTCCTGCTTGATCAGTGCTCGTTTTGGGTGATCAGGAGAAAGTTCACTAAGCTGATGTTCCAAGGACAAGCGCAGCAGATCAATCTTCTGAGAGGATTCTTGCAAACGACCCTGAGCCTAGCAATGCAAAGTAGAACAGAAAGCAGGCGGAAGTTTCCCAATTAACAGCACCAGTCCAGGTACTATTATTCCTTTATGAACTACCAGAGATGGTCTCAAGAAAAGACCTGATAACATCTTACTAACAAAGGAATAAGAAGGAATATTTTCCTATACATCCTGACCACCCCAACAGCATCACTTCCAACACTCCTAAGGAATTTCACGAAAGCAAGGAACATTATTCCTAGAATTAAAAGTGACACCAAACAGTCTGTCCTCACAGTCAGGAGTTTCCCAGATTCATAAACCCTGGTCATTTCTGCTCATTTGTGATAAATCACTGATATTGAGGCATAAACAAGTGCTTACCTCAGCTAAAAACTTGCGATCCTGTACCCGACTCCCTCCTAGGATCTTCAGCACATTTTTTGCCCCCTCGGCTACAGCAGCTTCAATGCGCAGATGATGTCTCAGCTCCTCAATGCGCAGCTCCACAGCACTGATGGTGGTCCCCAGCCTCACTGGCCATTTTGGAGATAAAATACAGTGAGAATGAAAACTGAGTAATCTGGATCTTGGAGCTCTGGCCACATCTTTTATGGGCTGCATGCTTAAAACACCCTACCTGCTGGATCCACTGCATCTTCCATCCCTCCTGCGGACTGAGATACCTTCACAATTTGCATGCGGATTATTTCGATCTTTGTCTTACTGTCTTGAAGCATCTGCTGAGCTGTAGCCAGCAGTTTACGCTCCTGCCAAAGAGAAAGCACGTGCAGAGAAAGGACCATGCTCATTAAAAATGGATAATGGTGATGTGTTCAGCATAGAGGGTGAGATGGCACCTGCAAGAAGGGTCATAAATGATCCTGAAATAGTTTACATAAGCAGTTATGTAAAGGAGACACTGCTGAGGATCAAAGACTTCAAGATCATTATCCCCATTTTTAGAGGGAAAGGACAGGTCAAGGAGTCTTTGATGGACTATGACACCAAAGGATAAAAAGAAGATGAGTTGCTACAAAACAGGGCCTGCCTTGTAGTTATGCAAGTTAATACCAAACCTTGCAGTCACTGAAACTTGTGGCTGACTGATAAGCTGTGCTTGCAGTATTTTGTGAGCAAAGGTTTTGAATAAATCAAAATAGCACAACCCTCTACAGTGCTGGTCTTACTGAATTAAGCTTCATAATAAGCTTGGATTTTTTTTTAATTATCCTTTGAATTTTAAATATCATTATGTCAAGCTCAGTAAGTGAGATGAATACGAAACCATCCTAAACTAACTAGTAGTATCAAAACATTACACCAAGTCAGTGAACAATACCAATGCTTTTTTTAACTTTATTTTCTCAAGTCACTGATTGAATGTACCTATTTATACTGTCCTCACTACCTTCCCAAGCTTGGAAAAGATTTTCTAGAGATAGCACTTCTATCTCTTTACTTCCTGTAAGATATTTTTCTCCAGCTCAGATCTGCCTCTAGAGTCACTGTGAACACTGGCGTTAGCCAAGTTAAGCATCTAGACCAAAGAAGGCAAGTAGAGCCTGTAGTGGGTAGGAAAAAGTAGCTCTTTCCAAAGATGTATTCATTTGTTTGTCAATGATAACAGAAGCTACTCTGTAGGTAGCTAGAACTTTCCCCTGAGACTGCAGAACGGTTTAGGTGGCTAAGGTAAAACAATATGATTCCCAGCTCCATCATCAGTATCACTAAGCAACATTCGAGAATCAGAGAATGGTTTGGATTGGAAGGGACCATGTTCACCATGTAGAAATTGCCAACAGGATAAAAACCGCCAGACTATGCCAGCCTGGCTGCTGTAGTAACTCCCCTCTCATAGTGATCATCATCAGATGATTAACAAAAAGGCACAGGCAACTACATCATCGGCCAAAGTAGAATAAACTGCCCTTCCAGAAAAGCCTTGTGCTGCCATCCAGTAATTATAGATTAGCTTAATTTCTTGACAAATGAAACACAGTCCATCCAATTCCTTTTAAATTTTTGCTAAACTCCTAAAATCTGCACATTAGACTCATTATGAAATCTTACTATCATATGATTAGTTGTCCTGTGCAGCATTGTGACATGCTGTCACTATGCTGAGAACAAATATGCAGAGCTAGGGTTCAGTCAAGCAAGCTTTGCAAATTAATTTCTTTCACACACTACCTACCAGAGAGGGTTTGTGTATTGACTTTAAATACAGATTTTGTTCCAAGAATCCATGTTCCCAAATGGTTTATTCCTGCTTACCTTGGATGTTGCACTTGAATACATTTGGATCATATTCTCAGCTCCTTGCTTGACTTTCATTTCAACGTGTAGTTGCTTTTTCAGAGCTTCAACCTTCCTTGCCATGGGGTTTGGGTTTCTTTCCCAGAGACAAGGGTCTGGAGATAAAGACCCATCTGTACATAAAACATCATCAGTATCATTAATCTTTCTTGTTTTATTTCACTGGATGATTCTAAAAAAGAAGGTTAGGCTATAAAACAACACGTAGCAAGGTCTTGCCTAGAAAACTGACTGCAAAATTGTTTCAAATGAAGCTCAAGCTCATAAGCATTTCTTAATTTATCAGTGAACTGCTCCTAACAAGGATTCTACTACTTTTATACTTATTCATCCCATAAACTACTTGGACGTTCAACTGCCCAGAAACTCTACTCAAATCTCTTCAATTCCATCTACAGCCAGCTCCTGAACATTGTCCATGCGCAGCATTCTCAGATGGTCTTCTCCCCACAGTGATCTCTCATTTGCCTCCTTTCACCTTGATTGCCCCATGCCCAACATTTTACTGCACAGATTATTTAATTGGCTGAATACCAGCAGGTAACATTCCCACTGCTTGCAAGTCCTCAACAGAAAATGTAATTAAACTAGCACTGAAGCACTACAAAATTTTCCTGTCAATCGTGACTCATGGCATACCTGTCTTATTCTCCTCTTTGTCTGTTATGACAATCCTTGCATTAAGCTCCTGAAGTTCCCAATGAAGTTGCTCTAATTTCCGGTTAGAAGATTTCAGCACATGCTCTATATGAACAAGATTCTTTCTGTCTGTTGTCGCTTTACGCAAGTTCTCTGCTCCCTCTTTAATCTTCAGTTCTTTTTGTATAGCACGGCGAAGTAGTTCCTTCTCACCCTCCAGTTTTTGCTGGAAGCTTGGATCCATTAAGTTTACACCATTGCCTAGCTGCAAGAGACAGCTGCCCTGCAATCAAGCAGCATTGAGAAAGGGGATTTCAGAGATAACGCAGTTCAATCTTTTTTTTTTTTTTTTTTTATGATATAACAATACCCTCATAAGATTCTACCTCTTTATTTCATTCAGCAAATGGTTCACACAAATTCTGAAGCCAACCTTTTCACAGAGATTTCAAGATGACCACACCTAGATTTAAATTCCAGAGGACAGAAGGCAACTTTGATCTTACTATGACATAATTTAGTTTTAAACCACAGTGGAGACAAAATCTTACTTTTCTTCTTGTTATTTAATGGCTACACAAATATTTGTTCTTCCAGTATCAAAGCCCAGCCAGTATTTGCTCTTGTCTTGATTAACTTTTACTAGTACGATGTAGTGGATACAGATTTTTATCTGCATATGCCTTGATGTTGACTTGACTTTCCAAAGACATCTAACAAACAACCTGTTAAAGATTTTTAGGAATGTCACGACCATGCATTAACTTTGAGCTGCTACCCAAAGAAGAAAAATGTAACCCTTGCAAGAGTTTCTACAAATGAACAAGCAAAACAATAAGCTTAACTTGCAGCTGTTTCTGAAAAGGTAACCAGCCTGTTGTCTCAAGCTTTGTTCCGCCTGTGGTTTACAGGCAGTAAGACCACATTAAACTTTTGATTATTCTGAGTTGCATTAGCAGCAGCATTTAGGTTTGCTCAGGGCTTTTTTTTATACCATTTTCGATGCTCCTTGTTCTGGCTCAATATGCCTCATCAACAGCTCTGGACGGCAGTGCTCTGTTGACAGACTGAACACACACAGTACGGGCAGTAGCAGCACCTGCATATCTCACTGACCACAAAAGCACTGAACTCAAAACAGGAGCTGGGAAAGCTTTATCCACAAGGATGCTGCCTAAGACCTCAGGAAACAGACCCAAACAGGAAGTGATGCTTGTCTCTTCAACAGGAGAAATGGCTTTATGGCATTAAGAGCAATTAACGTATTAATAGGCTAGCATTAACTACTCATCATGTTCCCCACTTAAATTTAAAAGACACAGCTGCACAGCCAAACTCTGCTCCACTAACCAGCTTGGGATCACACAGCACGTCAGCGACTAAAGACAGAATTTGAATCCTGACTCGCTTTCACATTCTTTAACTGGTTGACCACATTTCCAAAAATAAACCACACTGGTTTTGTATTATTTGGGTACATTACTATGCTTTAAGAGCGTGCTATACATCCAAACCCTACGCCACCCGCACACAGATACACAATTATTCAATCACACTATTCGTATATTTTATTGTGCAGCTTGAAGACCCAAACAAACATCCTTGATCAGTTTTCAGTATGACTTCAGCCTAACAGCAAAATAATTAAAAAATAAAAAGGAAAAAAAATCTATTTTAAAGTTGGCCTAAAACCAAGTTGGGTCTGCAAGAGATGCACGATAGCCAAAATAGGAATTGTTCAGATTGGTAACAAAACAAAAAGGTTCAGATTAACATCCTGATTCCAGGAAGTTCTCGCCCAATTAGTAAAGCCAGGAACTAAGCCAGAGCTTTGAAAAACATCCAAGGTTTTGTGAGGAAGAACTTGAATCATGGAGTTCCTGAGTCACAGGCAACCTCTACCAGCTCTAAGTCAGAAAATCAGAAAGCTCTTTATCCATTCTGTAACGAGCAACTAAAAGGAGTTTGTTGGGTATAAGTTTCATTTAATAATCAGAAAAAGCATGCAGATTTATTTTATATCCAAACTATGCAAACAGAGGTAAGCAATCCACCCGTTCCATCTGCCCAGAGCAATTGAATGAATGAATGAATGGTGTGAGATTAATGCTGACAAATGGTACTGAATGCAGAGACCCAGGTATTGATTCAGAGAACAGGTACAGTCTGAGCAGTTGTCAGGTCAATCTTCCTCCACATCACTCTGCCAAAAGTGAGCCTGAATACCAGTTAATGCACCATGCTCATTTTCTAAATATATTTAGGATATAAACATGGTCTGTTTTACTGGATCCTTCTTCCCCTCTGTAGATCAGGGAGTGCCATGACAAAGGCGTTGTTTGCACCAGGAACACAAAATATTCTATTACTGAGGAGTACGAGAGATCCAAATTTGCATTCGGGTTGATGCATTTTGCATTCTGAGTCAGGAATGTCAGTGGGGTGTCAGGATACTGCCCCAGCCCAGGCTGCAGCTGTTCTTGGGTTCCCAGAGAAGGTCGCAGCCCTTTAGGGTATGTCTCCAGCACAATCCAGAAACACATTTACAGTGCTCACAGAAATACCCAAGCTAGCTTAAATTAACTTGCTTTTGGTACTTTTAGCAGGGCTGCCAGAACTCACCCAGGACTTCAGCTAGTCTCATGCCTTACTGAAGCATCTAGATTGCTTCCTAACTAGCAAAGATTGCAGCGGGATCAAAATTACACTCGGTCCTCCGGATTGCAGCCCAGAAAGATCCCATCCCTGGGGCTGCTACACCCAGCCTGGCAACGAGCTTCACCTGCACAAAGCCCAGGGTGAGCCAGCCTTTAGAGCTGCACGGGTGACACAAAAACTGATTTATGGTTTGATTTAATGAGCTAGCGGTCATGAGGCCGTCTCTGCTGCAGCCCACACGCATTTGCCGGGATGTTTTAAATCCCCTTTTTCACTGCAACTTCGTGCTGCAGCAACAAGGGCCATGTTGGGCAACCTCATGTGAACTACATTCACTTTTTATGAGAAAAGGCCACTGCTAGGTTTAGAAAAAGGCAGCTGGAATCCCACCTGGAGCCAGTCCCCTTTCCAACCCCAAGGCAGGCAAGGTTTCCTAAGCAAAGAGCCCAGGCCAGCTGCACGATGGGGAGCCCCTCATCGGGCCTGTAGCAATGGCACCAAAAGCTTTGTGCCATTGCTTCTCACACAGATTAGGCTTGAAATACCTCCAGCAGGCTAGCATCTCCCCTGTTGCATGGGGCTGACCCCAAAAATTAATGCCCTACCCAGCGGGGAGCCTCGCTGCGCCCTCCTCACACACACCCCTTCACCTCCAAAAGGGGCCCCGGTGTTCGGAGCAGGCACCGGCTTTACCTGAACCCCGTTTTCCTGAGGCGACCATTTTCAGGGACAAATCTGAGGGACATTTATAGGGGCTCCCACCCACCCACCCTCCCCAGAGGGGGCGCGAGGGCGGCAAACCCCGCTGCCCCCCTACCCTGCCCAGCGGGCAAGGGGCTCCAAGCGGAGCTCAAAGCCGGGATTTCCCAGCGGGGGAACGGAGGAGACCCCCCCAAAAAGCAGAGGGAGGACCCCCAACCCCACGGGGCGAGCGCCCTGAAGGAGGAGGGGGATCCCCATCCCCTCAGGAGAGCCTGGCCACGCCGGCTCCCCTCTGAGCCGCCCCTCCGCGGCGCTCACCTGCGGGGTCCCCGCCGCCATTGCTCCGTGAGGCACCGCCAGCAACGGGCACTTTTCTTTCTTTTTTCTTTTTTTTTTTTTTTCAAACTTCAGCCTTCCCGGGAAGCGGCGCCGCCAGCGCCCTCTCGCGGGGGCCGGGCGAGCCCGGGAGAGTTCCCGGCGGGCGACCCTGAGGGAACGGGGAGAGGAGGAGAGCCGGGAGCCTCCCGTCCCCACACCCCGCCCGCGGTGCTCCCCGGCCGGTCACGGCTCCCAGCCCTGTCGGGAGCTCGTCCCGGCCGTCTTCGTTCGCCATGAGTCGGGGGAGAGGGGGGAGAGAACTGGCGGCGAGGTCCCGCGGGGCGGCCGGCAGCAGAGCGGCGCCACAAGCCGGACCCTGAGGAGCCTGAGGTACCGCCCGCTTCCCGCCGCGGCGAGGCGAGGCTGGAGGGGATCCGTGTCCTCCTTCAGGCACAAAACTCGCGGTTTTGTGCCAAAGTGGCGGTACGGGGACGCGAACGGGGACCGGGCTCCTTAGCTCGGTGCCTGACATCTCCTCCAAGCCGGGCGCTGTGAGGGGAGACCCCCGCGGCGTGTCCCAGCCCGGGCACGGTTTGTGGTGCTGGGACCACTGAGGTGATTTCCAGCCCCGGTTCTGCCCCAGCGGCTTGTAACCGGCTTTGGTGTGAGGGGGACAGGCAAAATGCTGCCCTCCCGTACACGGGGTGCTGCCCTGGAAAGGGGAGGACGACTGTCTCCAGCACTGCTCTTTGCCTAACTTTCCCTCTGCAGAACTGCCCCTCTGTGGAGCAGGATCAAGATCCCGCCTTTTCAGCTGAATATTTGAGTCAAAAACAACCTAAATGCGTTGACAAGGCTCTCAGTAACCCCCCAGCTTTCATCAGTAAAAACCCAGCGTGCTGCTATACTGCTTTAGCGTTGTGACATGCAGCATGTCATAGGCCCTGTGTTTAAAACAAGTGAAAAAGGCGCTTTCTGCTTTCAGGTGGTAGAGACCTCCTCTTCTAAGATCCCTCTTCAGCAGTTTTGCATAATATTATTATTGCACGAATACACACATTCTGTCCTGAAACAGTACACAACCTGGAGTCAGAAGGGAGCCAGAGCTGACAGTATTCCCACATACAAAGCTAGAAGGATGCTAATAAACAGAAATGTTTTCCTTTTATTTAATTAGAGCAGATTTTCTAACATAAGCATTTTGTAAATGGTCTGCAAGTGAATAATTAGTAAAAGGAAATCACCAGAAAATGTAAAATTGAAATCTAGTTTAATCAAGTTGAATTAATAAAGCCTTAGACTTCTGTAAAACCTTTGAACACACTCCTGTTGTTAATAAAGCAAGTGCATTAGATTAATAGAAACCCGTCTGGAACCTGCTGCTATTTGTAACATGGTCCAGGCTCCATTTAGCGCTTAAGGAATGACTTTAATTAGACTGTTCATTCACTGGAAATACTGGAAAGGGAAAAGATAAAGTAGTAGGCGTTGAATTTTTTGGGCAGGGACATTACTGCATCTGCAGTGGGCAGGAATCCGGGCCCTATTTGGCTCTGTGAGCTGCAGAGGCCTGCTAGGAGCCCCCCGAGGTCGGTTTGCCCAATGCTGCAATTGGGCTTACACGGAGACTTCCCCCCTTTCCTTCACAACTTATCCCCTCCCAGGGAGGCAAGAGAAGAGCTGAAAGGCAATTTATGGAGCCTGGGGAGCAGTTGGCCAAGGTTCGCTTGGCTAAACAAGTCATCCAGCCTCAAGGGATGGGCTGGCCGGTGTCTCAGAGCATGTGTGCTCCCCAAAGCAAGGCTGATCGGAGTCCCAGCTAGAAGCACAAAGTGCCCATCCAGCCCTTCCAGCATCTTGCTGGGAAGAGGTATTTAGTGGGCACTGTGAGCTGGCAAGCAGCACATACGCATAGGACCCAACTCCTTGGGGCGCCAGGGATACTCCCAGGCCCAGCCAGCCCTCTGGGCACAACTTATGCTTTTGAAGTGCCAGTCCAGGAAGCCAGGAGCATGGGACTAGCATGATGGGGGCAGGCAGGCTGCATTTTCCAAAATGCAGGGGGAGTACCAGGCTGGAGCCGTGCAATTGTTTTCCAGCACCTCCTGCAGGGACGGATGGAGGATAAGGCATGTGCCACTGTCGGACCAGCAGCCCCTGTCCTCTGCTAAACCTGGAGGGGTAGGAGTGTGTGCAGGACCAGTTGGTAGCTGAACTGCAACTCCAGGAAAGCCTCTCTGCCCTTGTGCTGGGTTGGCTGCAGTTATGCAAGCAACAAGAGGGAAAAAAGCACAGGAGTATATGGCCCCTGCCTTTCACCTTGGCCAGCTCAGCACCTATTTCACACTCCTGCCCTGGCCAGAGGATGCAGAGTAGCAGAAGCACCTGGATGGTGCTTCCCTCTACTCAGTGAATATGCTGTAGAAGTGGAATCAAGGAAAGTGTCTTAGGAATTTCTGGTTTTGAGGCAGGAGAGAGAGGGCGAGAGATTAAGCATAAATCTGTTCCCCCGCAGAAGCCAAATTCTTTTTATTGTCGGCGATGACCTCCTGTCACCGTTACCCTACTGGGCACCTGAAATCCATAAAAGAAGTGAGCACTATCACCTCCACCCCTGAAAGATGATGCAGGCTTGGGGACTACTAGCTGATTCTTTTGAAAAAGACTCTTAGAAATGGTAACATCAAGTAACAGTTAAAGGTACTTTAATTCCTTCAAATAGAAGGATAGCTTGAAGGTACATCAGAGAAATGATTTCAATTTTTTTTTTTTTTTTTTAAAAAAAAAAAAAAAAAGGAAAAAAGCATGGCTTCAAAATTCAGGAACAGCATCAGATAAACAAAGTGCTACCATTATGCACCTGTTTTAAAGTGGTACAAATAAGAAGCTTACAGATTCAAATGAATGGCATAAATGACTAAGAAATTGATTCAGATAATGGTTGTTTACAGGGACAAAACCTATATTGACAACTATGAATAAGCACACGATATGTTAAAAAACCTATTTACACACATGGATATATTTGCTTTCCTTTGGCACTAGGAATTACAGACAAAAGATTCCATTTTATAGCAATTAAATTTCAAACTTAAAAATAACCTTCAAGTCATTTAATTCATACAGCCCCAACACAGTAGCTTTAAATTGCCACCAATTCTGTATTCTAACCCTGGAAATTCAGGCCACAAAGCCTAAATTCAGCTTCCACCCGTGACAAGTTTCATTCAGCAGGATTAACTGGATGTGAGGAGCTCAAGCAGCATTGGAGAATTAACAAGAGATAGACACAGATGTTTAATGAGAGTTAATCTCCCATTCTTATCCAAAGTGGACATCTACCTTTAAATGCGTTTCGTATGCATAAACAGATTAAATCAAGTAAAAATGGGCATCCATTACATATATTCAGTCAAATTAGACATTAAGTGAACAGTCAGAGCACATGATGGCCATCTGTAGTAGTTCTTCAGTGTTGCAGAGAAATGTGTTAATCCCTACTCATTTCCATTGCTAGAAAAAAATAATAATTTAAGATTACACTTATCCAATATAGTTTACTTTTTTAGTACGTTAGCTTACTCTTTAGCCACTGCCTGGAGTAAGCCAGTAACTTTCACAGGAAGTTCAGTATTATTAATACAGTAGCAAGAGTGTTTTGTCACCCTGTAAGATCCTAAAGAATGTGTAAATGTGTACAAAAACCTCAAAAGTAGCCTTTGACTATCCAGACACTTCATTTCTTGTTCATGGTATTCGACTTTACAGAACCTGAAGCTTTGATTACTTTCAAAACAGTTTTTATAATGTTTTCTGCTAGTAACAAAGACATGTTAACAACAATGGCACAGCATTTTTCACAAAGCATTGAAGTAGGACTAGCTAAAGATTCTTTTTCCTTAAAGAACTACAATCAGTTAGGATTACATAAAAATTAAGTAACATTTATGAGGCATCAGGGCAAGTAACAGCACATCAACCTGCTACTGCAACAGGTAGTGGACTTTAATCTTATAACAATAAAGAATCAAAAGAAAAAATTATAGACTTCATAGTTTACATTTGTTCTCTCTCTAGATGGCAAGAAACCATTACAATTAAAATAATTTGCTCTGCAAACAGTAAGATCAGGGCAGAAGCTTTTGTTGAGATGGAATAAAGTATGTGGCTGCCCTATTTTGCACTGATCACAGGCAGACTGGATGTTGTATTGTCTCCGATAACTGGACTGAATCCAAGATAGACCCGACACTTACAGAATACTCTTTCCCCCCATGTTATTTGGGCACTTCTCAAATAGAGATTAATCTTGTTCTGCTACGTGTATTCCTAAGCATCAAAAAAAGCAGAATTTGACTACAGCAAATTCTGTGAGGAAAAGGAATCAGAGAATATAAGAGCAAGTCTTCCCAGAAGACAGTCTTCTCTACACATCCAAAGAGAACTAGCTGTTTGAATTTGAGATTAGCTAATACAATCTTTTAAATATTTCAGAAGCACAGCATGTTAAAAACAACTTTCATTACACTTTGCGGAATATCAGTACCAACGACCTCTACGTGAAATCATTATAAGCTACTCAAACGCAGTCTCTTAACATGGGGGAAAAAAAAGTACATCCAAAGCATATATACATGCTGCTACTGAGAGAAGAAAGCAGTGAAGTAGCAACTTCTTCATACAAGAGCTTCACAAAGAATCTTGCTAATTGAAATAGTCCAAAACATTAGCTTGCACTTAAGATTTATTTTCAACTGAAAAGACTTCCAAAGCCACCGAAGTCTTACTAGGAGACCCTTTGGTCTTTTTACTCTGAACTTGCATGTTTGTGTTTTTTTTTCATGCAAACTGATTTACTGGAGATACAGTACTGCAAGTTACTTACTCAAAAAATATCTAAGAATCAAATGATTTTTCTTTTTGCAGATTATGAATATATATATATATATAGTCTGTCTTCACCCAAAGTATATATGCACCTACAGCCTCGTCTTAGAGTTATGTAATTCAAAAAACGGAGTGTGCAGGAGTAGCTACCAGATGAAACACTTTCCAAATACTGTAATAATGGAACCTGAACGAACTGAGTATCAGTCCACAGAACCACAAGGTTGCATTGCACTACATAAATACTGACCAAATGCCCCCAAAAAAGCCAAGAAACTATAAGCAAGGTCAAAACAGGGTATTACAGCTGTTTCTTTCAGTGAAGACCAACCAGTCCCTTTGTGTACACATTTAGTTTTATTGTAACAAAGCAACTTGTACACTTTAACGTTTAAAACTGAGCATCTTTCTTTCCTTTCCAGTGAAACAAAAAAAAAAAAGAATTTAAAAATAAACAAGAACAAAATTACAATAGAGAATGTCAATTCCAAATAAGATCCTACAGGTTCTGCTCTGATTCTCCATCAAGTGGCAGGGCTCAAAGTCATCATTAGGAGAAGATTTTATTTTAAAAGTGTCACCTTAAACTGCGAGGATGTTTGTTAAACATCACAATTAAACATGCCAAAGGAGAAGAAGCCATGTTGTCAAAATGCCCACTTAACCCACCCAAACATCTGAAACCCACCCCAGCTGACCTTCTATAACCCCGTTTTTTTTTTATTTTTCTTTTTTTTTTTAAACAAGAGAAAGTAGACAGATACATGTTGGTAAATGCTAACTGTCCATATTCACATAGAGACACAGTGTAATCTCTGAGCCCAATATACAGAGAAAGAAGGAAAAAAGCTAGATTCTATGCACTACTACACAGGGGCCTAGCACTCTTCAGCTTCCAGCAGAGTGAAGGGAGCAGAAGGTTTTCTTTTTTCCCACAGAACATGGTGTGTTGATTCCATAAACAGTTTTTGTTTTGAGACAGAAAGGGATAAAAATGAACTTGAAACAGAAACTGGTAGATTCTTTTCCACTGTGTTCTGCTCAAGGTATTTCCCCCAAAATAAATTGTGAACCATGGTGTAGAGGAGAGAAAAAGAGACCTCAAGAGAACAAGGCGACTGAGCACAAGAAAAAAAAGACAGCAACTTGCTCCCAGGGACTGGAGAAAAATTAAAAAGGTAAAAAGGGGGGAGGGGGGGGGGGGTTTGGAATCCATCAGTGTTCAATTAGTCGTCTTCTCCTTCATCCTCCTGTTGAAAGATAAGCGACAATTAAAAAAAAAAATCTATATCACTAAGCTTCAGATAGCACGACCTTTTAAATGCAATAACCAGAATGTTTTGCTACCCGAGAGACCACAGCCCTACAGTATTGCTCATGAAGATCTCTCTCCCTCTTCACTAAGGAATAGTAACACTTGCCATGAATATCGATCCATGTAGAAGTCAGTTAATATCGGATGTCGCAGTGAAAAACACATCATGCATATTAGAAAAAAATCCACCACTTAAAAATCACTACAAAAACTAGAGTAAGTTTAATACTTAGAAAGACTATTTAGTATATTTATTAATATTCTAGGCTTAAACTCATTATTCAGAATACAGAGTGTCTGGTGCCACAGCAGCCCTCCAGCCTCCACAACCAGGAACATGCTAATACTAAGCCTTAAGTTACCAACACCCTGAATGGTGTCTCTGGAAACCCACTTGCTGCTACAAAAAACTGCTAATTCCTGAACCCAAAGAATCTTGGCTAAGCTGGCAATAAGCCAAAATAAATCAACATGTGGGAAGATGACAGAACTGGATGCATCAGCAAGAGCTTTTTACAAGTAAAACTCTGCTAGAAAGTTCACCAAATAAATTTTGTTAAACTAGAACAGATGCTAATATCCTAAATCATCTTGAGTACCTTCCTTGCAGTAAGTTCACTAAAATTATTTATTTGCAGTCTCACGTACACAAATGTAATCATCACTACACTGAAGCCATGCCACAAATTAAAGCAGTTAACAGTTTTACTCCTCTCCTCCAATAAGTTTGTCAAAGATTTTACAGAAAACTACTTCACCTTTGTACCAATGGCTCATTATACTTACAAGAAGGTCCCTCATAAATTTCTTATTCTCATACACCAGAGATGGAAGAGGTAAAGGACGAATGCTCACCTCGCCTTCCTCTCCCTCATCATCATCTTCGTCTTCTTCCCCCTCATCTTCATCTCCTTCTTCATCAATATCTTCCAATCCTTCTTCCTCTTCATCATCATCATCATCCTCCTCTCCTTCCCCTTCTTCATCATCCATATCAGGAACCTTAAAGACACACGTGGGACATTAACTACAGTGATCAAATTCACTTTTACCTGCGGAGTGCTTTGGTGGACACAGAGCAACAACACAGTGCTATACTTACCAAGTAGTACTGCAGTGGATTTGGCCAGATGTCATCCTTGATGACTTCTCCTAGTTCATCAGCCCCTGCATCAGAGTGGTCAGTGAACCAGGTAAAGAAACTTTCTGGCTCTTCATGCTGCCTCTTCCTACTGGCTTTGTTCTGTGTCTGGCTTGAACGTTTTGTCAGATCCTGAAAAGAAAGTTGAGAAGCTCCCTAAAGCAGCGGTATGTGCATTGCGTCCCTCCCTCTTTTTTTTTTAAGAAGTACCAGTTAGAAGCATACATGTCTTAACAACCACAAGAAGTCACTTACTCCCTCTTTCAGGGACTAATCTTAAAGAAACTATTAGAACCAAAAGGACTAATAGCAAAAGGTATCACTCAGCAGTAAACCCACCTGCTTCTTTTAATGCCTTCCACTGAAATACTGAAAACTCACAGGATCTTGCATTTTTCTTTATGTTTCCATGTCACAGGGCAGCCCAAGTATGACAAATGTTTACTGAAATGCCAAGCTTAAAAGATCTCACCAGTGCTTAATACTACTCCAAGAGTTGTTATTGTAGTTAAATGCTACAATTGCTTCATAAACACAATTTAAGAAACACTCAGGCTCCACACCTCTAAGCTCTGTCCTTAATAGTGAGATAAAGAACCACCTAGCGTTCTTAACCCAAGATTTTCTGCTTTGAAGTCTTAAGGCCATTAATTGTAGTAAGTGAATAAAAACTAGCACGAGCCACTAAACCATATGGTCATGAGAAAATACATCCACCACCTTACCCCAGAAGGTTGGCAAGTTTGCAACACTGTTTGCTAAGTTTGAAAAGAAAGCAATTCTCCTCTATTTATTCTTTATTTGGTTGTAAGGTAACTCCAAACTCCCAAAGTTTGCTTTCTTGATAGAATCACAACATTATATATATATATATATATACACAGACTTATTTTTTAATGAAGAATAGTACCAAAATTCACATTAATTTTGTGGTATATTGTGAGACCATTCAGCTGCTTTGTTCAGGACTGTGATTTCTGTAAATAGGAAAAGTTCCAGTTCTCAGTGAAAAAAAGGTTTTCTTGTCCTGATGGTGACAAAACAAGCAGCAATTTAAAAGCAATCCCCAGTTCTACTTTTAAATACGAATTTCAAAGCCTTTAGGATAAAATGAAAGGGCTCCCAACTATTACAGAAACTACAGAACATTAATTTGGTTTTAATACTGTCTGGAAAATAGATATGCCCACATTATTGTGTGGATACTACTTCTCTAAAGACATGGTGTCTGGAAGGGAAATTAAGAAAAATAGAAAAATTAGACACCCCCATCTGCCCCACCCCTTCCAACCCCACTGGGTTTGGAATTCCTAATTTCACAATTATCTTAAAACAACAAAATACAGCCTAGATCCATTCCAAAGAGAGACAAGCTAGAGTACTTGTTACTCTCTCCATCTGGTCGTACTTGTACTTTCGCTGTCTTAATTGTGGTGCTCAACTGAACAAGAGAATTCACTACAGATCTCCACGTATACGGTGTGTGCCAAACCTTGCAAGAGCTACATATATAGAAAAGTGGGGAGGGGGTGGAAGGGGGAAGAGGCAGCTTCAATTAAGAAAAAAAATAAAAAGAAGAAAGTAAAAGGAACATAAATGAAAGCTAAAGTATGTAGAGCAGCAATTATCTCTCCCAGATGCACAGATACGTACCTTTCCAGATTTCCATTTGATCTCAGTTGATTTTGAAGATGGGTCTCCACTTTCATTCAGATGAAACTCTTTGGAGAGAACTTTATTTTCAAAGTATGGATTCTCATCAAAATACTGCAGATTTGAAAGCAGAGTTAGAACCCACCAATGTAAGCATACATGTGCCAAGTCAAATCTTGTACTAAACAGATAACTGAAGAGATTAAGTTACAAACTACAACGCAATATATAGCCACATTCAAAAAAGCAGCAAAGTCACAAGTGAAGGAATGTTTAATGTACTCACAAAATCTATTCTGTAACCTGATTTGATGTCTTCAAATTCTGTCACCTCAACTCTGGTCAAATAATGCAGTGCTTCTTCGTCTTCTTCTCCCAGCAGTGCAGATACTATGATAGAATCAGTAGTCCCACATTAACAAAGCTCTGAAATGTGTGTCACTGACATGAAATACAGGAAATTGACATTATATAAAATGGGAAAAGCAACACATTTGTCCAGGCTGACTTCTTGTGGCCCATTTTTTTGAGGTAGCAGCCAACAGACTACTGGCATCTGTGATTTTGATGTTATGTTTGCTTGTTGCAGTTCATTAAAAAGCAGCATCTATCTATTCTTCTCTCTAAAACAGATTTCCAGATATGTGGTTTGCCCAATGTAGGCAGTGTATGGACTTGTTTTTTTTTGTCCTGTTGGAAACAGCATATCATTATCAACAGTCCTAAGGAAATCACCCTAAATTAAAAAAACAAAACACCAGAATCCTCATTTGCTTTAAAAGAGACTATTAATTGATGAAGTGTGAAGCCTGTACTTTATAATACAAGAAGAAAACTGCCATGGAATTCTAGCGATCAAGGTGTTCCTTTGGTTAACAAATGTAAGAGCTAAAAAGCTTATAAGACGCACACTAGGACAGAAAGGAAGTGTTTGCATATGTACCCATAGGCTTCTGTTTAATGCCAAGTAACTATCCTAGAAAACACTAAGACACAAGAGGCTCGCGTTACAAGCAAGGAAATATTGAATTTACAGGGGGTAAAAAAAAAAAAGGGGTGTATTAAAAATATACCTTGTGGGTGGTTGACAAATGTTGTTACCCAGAAATTTGGGATTTTGGCGATCAATTCTGACCTCTTCTGGAAGAATGGTTGGCGGAGTTTGTTGTATTTCTGTTCTACTTTCAAAATTTCCTCACTGGCTTGTTCATTCAGTCTGTAACAGACAGAGTCACGTTAACCTCAGGAGAGAGAACTGAAATTTGAAGATGTATCATCAGTACTTAGCTATAAACTGAATAGATTTAATTAAACTAGTCAGCTGCGCACAACAAATGAGGGAG
The DNA here is from genome assembly GCF_964211825.1 of Aythya ferina. Taxonomy (NCBI): domain Eukaryota; kingdom Metazoa; phylum Chordata; class Aves; order Anseriformes; family Anatidae; genus Aythya; species Aythya ferina. Next base: position 3,511,334 of record NC_140318.1, on the reverse strand, counting down.
CTCAAACAAAAAAAAAACAGAAGCCCAAACCTGTAACCACTATTAGGAAATACACTACCAGAAGCAATCACGCTCATCCTAATGAAGTGTTCTTTACAGGTTTTGCAGCATTACATGAGGGACAGACCCTTATTTATGCTAAGTAGCCTCTTAAGCGTTTTGTTTGCAAGTCACCTGTAGATGGACAGCATATAAAACTATCACCTGCCCTTTATAATTCTGGGGCAGGAAAGCATGACTGTAACAAAAGCTGTTTGGTACCACACACAATTAAAGTCTTAAAGACATTAACACTTCGTTGGCTTTGTAAAGGTTAGAGCCCTGAGACTGTAACAGTTCCATGAGGACAGAGCCTCACTTGTCACTTGCACTTTGTAGCACAGTGCACGTGGAGGTAAGATACAGGCAAATACTGACACAGAACCCACAGAGTTTGGGGATATGAAACTAATTTTTCAGTGACATTTCCTACCTATTATTCTACAAGCACTCAAATATATAATAAAGTTTTATAATAAAGCTAACTTTTCAACCAAGTTTTCAGTTCTGCTTACAAACGTGAAAATACTTTTGCAAAGCAGCGTACAAATTAACTTCAGAAAGCAGTGAGAAATAAACCTTTTATCAAAACTATCACAGTGAATTAGAAAATTAAGCTCAAGCTCTGTATTTTTAACTTTAAACAATTAAACAAGAAATCAGGATGTTTCTTCTGATTTTTTGATTTTACACAAATACTTGTTACATCTGATCAGGCCAGAACTCAAGTATATCATGTGGGAGTCTGAAGACACTGAGAACTACTACCAAGTGCTTACTTTAGTAAACATTTTATTACCATAAGTCTTTTAATTCCCCCTAAAAACTTCTCAAGTTTTTTAATGGTTACCTGTCTATTTCATTCTGTACTTCATCAATGTGTTCAATTGCTTCCTGTTGCTCTTTTTCTGAAAAAAGAATGAAAATGCATCAAAATCCCTTAATTCTCAAGTCTGACAAATCACTTGGAGTTTTCTCCTTAGACCTTTTCTAGAGATTTATATTACAAGTACAAAGGTATTTCTACTGAGTGTCTTAAGTGTTACTAAACCATAAAGCCTCAGCTACTTTCAGGGAAAACTATGGCTGAAGAGCCAAAAAGTTTCCTGAAACGGGACTTGGAGCAAGTTTACCACCAAAAATTCCAGCTCACGTTCCTCTATACAGTTTTACAAGTCAACTTAAATGGTAAATGAATTCCGACAGTTAGCACTAAGAACGTAATAAAGAAGTTGCACATCTAAGACCAACAGATTTAAAGGAACGTGGAAGCATTAAATAATTTAGAGGGGACAACAGCATCAATGGAAACAGCATAACTGGGAACACGCCGCCTTCAAAAAACCAAAAAGCACGTTGAATGAGGAAAACAAGGAAAAAAACCCTTCCAAGTCACGGTCGGGCAGATAATTTCGCGGCAGGACTTCCCCTGGACAACGCTTGGCAAAGCTCTCGATTAAAGGCCGCCTGTTTACCTAGCGTGCTGGGGGATGAATGAGCGGCAGCGGGAAGCAGCCGGAGCGGTGCAGCCCCAGCTCGCAGCTCCCATCCCCGCAGCAGCAGCCAGCTCTCCCCGCGGAACCCGCAGGTGCGGCGAACACGTGCGGGGCCCTCGGCAGCGGAGAGCCGGGGCAGGAGGCAGGCGAGCTTGCAGCGCCCTTCCTCCACCGGTTAGAAACCCCGCTGCTGGGCCGATTTCGGAAAAAAAAAAAAAAAAAATTAAAAGAAAAAGATTAAAAAAAAAAAAGCCGGAGGAGAGGAACCGCCGCGATCGCACGTGGGGGAGGCGCGGGCGGTTCCTGGGCCCGGCCCCCGCAGCACCGCGTGGCTCCCGGGGCCGGCCCCGGGAAGGGCCCCGGCGGCGGCTCCATCGCGGCGCGGCGGGGGCAGCACCACGCGGCGGCGGCGCCGAGCCCAGGAGGCGGCCGAGCAGCATCATGGCGGCGGCGGAGCACAATGAGAGAGGCCCGGCGGCCGCCGAGCGAGGAAGAGGGGGGGGGGAAGGCAAAAAAAGAAGAGGGTGAAGAGAAAAAGGGGCAAGGCTCCTCAACCGGGCGGGCCGAGGTTAAGGGGGGGGGGTCCCCGCTGCTCCAAGCCGAGCCCGCAGCGCCCCCCGGGCCGGCCCCGCCTGCGCCCCTGGGGAAGGAGGCCGGGCCGGGGAGCGGAGACAAAAGGGCGCTAACATGGCCTCCTCCTCCTCCTCCCGCTGCCGGGGCCTGCACATCCGCCCGGCCGCCACCGCGCTCTTCCCGCCTCCGGCCCGGCCGCGGCCCGCGGGGCTGAGGAAAATGGCGGGCGGTGCGGCGCGGGGCGAGGCGGAGGCCGCGGCGGAGGCCGCCATTCCCTTCCCTGCTCTCCCTTCCCTTTCCCCTTCCCGCCCCCATCCCCCTCACTCTCTCCCTCCCACACCACCCCCCGCACCCCCCCCCCCTTTCCCCTTCTCTCCTTCTCCGGGCCCGGCGCGGCCTCACCTGAGGTCTCGTCGGCCCCATCGTGGTTGGAGTTGAGCTCCTTCTTACTGACTTTGGCCGCCGGCGCCGACATGGTGGTGGCTGCGGAGCGCGGAGGGCGGGGGGGGGCCGTAACGGGACTGAGCGGGGGGAGAGGAGGGGAGGGGGGGGGGCCGGGCGCTGACTCCTCCTGCTGCTGCCGCCGCCTCCTCCTGCCGCCGCCGCCGCCGCTCAGGCTCCCTCCTCCTCCTCCTCCTCCTCCTCCTCCTCCTCCTCTTCTTCTTCTTCCTCCTCCTCCTCTTCCTCCTCCTCCTCCTCCTCCTCCTCCTCCTCCTCCGGGCCGCTCCCGCCTCCTCCGGCCGGACCTGGAGCTCCCGGGTACCAGCGGCGCCCGCGCTGCCTCACGCTCCCCACAGCCAGAGTCGCCGCCGCCTCCTCTTCTTCCTCCTCCTCCTCTTCCTCCTCCTCCTGCTGCCGCCGCCGCCGCTGCTGCTGCTGCTGGCGAGGGGCGGGCGGCGCGGCGCGCATGCGCAGCAACCCCCCCTCCGGGGCACGGGGGGGACGGCGGGCGCCAGCGCGCATGCGCACCGAGCCCCCCTGCCGGGCGCTGGGCGGGCGGGAGGCGCAAGGCGCAGGCGCGCCCCCGGCTGTCCCCTCCTCGGCAGCGGGAGAGCGCTCCCGCCGCGCGCACGCGCGAGCGCCGCCTCTCCTCCCCGCCGCGGGCGGCCCGCGCGCGCAGCCGCGGTCAGGGACAAGCCCCGCCCCTCCCTCCGCCGCCGGCCGCCCCACGCCGGGCGCTCATTGGCTGAGGCTCGCGGGGGGCGGGGCGCGGCGCGGAGACACAGAGGAGGGCGCGAGAGGCGGGAGAAGAGGGGGGGGGAGAGAAGGGCGGCGGCGCGCGCAGGTGTGCGCGTGAGGCGCTGAGGCGGGCGGAGTGCGCATGCGCGGCCGCCCCGCTCGAAGCCGGCTCAGCCCCTCACGGCTGCCCCCGTTCTGTGTGGGGACGGGGCCGGTCTCCCTGGTGGTGGGGGCTGGCCGAGGTCTCCCTGGAGAAATGTGTACATAAGCATATATATATGTGTGTGTGAGGGGCGTTTGGAGCCCATGAACCCGAAGCGGCACTGCCCCAAGCCATCCCCCCAGCCTGCCACCAGCATCTCTGGTGCTGTGAGGCAAAGTCACGCCTGGGGACGTGGCGGCCCCCCCTGTCAGGGTGCTGCCTTGCCTAGCTGGAACATGACTCAAAGGGATAACTTCAGATGTTACGTTTTAAGGGCACAGAGGCCCTGTCAGTCACATCCAGCCCACTCGGTTACTGTGGGAGCACAACTCTAGAAGGTCATTGAGCCCGGGCCTCTGCCAGCACACCTGCCACTGCACCGAGAGCAAGCAGACTTTAAATAACCCTTTTTGTGCCTTTCCTGTCCACCTGTCGTGGAAGAGGTTGCAGCCTCATAGTTAGACTAGCTCTGTTTTGCTCTTAAAGCAACAGCTGAGCCACTCTTTTCCATTAAAAATGCAGCATATCCTTCACAAATGAATATTATGGTACAGATCAAGCCAGGAAGCAAGTACAGCTTTGAGGAACTTGGAACTTGCCTTTTGTAATTTGTTTTCCAGTCACACAATATTCTCATATTCTCCCTGCCTCTATTTCTTTCCTCCTCCTCAAGTTGCCTTTCTAGTGTACTTTTCAGCAAGGCCTGGATTAGTTCTCAGAGGTCTTACTGGAGTTTCCTGATTCCTGTTCCCACCTGTTGCTTCCAAACCCCAACTGCTTTTTCTTTTGTATTCCCAGCTGTCACTTCCCACCAGCTATATCTTTGCTTCCATCACCACCCACAACCGCTGCAGCATGTCCGTGATTTGCATTGTGCTTCTCCCTGCAAACAGCAGGAGAGAGGAGCTGCCGTCCATTTGTCCTCTGTGCTTGCCCATACAGCAATGAGCACTGCTAGACACAAAAGGAGAGAAAAGCTCTGCGACTTTATAAATGCAAGATTATCGACTCCTTCCCTAGAGCTTCCCAAGGCCTTCCTGAAGCTCAGTGCAG